>NC_090440.1:301358628-301662879 GCF_031143425.1 Pleurodeles waltl
CACACAGGGAACACATACAGGGCACACTTATGAGCACTGGGGCCCTGGCTGGCGGGGTCCACTGACACATACACTAAAACAATATATATACAGTGAAATATGGGGGTAACATGCCAGGCAAGATGGTACCTTCCTACACACTTTATTTGTGGGTACGAGTGAATGTAGGCATGTGCTTTTGTTCCAGAGTAAATTTATGTTGAATGGGCAGGACCCTGCGATTCCGGTGTGGACTTAATGCTTATTACGGTCTTCTAAGAAGATGGTATGGGACATGTTATTTGGGAATATTGTTCCAAAAGATTTGTCAGATGAAGGATTTGTAAAAGTTTCAGAAAGTGACTGAATTACATCATAAGAGACAGTGGAGGGAGTCCTCTTCTGCGATAGTGGGAGATATATTTGATGCAGTGATTCCTTCAGTGGGAGTCATCCTGAATTCGATCAAGATTCGAAAGTTGTCTACTTTTGTGGATAACATGCTGAAAACATTTTCAGGAGCTATACGCCTGGTAGATACTGAATTAGCTGCGGATAGAGCTATGACTCTTCAAAATCATCTTGCTTTAGATCGGAGTCTGTAAAATGATTTACTCTAGGCATTGCTGCTCACATATTCATAACAATAGTAAAGAGATAGGAGACTTAGGGCCAGATGTAGCAAAGGCTTTTACCCATTCTGTGCCTATGGGAACAAGTGTTTGTACATATCGCCCTTACTTACTAATCTGACTAATGCAAGTAGTGATTTGAAGTAATTGAAAGAACCAGGTGTTTGGGAAAAGGTTGGCAAAGGGTTTGCTTCAGTGGGAAATTGGCTTAGTAGTATTTGGAATGGGGTACTATTGAAACTATTACAGGGAATATTAATTGTCAGGGGTTGTCTATTAGGAATATGGGACTATGCAAATTGTGTAAAAGAATTACATTGAAAAAGTCTAAGAATAATCAGAGGAGGAAAGAATTTACAGGGAAAACTCAAGGAGGAGACAAACTGTTGAAGAAACAGAATTATAAATTTGTAGGTGGTAATTAGTGTGATGACACATTTAGTCATCAGAGGAGGTATCTTAATTAGAAATTATTAATCAATGTTTACATATTTTGAATAATGAACTATGTAGAAAATGAATAATGTAGAGAAAAATAATTCACACGTTTGAAAATGTGGCCTTGGAGAATGGCCACCAGTGTTCACGAAATGTACTAATTGATGATTAATACTTATGGAATAGTTAAAATATATTAGAATAATTTAGTAATATCTCATATTTAGGGTTTTGAAGTATTCTCTAGCTTATTAATTGTAGGCCTTAACTTAGCGAGTGTCTTGGCCTAGTTTTGCCAGGCCTCATGCAGAAGCTGTATTTCTTAGCAGTTAACAAAATGCTGACAGAGTGAATTAAACTGTGAAATGTTCATTATCTTGTTAAAAGTGCTTAACCAAAGCTTTCTATGGGGACTGACAGACAGGAGATGATGTCTCTAGCAATGTATCAAAATGTGTGTAATGTGTGTGAGGTGTACTTTCCCAGGATGCGAACAATGAAGACACTGACTAAAGCTGAAGATGCAACAAATGTGTTACCTGATTTTCCGGATGATGAGGACAACATAAAATGAACAAATCAACTTTGTGTGAAGAGCAAAATATTAGAATTCATAGATTTGGTATAGAAATATTATTGGGTGGTGTATAAATGTATGATTAATTGACCGAATGGGAATTAGGGGATAGTTTCGGTGGCTTTGATATAACAACCCGACAGGGGAGAATTATTCAGACCAGACGATAAGACCAGAGATCTAGAGTGACTTTGGGAGAAGAAGAGATTCAAGATTTTGTCATCGGGCTCATACTCTCTGACTGAGAGCCTGATGTGTTGCTGATCAATTGATGACCTGAGGACGAAGACTGATTCTGTTTGCTGACCCATACCATGGATAGGTAGATATGACAAATGTTTTCATAAATTTGTGTTCTAAATTGTTTTGCATGAAGCCCCACATACTGATGCTAATCTGGGTTAGTTGAGGCTATTCACATGACGACTGACAATTTGCAGGAACAAATGTTTGATGAGCTATCTTGCTGAATTTTATGTATCATATATCGCTATTGCAGCTGACTTTGCAATTGCCCTGCACCGTTGCCTTAGAATGTATTGTGATTTAGGCTTTGATTAGATTGGGTTTCTTCTGCCTCTTCTGACAACCAGTGCTGTATTTATGTGTTTCATTCGATTTTGAGATTAATCTACATGACTTTAGCATTGTTAATATAAGGGAAATAAACTTACTAAACTTTTACTAAAGGTGTGATTATTCATGGCTGAAAAGTCATGGTGTGTGACAATTACTGACTCAATTGATTATTGATTTGACTAATGATTATTGATTATTGCGTGTTGATTATTGTTTCTGTTCTGGAGCTATGGTAATAACATCTTAAACGAGTCAAAAGGTTCATCGACCTATACGTGTCTCCTTGTAAGTTTACTTATTAAAGACCGACGCGCCAACAGCTCAAAAGAATGGCATGGGAGGATTACAGATCATTATATTATGTTGTTGTTGACATTTCTATATATTACATTCTAGACCATGACTGAGAAAATAATTGTCCTTTCTAGAGACACCAATACCAAAGTAGTGACTGCTGCCATAGTTTGAATATTTTTTATGTGAATAATTAGTTTTCTTTAATATTCTGGCAAGCAAACTGTTGCATAATTATGTTTAAGTAATGATAACGACAATAGTGGTTGTTACCGATATTATTACTTACATACTCTTGCAATCTCCTAAAGACACATATGGACGACCTCACACTTACTAACATATAAAAGACCTGCTTGCTGGGTATTACATAGAGAAATGTTTTGGCACCTGTATGGTGATTACTCATCAGTTCTAACCCTGTGTCTTCTGTTCTACCAGATTTGTGAGCAGCTTTGGCTCATTATGAACACTGGTGGGAATGTCATCCTGGCAAGCCTGTATAATGGGTGCTCGCATTGATGTGAGGATGTATGATTTCATGCTTCTAAGTAGACACAGAGAATTCTATGTTAGGACCAGAGGTAAGAATTAGTCTGTTCTTTCTTCATTTTTATTCCAGAAGCCATTATGTAAAAACATATAACAAAACTACATTTCCCATGAGACAGCGGAAAAATGAACAAACAGTTCAACCAATCAGCTTAAAAAATGCCAATATAAGGACCTCTGTAGACAATCTCTCCTCCTCTTTCTTCTCTGCTCCATCAGCTCATAGTTAAATGCCTCAGACTGTTAGTTCCTTTGTTTTTTTTCAGAAAGTATATGTGTACATCAGATTGTTGCCTATTCTTCTTGCATATTGTATGCTCATAATAGCCTTTCCTTGTAGCGTGGCCACTGGAACACTTGTCGCTCCTCAGCGGCTGCTCCCTTGTGTCAGTTTCACTCTACTTGCTGCACGGAGCAGTCATCTGACTACACGAGGGCACCACATGCACACTGATTTGTGCTATGTGCATCAGACCCCCTGATGTGGCTAATACATGAGTTTTATCTCCTTGAAAGATGAAGTGTGTTAGGCTGCCTTGATCGATCGGAGCTGTTTTTCAATGGCACGTCCTGCGCTGCTTTGTGCCATACTTTAAAGCTTGTCTTGCGATTCCTTGTGCAATTTCATCTAGCGAGCCTGCACCAGAGTCTAAATACCCGCTCAGGTCTGTCATTGGCTGTCTACTGTTTTTTATTCATTGGGACATGACCCGGGCTGCTTTGCTCCCATATTGAAGCTTAAGGGGTTTGGGTGTTCCTGAGTGCTTACCCCATATTTCTGGGAGCTTAATTGTATTGCCATACATCAGATAAAATAGCATCTACAGCTACTGTGAGGCTTCCCTCACTGTACCATTTGGGCCATACCCGACCTACATTACCCTCTACATGGAATGCAGGACCCTGCAACTGCCTTCTTGAAGAAGTAGGAAATCACGTACTTCCCTGTTGATGAACATGTTTGTGGCATCATTGATGCCTCCATCCATATGGCAGTATCCCAAGCAGTGGCACCCTTGGAGAAGAAGATATTACAACTGGCAACAACCCTTCCCTCAGAGGGAAGAACCTTCTGTACGTATGGTACCCATATCCCCAGGCCTACCATTTATGATGGAAGGTAAGCACAAATGTGCGTATGACTCTGGGGTTCACCTAGATCCTTTTAAACACCTTAAAAAGGCTTTTATGGATTACCACCCTCCCCCTTTTGATCTCTCACGCCCCAGTACTTCCGAAGGGCAATTCCAACCACTTCCTGACCCACCTCAGTCCCCTGATCCCTTGGATGGAAATGGCTCTCCCAATGCATAAGGCGGCAACATGGAGTCAGATAGACCTTGACGTCCTTCAGCCTCTTCCTCAACCCGAAATGGCGAGTCCACTTCAGATCAAAGGGGACAGCTGCAAGACCCCTCAAGATTCAGCACCAGAAGCTATACATGCCGATGAGGCTTGAAGAGAAACTCCAGGGGAAGCAACTGTTCTGCCTCCTATCAAGGTGAGTGTCCATCCTTCTTCAGGGCTCCAACTTAGGGGTGGGATGATAGAGTTTTTTCACAATTGGGAGACAATCACTTAAGATGTTTGGGCCTCACAGGCTCTAAGAGGGTTCCACAAAGAATTGCAAGGCTCGACTTTCCAACCTCGTAGGCCCAGACTCCTCTCCTTTTCCCCACCTTAGTCCTCACTGGTAGATATGGAGATTTAGCAACTTTTAGAGAAAAGTGCGATTGTTCAGCTCCAACACCTGAGGACCCAGAGCATCACACTAATTGTCTACCCCAATGATATTTTCGTCATGAGCCAATGCCCCAGGAAACTGTCTGCTCACCTACAATTGACCATCGATCTTTTGGAGTCCCTCAGTTTTGTCATCAACAAACATAAATCAGTCACTTTTCCAACCCTATCTCTACAATTCCTGAGCTTTGTAGTGGATACAGTCACCTTGAGTCTCCCTTCCTGGATGCTTACCAAGATAAAACACAAACCCATTGGGACACTGTCTAAAACTACTACATCTCCCAGAAAGATTGCTGTGTAGTAGGCCTCCTTTCATCCTCCATACAGGATATCTTCCTTGGACCTCTGCATTATTGCCCCCTACAGCGCCTCAAGATCTCCCATCTTCACTGAGGCCTGTCTCACTCCCAGTCATTTCCTTTGTCAGAGGATGTGATGAGGAACTCAGGTGGTAGATTGCCCACATAGAGGCTTGGAATGGACAGGCCATCTCCGGTTCACAACCAGATCTCGGGATAGTCCAAAGCCAGTGGCACAGGCTGGGGGGCACGTTGCAGGGAATTCTCCAATGGGGGGGGGAACTGGTGCTCCACAGAGCAATCTCTTTACATAAACTGCCTAGAATTGATGGCAGGGTTGTTCACAGTGAAATGTTGGACCAAGGACAACGCCCAGTTTTGTGTCCTCCAAAAATGGACAATGTTGCAGCAGCCCACAATATCAATCATCTTGGTGGAACCCGATCAAAAATTCTATCTGAGTTAGCCAAGAGCTTCTGGACCTATTATCTGGAGCACCAGATCTTGGTGATGGTGGAGCATCTTCCAGGGAAGTCCAATCAGGTGGCTAACTGGTAATCTTGACACTGGCAGGATGCGGGTCTTTGGAAGTTAGACCCATCTGTATTCTAGCGTCTGCAGAACAGTTGGGGACCATTCAGAATAGACCTCTTTGCGTCCCGTCTGGACCAGCACTGGACAGGTCCTATAGTTGGTGATCAGACCATCAACGCAGTAGTGACAGACATGTTCCTACACAACTTGAAGACCGAGAAATGACATGTGTTCCCTCCCTTTGCCATGATCATGAGGTTATCCCTCCAGGTCCAGAGGCACCAAGAGGACCTTGTGGTCATTACCCCGATTTGGAGATCTCAAGCCTGATTTCCAGTTCTGATGGACCTTTAATGGAATTCTACAATCCGGCTACCCCTATGTCCATATATTTTCAATGATCCCCTGAGGAACCCTTATCACCTGGTGCTGAAGAGCTCTCTCCAGCTCATGGCATAAATAATTATCTTGAACACTTGAAAGTCCAGCCTTTCTCAGGAAGCTGCCCTGTTGCTTTGCAAAGCATGGGCAGATAGCACAATCAAGCGATACCGGTAGGCTCGGAATTGAGGTTGGTGTAGTCACTGACATTTGGATCCTGTGGGGACAGAGATTGTCCACATTCTGAATTTCTTGGCTTCTTTAGCTTTGAAGGGTATGGCTTATAAATCCATCAACACCTTTTGTTTGGTTATATCAGCAGGTCATTCTCAGGAGGATGGACATCCTGTAGGGAAACATCCCTTGATGTGCAAGGTTCTTTGCGGTATTAGACTCTCCCTTCCACTAAAACTGAGGTAATCTAGCCTGTGGGAGGTGAATAAAGTCCTTAATTTTATCAATTCCTGGCCCCCTAACAAATATCTGTCACTGGAACAGATGTGGGCAAAGGTAGCCACATTACTGTGCTTGGTTTCTTGCCATATCATTTCAGATGTCAGGGACATGGATGTAACAGGTAGAGTATTTACCCTGGATGGGGTTACTTTTCATATATCCAGAAGAACAAAGTCTAACTCCAGAATTTCTGTGTGGGGTAAAAGCCATTAAAGCTTACGAGGCTATAACAGAAGATCTTTGCCCACCTGGGGAACGCCAACTTCCTATTGCACTTATTAAGCTCCTGGGGCACTACCCTCTCCCAACATTGTCAGCTGGGGTATGTGGGCCATGCAGCAAGCTGACATAAATACAAAGAAATTCAGAGACACTTGGTGAGGGAGGCCGTGGCCTCCAAGGCTTTTTCTTTGGGAGCTTGCCTAGAGGACATTCTTAACGCAGCTGACTGGTCCTCAGACTTTACCTTTAAGAGATTCTATTTTAAGCCAGCCCATGACATTGCATTACTGGCAGTTGAAATTGAATTTGAATCAACCTAATCCGCTACTCCGATTCTGACATAGAATGACAAATTCTGTAGCTATCATAATGGAAAGTTTCAATTCTATGAAGGACACCAAGGCAAGGGTTAGCCCGCCCTTAGGCTTTTCATTGCTGTACCCACTCTATATTATGGACTGTTTGAGTGAAATACCAAAGAAATGTGAGTTGGTATACTTACATGTTAATACATGGTCTTCCTTGTTATTGGAATACATATTGCACTGTACGTTTGTGGCAATGTTGTTATCCTTATACCCTGATTATGTGCTTATGCTTTATTTTCTGCAGTTCTTTATCCAAATTCTTCTAAGTTACATTAAATGCTTGTAGCACCATGACCCTACTGACCCAAAGTACTACTACTCTGTCAGAAGCAATATATCAATTGAATAGCTTCAACGAGCTTGTCAAATGTGTTTAGTTTGTCTTTGACATCCTTAGAGCAGAGAAGCACATGGGGATGAAATGTAAACTCTGATGACATATTTGTGCTGTGATTATCATCAAAGTGATAATAATGTGGTACATACTACAGAACATTCTCTCATGATAACATGTGTAGGTAAAATCTACATAGATAGGACTGCAAGTATAATACAACTCTATTCATGTGTGGTTTGGCCAGAAATGATGCTATCATTCACATCATTAGTCATGCCCATTGTACGTCATCATTCCGACTGCTTACATACATATAAAATTGTAGACAAAACTAGCCAAAAGCCCTACAGAGTTGCATTTAAAAGCACTGTGAGGGGCTGGGCAAGTAACTAACTTAACACTTAATACATTGCCCCTACTCCCAGATGTAATCTTGAAAACAACATCTGCAGGAAAGCATACGTATGCATTGTCTGTCTGCAGGGCTCTGCTGGTGGTTTAGGAAGCAGGTGCCACATGTTGCAGAACTTGCTTTCATGCACTGTCAAGGGCATTGCATTGTGATTAAGGCAGTACAAGTACTATTAAAGTTATTACATTGCTTGTCCCCTAACAGTGCTGGGTGATACAAGGATTTCTTGGTCTTTACATTCCTCACTGCATAAAAGAAGGAATGATTGTGGTCCAGGGTATTCTACCTGCATTCTGCCTTTCTTTAAAATATTGTGCAGGCAGATGCAAAACCAACAGAAATAGTGGAATTGCCTATTTACTCACATTTGCATGCCTCAAACTAGGATGAATCTGCATACCCCTGTGTCTAGTCAGAATTAGTAGTTTGTTTCACATATACCATGCATGAGAAGACACTTAAATGTGTTTTAGTTTTATTGAGGTTTACTGATGAGTTGGAAGATTTGGAAACCTTTGAATTCATGTTTGGGTAGCTTTCTCCCAATGAGAGAACCTTACAGAGACAATAAAAAAGCAATTGGCAGATTCTTTGTGTCAATGCTTAATAAAAACTGGAAAATCTTCTGGGTAGGATGCCATTCTACTGTTTTGCTAGTCGATATTATTGCATAGCCACCATAATTAAATCAGTCATGCCCTCTTTACAGAGATTATCATAGGTGACCAATTTCTCTTCTACTAAAGGTCTAAGGAAAACAAATTTGAACAATGTTTGAAAATGGTCGAGTGCTAAGTTGGGGGACATATTAACTGAACCCTATAATACTGAAATTTAAGATAGTGGTTTATTATTTGGGGTGGATGGTATTCCACCACAAGCAGTAAAATCAATGATTTGTTAGGTCCAACTGAAGGTTTCCCCTGGTAGCTATGGTACAGAGCAGGCACGCTTAATGTAATGAAAATGTGTAAAGCAATTAAAAAGTGCTGAAACAGTTAAAAAAGTCAAAAATAAAAATCCTACTCCATGTCATAAAAAACTAAGGAAAATCTAATAAGCAAAACGACAAATAATGATAAAAATCCAATAAGAAGAATAAGAAAATGTATAAATATTTAAGGAAAAATGTAAAGCACCAACAGAAAGTTCTATTCATATGTGACTGGGACGTAAGCACCATTTCTATCCATGATAAAGCGCAGGTTAATTACATCAAGCAGGCTTGTGCTTGTCATAGTTTTTACTTTCTGACTAAGGGCCTGATTACGACTTTGGCAGATGGGATCACTAAGATTGTGTTGCTGCAGTGGGGAACTGGGGCACATGACGATCATCGCTGGCAGTGACGGTCAGGTGTGCGGCGGCCCTCACCGCCGTCTGGGAGGGTGGAGATGTCGGTGGTGATGGCCAGGTATGTGGCGGCCATTACCGCCGTCTGGGAGAGGGGCGATGTCGGTGGTGATGATCAGGTATGCAGTGGCTATCAGAGCCAACATCTCCCCCTCCCAGACAACCCCCTTGAAGCAGACAGCAGTGTGGCCCAGCCAGGTAGGTGGGGCGACTGTAATGGGGGGGTGGGGAGGTGCCTGCTGTGCATGTGTGTGAGGTGTCCTGCTGTGCATGTGTGTGAGGTGTGCGTGTGTGCATGCATGTGTGTGCATGCATGTGTGTGTGTGTGTGTGTGTATACGGGTGTGTGGAGGTGTGTGTGGGGGCAACAGGAATCTTTATTCCTGTTGCCGGGTGCATTACCTCCAGGGTTTTCATGGCGGGCCGCAGGCATGAAAACCCTGACAGTAAGTACCCTCCTAATACCGCTGAGGGTGTGGGGTATGCCGCTGTCCCAGAGGAGGCCCCGGCTGGCCACGGTGATCCGTCCGCACTGGCGGGCCTAGCAGTGGTGGACTCTATGCCATCGGCCTCCCCGCCATGCTCCTAATACGGCTGTCTGCACTGCCAGGCCTGCAGAAGTGAGACCGCCAACTCCACCGCAATGGTCCTCAGACAGCCGTGGTCATAATGAGGGCCTCAGTCTCTTTCATCCTTTTTCACTCAGATTTCTCCAGTGAGGCAAGGTAATAGGCTGTATTCCATTTCCTTGTCTAGTGAGGTCGCGCCTTAGGTGATTTGTCCTAGGTGTTTGCAACTGATTCTTCAGAAGTCTGAAAGTCCAATATTTTACTAAATTTAAGTTTTAGTGGATTTCATAATAGGTCCTTCTGGACACCACTAAGGCGCCCTGGGCCTCAGTGACAGCATTTAGGGTTCAGCGCTCATTTCAGTAGAGGTCACCAGCAGGGTCCAGTCTTCTTCCAATTCCAACTGGTCAGTCAAAGAAAAAGGCCTCTTGCTGCTTTTACCCACACAGGAGGTCAGCCATCTGTCCTTTAGAGTACACTACATTGTCCTAAATACAAATGAGAGAAGGTCTATCCCTTCATCCCTTCATGTCTCCTCAAATGTTTCAGACAGCATATACATTCCTCTTCTATTCATCCACAGGTCCAAAATGTATTCAGCTGAGCTGTGAGTACGATGCCAATTTTGTTGCATTTATTAGCCAGTGGGTCAGGGTGACTCCTGGACACTCCCTAACCAATGAGAAAATGTTACTAGGAGCAATACTTTCCACTTTTGCAGCATATCCTGTTTGCCCTAATGGAACCTATGCCACATAGCACCATTCTAAGAGAAATCCAACACAGAAATACCTTCTGTCCCTGAAGGGAGACTGTGGCCACTGTCCTCTTCAGATGCATCAAATTGGTCGTGGGACCAGCTCCCTGATGCCCAACGCGCTGATGCCCAACTCGCTACCTAGGACCTAAAGAACGCCCCTTCATCAGATCTCCCCTTACACTTAACTGTGAATGGACAATTTTGAACCCTGCTCCATTGAAGCAAATTAAAGTGTTGAATCCTTCCTGAGCTAATATGTGTCACATGCCTCAGACCCAGTCCATGCTGCCAAAAAGGCCCACGCAAGTGTCCTGATCTGGTAGCAGTATTCACACCTCATTATGATTAAGCACTAACAGGGGCATCTGCAGGCAGGCTAATGCAAATAAGCCTCCAGCACCTTCTGGTAGGGAAAAACCAACTTTCCAGAAGGCAACATTCCTAAATATTTATTATTAATTTAACAATGTAATCTAACTTCAGAAGTGAATTAGATTTTAATATACACTATAAACTGCACTTGAACCATTACTCTTATTTGTCCTGAGCCAACCAGAGCAACATTGATAGATTAATTTACCCACTGGTTTTCCTCTAATGATACCCAGACTGTTCCATCATGAAAATAACATTTGGGGGTTTATCACTTTAGGAGCATGCCAGCATTACATTCTAAATGTCCTGCTTTTAAAGATTAGGCACCCTACCTTGTAGACTACAATGTCTAATTAGGAGTAACATTAAAAATGTAAAAGGAAGGTCTAAAAATGCAGCATGTCAGGCTAAATTAGTAGGCCTGAATTCATGCTTTCCTTGTCAAGCTACTGGGCGGCCTAATAAGTGCTGTAGTCCACAGGTGACATTAACTTTCCATGCCATGACGGTAGTTTACACTCCACATACCCTGGCGTTTGCAGGAGAGTTACATACCCAGTCAGGGATTATTTCATTTTTACTTGTTTTAGGGGTCAGAGCACATTCAGTGGGCAGGAAGTTTCCCAGTGTGCTGAGTTGAAAAAACAACAATAAAATGCAGTAAAAATGCAGGGGGACATGAAAAAAGGGTTAGTTAACTAAAAGAAAGAAAAGAATCACAACCATTATATTTGCATTTCTCACTGTTTTAAGCAGTAGGTATGCAGAAAAATGCTCTGCATTGGTGGGGTCAATTCCAGGCTCACGTTCCACTGCTATTTCCACTCCCTGCGTCATGTTGGAACACCTTAAGTTTTGCCTTTGACAGTACTGCCACTCTGTCATGCTCATTGACAGCCACTAACCTGGACCAAGGGGAACTCTTCTCATCTGCAGACCCCATCTGGGATAAAAGTAACCCTATCCTAGCCACAGGTGCATCCTAGAAGGTGAATAATACCACCATAGTCAACAATGTAATGAGGATCATCTTCCCTCCCAGGTCAGGATTCTGTCTTCAAATAATAGCCAAGTCTCCCAAAATGAAAGCAACCAACGGATACCAATGACAGCTGTCAGTGTCAGGAATCAGTCCCCTAGCCAGTCACAGACAGGTGGGGACTCCTATCTGGTGCCTTGAATAGACCTGACTTCCAGTTGTTCGGCTAGCAACTGAGGACCCTTTAGCTTTTTAGGTTTTGCCTCAGGTTGCAGACACCCGCCTCATAATCTCACTTTTGCCATATTAATGTCTGTACATTTAGTTTGAGTATGTGCCTGGCAGTCTACGGTTTCTATGGTAGACATGGTCTCAAGTGTGACAGACACTGTTTGTGCGTTGTGGGAGTCTGTGTGCCCTGGATCCTGCATCTTCTGTCACTGTGACAGTGACGGTAGCTCATACATGTTACAAAGGGCCTTACAAATGCTAACTTTGAGGTTCTCTCCAGTCAGAACAGGTAGCCCTTAGGGCTCTGGTTGTTCCACTGTGGATGGGATCCACTTCCTACCCCTTACTCTTTTCCTGGGCCTCTGTGCCTTTTGCTTAGTGACAGTACCCCAGAAATGTGGGTTTGAGGGGCACCATGGGCTCACCAACTCTTTACTCCCCTCTGCGAGTTCAATGCCAAGGATACAGTCCATGAGTATATTTCCACTGACAATATTCTTCTCTGGACAATTACCCCCTCCCATTCCTAGGATACCATTGTCACAGGGTGAAACTATTCCTTCTTATAGCTGTTCCTCACCCTGCAAATCAGTCCTGGTAGAGGCTGGTCCTAGTAAGCCAGGCTTTCCACCACTATTATCTTGTTGGCACAGATGTCCTGCAGAACAGTAACAAGATATCATTTTTGACAGGCTGATCTGCAGGTTTAAACTACAGCAGCATTGCTACATTGGTAGGACTGACGCCATGTTATCCTTATCACACCAGTTGATGACACCAAATACTATGGCCTTCAACAAGTGTTTAAAACTCCAAACAGGGCTTTGTCAGTTTTGACATGTTTTAGATTTCAGAGCATGTGTACTAGGCGCTGGACACAGAGCCCCAGTGTACAGAGCCCCAGTGTGCAGAGCTGGAAAAACATAAAAAGGGGCATTTTTTTCACAAGAAACATCAGAAGTTTGAGAGAAACACAAATATGTGATCACTACGTTCCAAGAAGGTGGGATATATTTCTTAGAAAGTGAAGAAGGTTAGAGCTTTTGGAACATGTGGAAGAGAGGAATTCTATAAATTGAATTTACAGCAAATTAACATTATCAAGGAACTACCTATTACGCAGTCAAATATGGATCACCTCATTGCAAAGAATTAAATAAATGAGAGGATTAGAAGATTATAACTGGATGTAGATGAATACATAACTTTGTATGTATGTTACATACTAGTATGTGGAGGAACTTAGAATAAGGATGTGTTTCATTCCCATGTGGATTTCATCACATAACAAAAGATGGTGTTGAGTGCAAGGGCCATGTCTTAAAGAAGTCATTTTTTTCAACATTGGTGAAGAAGTTCCATATGGAATAACATTTTGACTATTTATGATTACTCTCTACTGTTTATGTAAACTGTCAAATGTGTGTGTTTATGTACATGTCAAATGATCCATCTTGGCATTATTTACTAAAGCAGTTTATAAATTAGTGTTCAGAACTCTGTTTGTTTACTCCTGGAATAATAAAACCAAACTAGAACCATGACTGGTTGGTATGATTAAGTGAATTTCTTATATACAAGTTGTCCATTTTGTGTCTTCTCTAATAGGAACACATTGTATAGCTAGGGATTTCATTGTTGATGAAGCCATTGTTAAAATATCATACAACTAATGACATTAATTCTGAGAAGTGCGTAATAGGGAAATAGCTCAAACCCTGCTACAAGCCTTTAAAAGCACAAACTCAAATACTGCAGATACAAAACCATTTTCTTTATCCACCCAAAATATCTAACACATTTTAAAAAACACTGTTATAACACTGTTAGCATGATTGGCGCAAAACACTTTGCTTTCAAATTTTCACTGAACAAAGTACGAGAGTTCAACATATGATAATTCCTGCTAACAGAATAGCATTTTAAATGGAATAATTATTAACTTATGTCTATATTTTAGTATCTGCTTAAATTAGTTATTGGTCTACTTTGAGCCTGCTCTCTTGTTCCATGCACCAAACAAATTACACACACTGTGCATGAGTTTTTTTTCAAAACATATGAAAATTTGTTTTAACTGAATGTTACTGTACCTTCAGCTTTGATAATTGTCCAAGATCCTTTGCTGCACTGAAAATCATTTGGGCTCCCTGAAAAAGAAAAAAACACAGATTGACTCATTAACATCTGTAGAATTATAGGCAAAGTGCAATAACTTTAAGTTCACACAGTTCTTTTTGATCATAGAATGTATTCTGCCCCTGGATACGTCCTGTGCTTCATCAGTGATCTTTCAGGAGGAAATCATTGTAAGTCACATGGAACATAGCCCACCAGAGGCAAAAATGTTTGCATGTAATATAAGAAAAACAAAATTACTGCATCTCATAAGTTATTCCTCACACTCAATAATCGTAGTAAATGGCATATCGCGCTTCTACATATATATCAGATATTCCATGAAAAAAGACACTTACAGTGCATTAATGGTTATAAAATACTGCCAAAATTATATTAATACTGATGAACCATCCAAACAAAACTTATGACCTAATAAATCACCTAATATGACCTCCCACCTCCGATGTCTTCTTAAATATATCATCAATTACATAATTGAAAACATTTCAAATAACATAATTGGTGATATGGTTAATCAAACATGTTTTCATCAATTACATTACTGTTATGGAAACATATGACTGAACAAAATGATGGCAAATTAATATCAATTCATATAACTTAAAGCAATATTTCAAGCTAATATTTGAGAGATGTAATTATTTATATACCCACCAGCATTATCATAGGTTGTTTATATACATAAACTACATCCTTCTTTGATGCTGCACATTAATTTGACTTTCACCATACCCATTCATCAAATTGCATGATTAGCTTAGTTAATAATCTTCATAAACATCTTCCACTAATTTGAAGACTTTGAACACTATTCAGTTCTCTATACTATGCTGACTTCAGGTCACTCTACATGCAATCTTTTCTAGGTCCTGGCCAATAAAATACTTCATGTTTATGTTTTTGTTTAAGTATAGGTTGTTTTTCGAATTTACACATCATCACAACAACATGATAACACAGATCAGCATGCTGACATTATGCATACATAGCATGTACATTCAGCAACAAGAATGATCCCTCCCCACTGTGCTCCCCACAACTTGCACCCTTACGACCCCACCGTACCATGAGAAGTTCAGAACGTCGATTTTCCCAAACCACACCTTTCAGATCTCCCTATTCTGACTCCCAAGGTGCTAAGAACCCCTTCTCTTTGTGTGGGCCCTCCTCCACTTCCTAATCAGCTCATGGAGGACAAGCGTCCAGGGTGTCCAACAGATCAGCCAGTATAGCCACCTAAGCCTGTAAATCATCTGCAAGTTTAGTTTCCCTACAGCTTCTCTGTAACGAGCTTCGCTACATTTGCACATGTAGCCATGTCCTTCTTCTACTCAGCAAGCATAGGAGCCCTCGGGAACAGAAACCATATAGCTAACCTTCGCTTGGCCCGTGCGAGCCCCTTACTTAACTTCTTCTTTTTAATTAGGACCCGACCCAATAGGCATCACCCAATATCTCTTGGGGTGTCCCACCCAGTGTCCCCTACTTCATGTTTACGTTGATAGTTTATGAATTGTTCACTCCTGATATGAAACACTACCCACTTTTTTAATGAGCAAACTACTATCACATACTTTTATATCAAGTTTCATCTGCATACATGTAGAAATAGATTATAGGAAGAATTAAAAAATGTTGCAGTTGGCAACAACTTTGGTGCCATTGGATGTATATTCATACAACATTAGCTACTAGAACCAGGCTTAAGATGATATCTGTCACATCAACAGAGGGAAAATAAAAGAGCAAAATTCACACTCACCTATGTAAAATTACCCACAGTTAAATTTGAAAAAATATGTGTGCTCAACAAAGTTGGCAAGGAAGGAATAAAGGCAACCAATGCAATGCATAATCTACACGCATGCAGGAGCATGTTCTGACCAGAAGTGATGATTCACAGCCCACAATTCTCCACACATTAAAGCATTTCTGTTTCAACCTGTGACAGGTTGTTTTCCTGTGTAAATCTGAGGTAAACCTACCTATGTCATTTATAATATTATGTATTACTGTTAGTTGAACAGAACATATATGGCTTGGAGACACCTTCAGACTTCACTGCAGTCTCAGATCCTCTTAAAAAGCATAATACTAAACTATTGTTAGGGAAATTGAGCCTTTTGTGAGCCTTCTTTTGTGATTGTTACACACTGACCACCTTCCTGGAAGACAACAACCTGCTCGACCCCTCAGAAACCGGATTCCGAACCAACCACAGCACTGAAACCGCCCTCATCTCAGTCACAGATGACATCAGAACCCTGATGGACAACGGTGAAACAGTCGCCCTCATTCTCCTCGACCTCTCGGCCGCCTTTGACACCGTCTGTCACCGCACCCTAATCACCCGCCTCCGCTCCACCGGGATCCAAGGCCAGGCCCTGGACTGGATTGCCTCCTTCCTCGCAAACCGTTCACAAAGAGTTTACCTCCCTCCGTTTCGCTCAGAACCCACCGAGATCATCTGCGGCGTACCTCAAGGCTCATGACTCAGCCCGACACTCTTCAATGTCTACATGAGCCCCCTCGCCAACATCGTACGCAAGCACGACATCATCATCACCTCCTACGCCGACGACACCCAACTTATACTCTCCCTCACCAAGGACCCCGCCAGCGCCAAGGCCAACCTACAAGAGGGTATGAAGGACGTCGCAGATTGGATGAGGCTCAGCCGCCTAAAGCTGAACTCTGAAAAAATGGAAGTCCTCATCCTCGGCAACACCCAGTCCGCCTGGGACGACTCCTGGTGGCCCACGGCACCGCACCGACCCAGACAGACCATGCCCGCAACCTCGGCTTCATCTTGGACCCTCTTCTCACCATGACTAAGCAAGTCAACGCCGTGTCCTCCGCCTGCTTCCTCACCCTCCGCATGCTCCGTAAGATCTTCCGCTGGATCCCCGCTGACACCAGAAAAACCGTGACCCACGCCCTCATCACGAGCCGTCTGGACTACGGCAACACCCTCTACGCCGGGACCACAGCCAAACTCCAAAATCGCCTGCAACGCATTCAAAACGCCTCGGCCCGCCTCATCCTAGACGTACCCCGCAACAGCCACATCTCCGCACACCTGAGACACCTGCATTGGCTCCCAGTCAGCAAAAGGATCACCTTCCGACTTCTCACCCACGCACACAAAGCCCTCCACGACAAGGGACTGGAATACCTCAACAGACGCCTCAGCTTCTACGTCCCCTCCCGCCACCTGCGCTCCTCTGGCCTCGCACTTGCTGCTGTCCCTCGCATCCGCCGCTCCACGGCGGGTGGGAGATCTTTCTCCTTTCTGGCGGCCAAGACCTGGAACTCCCTCCCCACCAGCCTCAGGACCACCCAGGACCACTCCGCTTTCCGGAGACTCCTAAAGACCTGGCTGTTCGAGCAGCGTTAACCCCCCCTTTTTTCCCCTAGCGCCTTGAGACGGGTGAGTAGCGCGCTTTATAAATGTTAATAATTTGATTTGATTTGATTGTTTAATGAGACTCCCAATTGGAATGTGGGTTGAACTACAGGATAGCAAAGACACAGTTTGAGCAACAGGGTTATTGTTTGAGGTGAACCTCTACTCAAGCAACAGCACCATTGCTGTCAGTTTGAACCACAAATCAATCAATAAATCACAGATTTGTAAAGCACTGCTATTCACCCATAGGGTCTCAAGGCGCTGAATGTAGGCGTGCTGCTCAGTTGAAGAGTCAGGTCTTGAGGTCATTCCTGAACTGCTTCAGTGATGCGGTCTCCCTGAGCATGAGGGGAAGTGTGTTCTATGACCAGGCTGCTAGGTAAGAGAAGGATCTTCCTCCTCCTGTACTTTTCCTTTTCTTGGGGATGGCTGCAAGGGCGAGCTGCAAGGAATGGAGACTTCTGTTTGGTACGTAGAAGGTGAGGCAGTGGTTGAGATCTGCTGGTCCTATGTTGTGCAGTGCCTTGAAGGTGTGGATCAGGAGTTTGTATGTGATGCGCTTGTTGACTGGGAGCCAGTGTAGGTGTCTTAGGTGGTAGGAGATACGGCTGTGATGGGTGATGTCTCGGATGGGTCTGGCGGCTGCATTCTGGACTCTTTGTAGTCTAGACTGATGTTTCCTGGTGGTGCTGGCATAGAGTGCATTGCTGTAGTCTAGTGTACTGGTGAAGACTGCATGGGTAACTGTCTTCCTTGTGTCAGGGGGAATCCATTTGAAGATCTTCAGCAGGAGATGGAGGGTATGGAAGCTTGATGAGGAGACAGCATTAACTTGGCGGGTCATCGATAGAGAGGAATTGAGGAGGATGCCAAGGTTGTGCGCATGGTCAGTGGGGGTGGGGGCATTACACAGAGTGGTGGGCCACAAAAGAGTTGTTCCAGGCAGAAGGCAGATCATGAGGATCTCTGTCTTGTCCGAGCTGAGCTTGAGGTAGCTGGCCTACATCCAGGCAGTGACTGCTCTCATCCCATTGTGGAAATGCCTCTTGGCTTGCGTAGAGTCCTAAGACAGGGAGAGGATAAGCTGTGTGTCGTCGGCATAGGAGACTATGTTTAGCTCGTGTTGTTTGGTGATCTTAGCAAGTGGGCCATGTAGATGTTGAAAAGCGTCAGGCTGAGTGAGGATCCTTGGGGTACTCCGCACCAAGTGTTTTTAGGTTCTGATGTGAACGGTGGTAGTCTGTGTTCTTCTGGTGAGGAAGGACCTGATCCAGTTCAAGGCTTCATCTTGAATGCCGGCATCATGCAGTCTGTCGCAGAGAGTGGAGTGGGAGATGGTGTCAAATGCAGTGGAGAGGTCGATGAGGATGCGTGAGGCCGTGCCTTCGCAGCCCAGTATGAAGCGTATGTCGGCGGTGACTGTTAAGAGTGGGGTTTCGGTGCTGTGGTTGCTTCTGATTCCAGACAGAGAAGGGTCTAGGATATGGGGTGTCTCGAGGAACTCGTGAGTTGCTGGTTGATGCCTTTCTCTGTTACCTTTGCAAGGAAATGGAGCAGAGAGATGGGTCTGTACTTCTTCAGCTCTCTAGGGTCGGCGGTGGGTTTCTTGAGTAGCGGGCTGATTTTGGCGTGTTTCCAGTCTGAGGGGAATGCAGTAGTCTTGAAGGATAGGTTAACGGTTCGACAGAGCTCCGGTGCTATGGTGGCGCTGGCCAGGTTGAGGATGTAATGAGGGCATGAATCTGAGGGTTTTCCCGAGTGGATGGAGTTCATCAGTCTTTGGGTGTCCTCTAACGTGATCGGGGTCCAGGAGTTCAGTATCTGGTGGGGTGCAAGGTCCATGGTGGTGAGCAGTGCTGACAGGCTTTGGTTCCTGAAGCCTTCATAGATGCCCTGGATTATACAGTGAAAGAAGGTGGCGAGGTTGTTGCAGAGGTCTTGTGAGGGAACGATGGGTGAGGTGTATGCCCCAGGGTTTGTGAACTGTTTGACAATAGTGAAGAGCTCTTTGCTGTAGTGATTGCTGGTGTTGAGGCCTGCTCGAAAGGCTTGAAAGGCAGAGTTTGGTGGCTCTGATGTTCTGGTGATGCGTGGTGACTGCGTCTTTGTAGGCTGTGCGGTCTTCGGTGGATTTGCTGAGTCTTCATTTCCATTCCAATCATCTGCATGCACGCTTGGATTCCAGTAGATCTAGCGTAAACCACTTGGGTGTTTTGCTCTGTCGATTCCCTGATGATTTCCTCAGGGGGGCTACATTGCTGGGGCTGTTTGAGAGCCATTGGTGTAGGTCGCTTGCGGCTACATTAGCATCAGCTGCGTGCGGTGGGAGGGAGTGGTTGAGAGCGTTGGTGAGCTGAGCTTCTCTGACTTTGTCCAACCATCTGCAGTGGGGATGGGGGGTTTGGGGGTGTGCAGTGTTCTTCGTGCAAGGACACCCTTGTGGTCGGTTCAGTTGTGTTCGGAGGTGTGGGAGATGGTGATGTTGTCCTCTGCTGAGAAAACGGGGTCGAGAATGTGTCCGGATCTGTGGGTAGGAACATTGTGAGTTGTTTGAGGCTTGTCCAGGAGGTTTGAGGTATTGGAGTTATCGAGGGTATTGAGGTGGGAACTGAGGTCACTGAGTAGGATGTAGTCGGAGGAGGTGAGTGCTTGGGTGGCGATGAGGTCAGTGATGTATTCGCAAAACTGAGGTCGGGGTCCGGGTGACCTGTAGATGAGGGTGCCATGTAGGAAGGTGTTTGGGTTGGTCTGGATCTGGAAGTGTCAGTGCTCATGCCTTGACTGAAACTGACCTAATGGTGGTAGTCAGGGGGAGGTTGTTTTTGCAGATTGTGGCAATGCCTCCTCCAGCTGGGTTGCCTCTGTCTTTGTGGAGGATTTTGTAGTTGTCCAGGATGGCCGTGGTGATGCAGTGGGGGTTCTACAAGTCATAAATCAACAAATGACTAACCCTCCAGTGGCTTGGCACAAAGCAGTCAAACATAACTTAGAGGCAACTTGTAAAGTATTTATGCAGCACCCAACTAGTGATACAATAAAATAATTCACAAGAAGAATCCCACACCTATTTGGAAACAAAGAGTGAAATACGATAAATAAAATGTCCAAAATCCAATCAGCAGAACCAGCGATATTCATTTAAAAATATTAGTGAGGAAATTGAGACTGAAAGCAATTAGTACCAATTATGGTTATCTGATTGTGCTAGACCTGGACCATGTCACAAGTTCAGGACACCTATGATGGCACTCAGGCCGGGTACAGGGCCAAGTTTGGTCCACTGAGACAGTACACTGTGTCCTTGGATTGAAGATGTGAACTCAGCATTGGCCTGAGCCACATTAATGAGACGTTAAACAGGAGCTTCAATACGTGGTAATGCATTGAGATGTGTTACTGCTACAAAGCCGCTGATCAAAAACTGTGAGGCAGACGTCCAGATTGATCATGCTGCCTTGGGTCAATGAAGCCACTGGGGCTGCATTGATGAGACTTGCGTCTGGATGCAGCATATAGCTCTGATGAAGTCACCATCCTGGAGGTGGCAATGAGAGAACCTGTGTTGAGATGCGTTGTGCTGCATCAGTTTCAATTAATCCAATCAGCTGGAGCCTGTTGTGTCCCTTTAGCTCAGAACAGGAGGTCAGCCACTCGAACCTTGGATACATACGGGGAGTTCTGGGATCAGGCAGCAAGGCAGGCCTCAAGCAGCTGGGCAGTCCTCAGGCAGCAGGCCAGTCTTCAAGCATCTGAGCAGTCCTTCTGTAGACTTCACAGCTCCAGGAGTGTTCAGAAGTGTTGGTATCAGGTTCCAATTTGTATACTTAGTACTAACTTTGAAGTCAAAAAGGGCACTTTCTTACAAAAAAAAACAAGCAGAAGCTTGAAACAAACACAAATATGTAATCACTCCATTCCAAGAAAGTGGGATTTATTTCTTAGAAAATTGTGTGTGCCCTCCTTCACTTTCTACTCAGCTCATGGAGGGCGAGCGTCCAGGGGGTCCAACAGTATAGCTGCCCAATCCCTAAACCCTACAGGTTTTCCACATATGGCACTCCTCTGCATTTACGCATTTACACATTCAACCATTTATACCTGGTACCAGCTTTGAAGTAAAAAAGGGGCAGAAACGTTTAGACTTCCCATTACATGTGGTTCTGCATTTCCTTTCTTCCCCAAAATGTCCGGGTTGACAAAAGTCTAGTGTGAAGTTCTTTGTGAGTGCAGGAGGCAGCTCCTTTTGAAGCATAATTGTGGAAGGTGACAGCTCCGCCCCCACCCAACCTTTCAGGATGGTCCATTTGCCAAAACTCAGCCGCTCTTTGTGACACTGTCTGGGAGGAATACACAGGGGTCAATTGCCAACTGAACCTAGTCTTGTGGCCCAGGACACAGGCTGCAGGCACCAAATGGTAAGGACAAGAAAATGTCAACTTTCTAAAAGTGTACTTTTCAGAATCATAACTTTCAGTCCGACTTTACCATGAAAGAAGATTTTAAATTAAAATTTCTTTGAGAGCAAACAAGGCATTTCTACCTGTTCCCAAGCAAATGTTGCCACTTATTAAATATAATAAGGCAACCCAATGCTAACCCAAGGGACAGATAGGCCTTGTAGTACTGGAAAAACAATTTAAGAGTTTTTCACTACAAGCGCTTGTAAAAGTATGTGTTCCACTTTTTAAATATACTGCACCCTGCCCTAGGGGCTGTTTAGGACCTAACATATTGGTGGCATATTTATTAAAAATGGAGGTTTAGTTCTGGCAAAAGTTATCTGACGAAGTCAAAATGGAAGTTTAAAAGTGCACACAGACTACAATGGCAGACAGGAGGCATGTTTAAAGAGGCTATTTAAGTGGGTGCTTATGAATGCTGCAGGCCCACTTGTATCATTTAATTTAAAGGCTCTGGTTCCATGTAGTACCACCTTACCAGAGAGTTACAAGTTAATTAAATAAATGTGCCAATTGGGTGTAAACCAATTTTACAATGTTTAGAAGAGTGAACACAAGCACTTCATCATTAGTTAGCAGTAGTAAACTGTGCAGAGTCCTAAGGCCAACAAAAACAAATTCAGCAAAAGAGGAGAAGAGAAGGCAAAATGTTTCGGGAGAAAAGAATCATCAAGAATGTCGAGTCTAATACAGAGTGTAAATGTTTTTTCACCTCCATCGTTTTTATTGGGCTTTCCTGGTTTTGATGGTTTTATTTCTGCCTCAAGCACAACACTTGCTTGGTGTTTCGGTTGTCACTTCACCTAACTGATGGCATTTTGACTGTGCACGTGGCAGTGACAGTTCTCAAATGTGTTTTAACTTGTTCCTGTTGGAGTATTTTCTTGATAATTTTTGTAGCATGAAAGCTGGGTTAGTAATTTCTTCTTCTGTGCCCCTAAGGCTTGTTCTTACCATTGCTATGAACAGGAAAGGAGAAAGGGTATGTTGTTTTTTAAAGATAAAGTCCCCATTTCTTATTTGGAGTTTTGGTGACTGGTATTAGCAAGTCATCTGCTTACCTTTGATATTATTATTTCCCATATATTTGCACTAATTATCATATGCCTCCTCAGAAATAATGGCAGATTCTGCACCTGAGTAACTATTTTCTTTTAGGGGGTGGCTTTGTTGGATTGCACAGGGTTTTCAATTTCTGCATGTGCATTAGGTTTGATAGCGGTGTCTTTTATTTCCATGTGAGTAGATTTGCCTGAATTTTAACATAATTAAATTACTAAGCATGTGCCTTTTTACTGTAGACAACTAGTAAACTTTACAGTTATTTATCTACCTTTGTTACAGTAAGAGCAATACAGTGTGGCAAACTGCAATGTCACAGTTAAGCAAAGGAATTCAGTCTCATTTTCTATTTACTTGTAGTAAGACGTGATCCATTTCCTTTATTGTACAAATAGCAAAGGTCTGATATACAATTTCTTTTTTATTTTAAAGTGCATGGTGACGTTAAGAATGTAAACATAAATCACTTACTATTTTATATTGCAAATAGAGTTACTTTTTCGCTAATTAAATCAAAAAGAAAGAAAATATCACACTTTGGGGGTTATTCTAACTTTGGAGGAGGTGTTAATCCGTCCCAAAAGTGACGGAAAAGTGACGGATTTACCACCAGCCGTATTACGAGTCCATTATATCCTATGGAACTCGTAATACGGCTGGTGGTATATCCGTCACTTTACCATCACTTTTGGGACGGATTAACACTCCTCCAAAGTTAGAATAACCCCCTTTATTTTTAAATTCATTTGAGAAAAAGAAGTGTGCTCTGCATATTTGTTCTTTGAGGCAGCTGTAGACAACGTATTTTCTCTATTACATATTTCTTATTCTAATCCAAACAATATATTTAAAGTCACATTTACCTAAACCTACATACTATTACCTCTTTCGTGCTAATACAAATTAATTCTTATTTTTAACATGTGTTTTTTTTTAATGTCCCTGTGAATTTTGTTTTGACAAATCTTGTTTTTTGGTTACAGCTTATATCTTACAGTAGGAGGCACTGCTCGAGTTAAATATCACCAATATGAAGCAAATGCTCTTGTTTGTTTTCCAGCACACATCTAAAATAGGATTTCCAAATATATCTACATAGTTTTTTTTTTCAGATTGTGTCATTTGTTTGAGTGATTGTGTGCTGCACAATGTTTATCGCATAGCCATGTCATCTCTAGTTGAATTTTCTGTGCGTTCTTTAAACAACATGTTTGCTCAGCTTATTGCTCAAGACACTGTGGGGGTCATTCCAAGTCTGGCGGGCGGCGGAGGCCGCCCGCCAGACTTCCCCCCTCCGAAATACCGCTCCGCGGTCGAAAGACCGCAGAGGGTATTCTAAGTTTTTCCCTGGGCTGGCGGGCGGTAGCCAAAAGACCGCCCGCCAGCCCAGGGAAAAACTCCCTTCCCAAGAGGATGCCGGCTCGTAATCGAGCCGGCGGAGTGGGAAGGTGCGACGGGTGCTGTTGCACCCGTCGCGTATTTCACTGTCTGCCAAGCAGACAGTGAAATACTTGTAGGGGCCCTCTTACGGGGGCCCCGCGACCCCCCCTACCGCCATCCGGTTCCCGGCGGGCGGACCGCCGGGAACTGGATGGCGGTAGGGGGGGTCGGAATCCCCTCGGCGGCGCAGCTAGCTGCGCCGCCTTGGAGGATTCCAAAGGGCGGCGGTACACTGGCGGGAGACCGCCAGTGTTGCCGGTCCGACCGCGGCTTTACCGCCGCGGTCGGAATGCCCTTGGGAGCACCGCCGGCCTGTCGGCGGAGCTCCCGCGGTCCTCCAACCCGGCGGTCATTGACCGCCAGGGTTGGAATGACCCCCTGTATGTTTTGTTGTGTACTTAGATCATGGGCCTGGATTTTGTGAATTTGCTGCTTTAGACACTTTGGGGCTTATTTATGGAGAATTGGCATAGGGCAGCGCTCGGTCTTCTTGTGCCGCTGCCCTAAGCCAATGTGAAGGGCCAGGAATGCATTGTATTGTATTCCTGTCCTTTCCCACTGCGCTGGCAAACGATTGGCTGCCAGGCGCCAATGCAGGCACCTTTGCACCATGCTGCAAGAGTGTCTGCATGGCATGCAGCATTGTTTTTGTGCAAGAAGGAGCACCTTCCTGCACAAAAACAATCCAGAGAGGTGTTTTCCTCTTTTCATGCATACAGCAGAATGCAGCACACATGGAAATGGGTAAAAAACAGGGGAGAAATACAAATACCAGGTTTATGTGATTAACTAAATCTGGGGCAGAGTCAAAAAACATGGGTGCTGAATGCAAAACCCATTGCAATGCCCATGGAACGTCACCCTGATGCAGAATAAGGCAACACAGCGACTTGGACTGCTTTGTCTTACTCAATATCTATGAGGCCATTCAAAGCCACACAAAGTGACCTTAAGTGGCCTCATACATGTGGTTGACAGGTTTGCGCGCATGAGCGTCAGAAAATGTGATGCTTGCCTCTTATAAATAAGCCGTTGTGATTTTAAGACTTTACTTACATTTTTCATCACATCTCAGTGACAATGTCAATCACTTCACTTTTTTAAAATGCATGCTTAGATGCTGTGTGAAATGTTTCCATTTTCTTTTCTTTTGTGGAATGTACAGCACAGATAATCGCGTTTTTTATAAACAAACTTAAACGCAGGTCTTCAAAAGAAATAATCCTGCAAAATCTATAACCGTGACAGCGGAAAAGAAAAGTTCAAAGGTTAATCATTTGAGAGATGTTCTCCTATATTTAAAAAATCAATACAACCCTAAAAGCACAAAGAAGCGACCAATGAATGATGCTGAGCCAGATTTTTTACATATTTTATACCATCAGGTCAATAGTCTCAAAAGGTTTGAATAACAACAGAGCATCAAAGAGCGCCCATGCGACAACTATTCCTTTCATAAAGAAGCGTTGAAGGTCTTACACTTTGGTCTGTTAATGGAGGCAGCACAATTAATTTTTCTATTTTGTTCAGGACTAATTTCCATAGCTCCTTCAAAACCCTTTTTAGGACCGTCTTCTCGCATATCTTCGCTGAGACAGAGAGGCTGCAATTAAATGAAACAACATTGTCCTATAAATACGGTGCATAGGCATACATCCTTTTATTAAAGAGTAGCATTCCCATTTACTTTGATATCTTAGAAACTCAACGTGAAATCCATATCGTGCAATACATTGAAACCAGATCTTCTCAGTTAAAAATGCAACTATTGTAATAAGAAAAACACAGCATGCTGTCAACCCAATTTCTACACTACGCGGTCATTAATAGACTCGTTTTTATCAATGAAAAGTATAATCCTTATCTAAAAAACACAGCACGCGACACTTAAGCACCAAATTATTACACAAAAAATGCAAATGCCGTGAGATCTCATTTTATAATTCTTCAGCTGTTCACAAACCATTTGGCAAATGGTAATTAAAAATATGCTGTTATAGAATGGAAAGTTTCAATACCCCTCATCACGTACTCCCGATTGCATTTTGATTCATACATAGACTGTGTGTGTGTGTGATCGCAGAGTAAATTTAGTGTACCGATATTGTAACAGTTATGGGTTTGGATTGAGAGTCCTTGAAAAAAAGTATTTCTGAATAGTCCCCAAAGCCAATTGCGTCTATATTGCGTGAATTTGTGTAAACCGGAAGGTAAGTATACCCTGATGGATATAGGCAGCATGAAACTGCAGTTTTATACTAGTTACAGACTGTGATGCTGGCATTTTACTACCAAAATTCCTGCATTAAAGTTCAGACTGCTTTGTGCACGGTACAAAAGCCTATTAAAGCCTCACCTTCAAAACGAAATACTAGATGGAACATTAAACCCCTTTAAAAAGGCAATGGACTTACACGTACATTAGCAAGAGTCATATTAATAGCTATACTCCCACGGGCTAGTGTTACATAATTAATCAATATTCATTGATGGAGGACTTTTTGACTGATAAATAACCATCAATCTGGATCTAATTCAAGAGTCAAGGAGAAAGGGAGATCCATTAGGAAACCCAAGACATTGCTTATCCACAAAGGGCTACTGCTGTTATTAATAAAACATGAACATTTTATTTATACATTGTTTGATTGCACACTTTACATTTTTGTCACTGTGTTGTACATGTTTCAAGTTACTGTTTTAGGTTGTAGCATTCAGTGTGTCTGTGTTTGAATCATGCTATACCATTCAGCAGATATTATTGCTGTAATGAAATAAAACAGGATCGCCATATCAATATCAAACGTTGTGAGGGTGGGAGGAGGAGAAGAGAAAAGTAGCAAATCTTATTCAGTATGCTTATTCAGTATGCTTATCCAAGCAACTGTCATTCATCGATGCTAACAATCACATTGTAAACTCTCAAACAGCTTATGTTACTCTATTGAAGCATCAATCAGTCTATGAAGAACTTACTACCGATACCCATAAAGTCTAATATGCATTTATATACATCAGATGGATAACCATTCAAGAGATGTCTCAAATTGCAGGTCAGGAGGTGTTGGGTAGGAGCTGGAGAGGGCTCTGGGTCGTGGGGATACTGTGGCCTGTCTATGGGGAGCACTGTCTGCTTACTCTGTGGTGCTGGACAGGTGGTGTGAGTGCTTCTTTCACACGTCCCTGACCCTCTCTACCCGTGTTTATTTCAGGTGAAAATCTGCATGTAAGCAAGGATCAGTTTTTATTTAGACCATGAAAACTCAAGACTGGTAACATCAGACAACTCGAAGGTGCACAGATCGCTATCCATTTTTGGGATACCTCTCAAGCAACTCTTAATCGATGTCTAAATCATGAAAATACTACAACTCCATCAGTGCAACTTACTTTTTTCACAGCTCTGGAAAAACAAACAATATTTATAGATGCCTCTTGAGGCCTAATGCATTACATATTGAGTCTAACAGCATACTTCAGGCAGATGAAATAGATGTAAGTACTTTTTAAAGGTTCTGTGGTGAAGAAACATTCCTGGCTCTTTCACCAAAGAACAGAGTAAGACCGAAACATTTACTAACATCACATGTTTTGAAGGTGAACATAGTGATTATTGAAACAAACTGAGCCAAACAGGTCAAAGTGTTCCTAAACCAGTAAACCTTCGGACCCTTAAAAGAGGGGAGTTTTGGTCCCTTCTTCTTGAAACTCCTCCATGGACTACTGCAACCAAATAGTCACCTTCCACTCATCTGTTTGTTTCCCCTCACAAGTCCTGCTAGATTGAGTACACTATTCAGCATGATCAGAATGGCATTTAAGGCATTCTGTGAGTTCTATAATGGCTGATCTGACAGGTCAGTGTGTGAACTGTTTGCGGGACTGTTTTATGGCCTGGTGGGTTAGATTTTACTCTTGATTTTCAAGATACTACCACATACATTGCCTGCAGAAAGTTCAAATGCATGCAGTCTCTCATATCTTGTAAAACACCTTTACAATACGTCTGTATAAGTTCTAAATTGCTCAAATATGCAAATGTGCTGTACTTTTTTTTGCTATCTGAATTGCTAATGGGGCCACTTTTATTTAGTTACCCTGACCTACTTCCTGTCTCAGTCGAAACCTGCAATTTAGCACACTATGCTTTTAACGTCAGAATTACCATCTTCTACTCATCCTCCTTCAGATGGTCCTCCTGCATGAGAAACATCAGAATACTGAACTCAATGAACAATAATTTCCCAATCTACTAATAAGTGAAAAAATGAGATATATATTTATTTTTTTAGCAGCAAGAAGTAGTTTGACTTTATCAAGAAGCTCTTGTCCTCACCTGGTTAAAATTATTGGGGAACCCCTGTCCCTTATTCATTCAGCATTATCATAAGGAATCGTATGCAATTCTGATGCAGCTTTGAATTCACAGCTTTCTGTAGCTCTAAATGTTAATCTTAGGTTTAGCCCTGTAAAACTTACAGTTAAAACACAAAACATTCTACTTCTACACAAAGGACCACAGATACACGTTCTGCTGTCAGATTTTAATTGTATTTAAATGTGCTATGACTCACACCGTATTTTGGAGATCCAGTGATTGAGTATATCCCCCTAACTTAGCCTCATAAAATGGAATGGAAAGGTCCCTGTCCATCTCAGAAGTGCATATAGCTTTGCAGCTGATCTCCCAAAAATGCATTCTATTATCAACAATGCAACTCAAAACACCATTTGTTTTTGGAGTAAATGATAACTGAAAATAGACCAGTGAGTAAGATATTGTTTGAAAGATGTATTCACATTGGCACATCATTGTGTTAAAAAGAAACTTACGTTTTGTCAAGAAAATCCATGAGTGGTCTTAATGCAATCTCTGCATCCATTGCTGCATTATTTCTGTTTGTTGAAGCATTTCCATTCCCTCGCATTTGATTTAACTCAAGGCTCATCTGCCTGACACAGTCCTCAATCACAGCCTGGAAACTGAGAAGAGGCAGTTGTGAAACAAATGTGTCAATTTTATGGGCAATGCAATAAAATAAAAGTTGTTTAAAAAGTCACATCCTACTCAGTAAAAATTATTTTTGACATCTAACAAAGAGGAAATATGAGGTATTTGTGAAAGTAAATGTACTTGCCGGATAATGACTCTCTATTTATCTAGGTAAACATGAAAGCAATGTTTTCCTCTGTAACCTTTTACTTGTCAAGCTTTTTCTATGATTCGTACAGATGAACAGACAACAAAGCACTATCAAAGGCAAAGATATTAGCTACTCAGTCTATAACGGAAAGTTCCTTTTTCAATCTTCCTTGCTTCTCTTGAAGTCCACCTCTGAGGAGGAAGTGGTGCAAGACTGAGTCTATGTTCAGCCCATCACAATTGTCATGTGGGAATAATGATGTCAGTTTTAGACCTGTAAACTTAGTGTTGTCTTCCCCCAAACATTTTGCCTTCACCCTCTCTGAATTTTGTTTTTGAGTACTGAGAGACCTACCTCTCCCGTAGGAAAACATTGAATTACCTTATTACGTTTAAAAAGTGCTAACTTTTTACTAGGACCAGGTAGCAGATTCATGTTTGGTGTCTAGGAAATTGTAATTTAAAACCCTTTTTATTGGTAAATTTTAAGTCACAATTTTGAAAATGCCATTTTTAGAAAATTTGAATTTTCCTGCACTGGTTATTTTGTGACTGCAGCCTGTTTCTGGGTCACATGACTGAGTGTAGTTTGCAGTTGAACTTAGGTGTGCCTGGATGAGTCAACACTTGCAGGATGGGGGAGGCGGAGTTGGAAACCTCCCCACTTGCAACTCAATAGACTGTGCTCCGCCTCTACACCAAGGATTTCACATCACCTCACTGTCCATGTTATCAGTCTGGAGCCAGGGCAGGAAATGTTAAGCATTTCAAAGGGAAGAAGCCGTATGCAGAAATAGGGCCCTCAGACTTGCTGGTCTTGCTGTGTACCTCTGAAAACGTATTTGCCACACCTAGAAGGACTGAATCCTCTGCTGTCTCAAGCCTGCCTTAAACCATAGAGTCCTGCCCTGCTGGTTGAGCCCTGTGTCACCTTTCTAACCCAGAACTACCAGAGTGACTCAACTGGCTATTTGGCTGGCCTACTGATCAGAGCCTCAGGGACAGAAAAGCCTCCAACTATCTTTGATGCGCAAATGGTGCCTGCACGAAGGAGTCCTGACCCTCCAAGTGTAGCTTCTCCAATTGCAAAGCCTTGAAATATTTGCTAAAGGTGCTCAGATAGCTAAAGTCCAAAACTTGGCACTTGACAATTTTTATCTAAAAATTGCCAGAGAACCCAAAGGAGAGCAGGACCTATCTGCTCATTGATCTGCCCAAGGTGCATCACCGGTCAGCCTGATTTTGTGGTGGCTCTCATTACAGTCCACTTGGCAGCAGGAAATTGTGCTCAGCAGCTTCTTGCAAAAGAGGTATCTGCTACCATGTAGTCTTCATTGGTTATAGCATGCAGATTCAACCTGCTGAAGATTTTCAACTTCAAAAGGAATTTTTACTGCAACTTTGTACAGCAGCTCCCCAACGATGACTGCTCTTCCTTGGTCACCGCCAGCTGCCTTTCCCCACTGAACTTTACCTCCTCAGTGATCTTTTTCTATAAATGAATGTGAGCGGAGACTGGTCTCAGGCCACTTTGTGTATCCAAATCACACTCCATAGTGGTCAGCCACACTTTCGACTTTGACCTGGTATCGCATGACTAGATATCCGCTGTTGGTGTTTAGGCGCTATTTTCGACCTTAATCTTTAAAAATTCAAAAGTCTGGTTCTACAGATTTGATTTTTGTCTTTTTTTAGTCAAATAATTTCTTAAAATGTAAATTATTTTCTTAAATTGCTGTGGATTTTTTGTCTTGTGCTTATACTTGACACAATGCCCCTAAGTTTAACTTGACTGACATGACATGTAATGCTCATGTGCACATGTCCTACTTTTTAGATACCATGTACCCTGCACTAAGGGCTATTCAAAGCCTACCTTAGGTGTTACTTATATGTAATAAAAAGGAAAGTTGAGGCCTGGAAAGAGGGTTATTTTGCCTGGGCTAAATTACAGTTTAAAACTGCACATAGTCTGCAATGGCAGACCTGTGACACGTTATAAAAGTCTGCTGTAGTGAGTGGTACAATTGGGACTGATGGCCCACTAGTAGCATTTAATCTGCAGGACCTGGGTACATGCAGTACCACTTTACTAGGGACTTACAAGTAAACTAAATGTAACAATCAGGCGTAACATGATTTGAAGTGCACAGAGCCCTAAAGCCAACAAAAATAAATTCAGCAAAACAAGAGGTTTGAAGGAAAAAACTTTGGAGGGAGAGAAGTGCATGTTGATCCCAAATAGGAGCTGAGAACCCCATCCCTTGAGATCAAACAATTTTGTAAGAAAAGGATCCCATGGCCCCCCTCCCCGAGTCCAAATAGGCCATGGGGACCTATCCCCTGTACAGGAATGGTGAGCCCGGCCTCCATTCTTGAACATTAGAAGGCCACATGAACCCCATCCCACAAAGGTGGCTTGCAGTCTGTATCCCGGGTAGCTCACCCCAGGGCACAGTAGTTTCCCTCCTCGCACAAGCATGGGTAGGAAAACATATGTTTGCTCCCACTATTAGGGAGCAAACACGCCTTCCCTGCCTGCATGAGCACTGGCAGGGAAGGCATTTCTGCTTTCACCTGGTGAGAGCTTTAAAAATGCTCCTGCGGTCTGGGAGCAGTCTTTTGTTTGTTGTCTTTTGATTCTTCCTCCAGATAGGAGGATTTCTGGCTCTTGCAATTTGTGAATATATCATTGGGAGCCATGGAGGAGAGCCCCACGGCCCTGGCAGCACCCAGCGATATATTGTTTGGGTGCCCCAGGTGAGCACCGGAGCACCGAGTTATACTGCAAAAGGCTGCAGGAATGGGTCCGGAGGGCCTCTTAAGGCTTTGGTGGAGGGCACATGCCCCTTCCATATAATAACTGCTCAGGATTTTCACACTCTGATGCCAACGAAGCATCCAGGACCTGATGGGATTTCTTAAGGATCAGGATTCCAGGAAGAGGCCAGCAGCAAAGCTGAAGCAGGTCCAGTGCAACTGGTCAGTTGCAGAGATGCCTCTGGAAGTTTGTTATGTCACACAGGAGGCTAGCCAGCTAGCTCTTAGCGTTACTTTGGTCAACCTGGGTTCAAAGGAGCAGGTCTTTGTTTTCTTCTTCGGAGAGCAGGACAGCAGGGCAGACTTTGTGTGAGGAGAATTCCCTGACCTGACTTGCCACCAAAACTAGCTGTGGTCTGTTCTTCCACTACCCCTGGTTCTGGCTCCAGACTGTCTAGGGGACAAAGACAATGGCAGGCCTGGTATCAGGTTTCCATGTATGTGTTGTGGGAAAAGTCCTTTAAAATGTAATCATTGCAGGGTGCGGCTCCTCCTCAGTCATCCCATTAAGAAGACTCTCTCCCAGATACACAATGCTCTCATTATTTACTGCCAGGGCCCAATACACATTCTTGATGGGGAAACCACTAACAGGTGCAAGCAGCTGGAAACTCCTGCAAAGGCCTCTCTAACCTTGGGCAGGAAAATGCCAACTTTCTAAAAGTAGTTTTGACTTTTGTGTAAAAAAGGATTTTAAATTACAATTTATTTGAGTGTAAAAATAATTTATCTATCTGCTCCAGATCTCAAGTTAGCACTGAGTAATTGAAACAAGGTAACCAGTGTGTGTCTATGAGAAGTATAGGCCTTACAACAGTGAAAAATACATTTAGAATGTTTTCCACCTTCAGGATATGTAAAATGTAAACATACATCCTACCTACTAAATATAATGCACCCAGCCCTAGGGGTGGTTAGGGCGAACTGTAGGGGCGACTTATACTTTTCAAAACGGAAAGTATAAGCCTGGAAAAAAGGTTTAAAAGGCTGCAGCCCACTAGTAGCATTTTATTTACAGACCCATTATTCTTGTAGTGCCATATATTAGGGATGTAGGTAAATTAAATGTATCAATCAGGTGTAGGCCAATTTGACCATGTTGTAAGGAGAGAGCACAGGCAGTTTACCACCAATTAGCAACACAAATGGGTTCGGCAAAGGAAGGCAGATGGGGTGATTCTGTAGAAAATACTAGGTCCCACAGTCATTGTCTTAAAAGATCAATACTGCTGAACAGTTAAAGCATGTATGAAACAGTATTTGTCAAGGAAACTGTCTTCTAAGTTGATGTTTTTTCAAACATTTTGTCAAAAACCTTATTAATCGGAAGCAAAGAAGAACAATTTATTTACCTACTGTAACACTCTTTTTGGTGGATACTCTCACTGCAGATTCCTCACTGTGTGACTATCAACAAGCATGATACTGGATCTGTAAACTCAAAAAGCAGTAATCATGTTCAATGATGACATCATGCCACTTGGCAAGAGAGGAATGAGAGGAATGGAGCCGCATATAAGCATCAGTTACATTTGAAAGCTTGTCCGCAGCCTTCAAGGCAAGGCCAACCAGTATATTCCTAAATTGGGACCTTTTTCAAGGGAAAAGGAGACCATTCCATAGAACATTAAGGTGGAAGGGCAGTAAGGAATTTTTGGTTAGAGTATCCACCAGAAAGAGTGCTACCGAAGGTAAGTAACTTGTTCTTCTGATTGATAATTCCTCTTCTGAAAAATATACCAAAGCAGTATCTCCCAGGGTGATGGGTCTGCGGATTGGCTCAAATCAAAATGACTGGCACCACAGAATGGGAAAAATGACCTTCAAACCAGACCTGGCTGTCAAGGCAGTAGTGGTTCATAAATGTGTCCACTGATGCCAATGTAGCAGTCTGAACAAATATCTAGAACAGGCACTCTGTGCGCTAAACCTCTTCAGCTATAGTAGAATGAACATTCAAGCCTTCTGGAGGCTGCTTCTTAGCCAGTGCATAGCAGATGTTAATAATAAGAACTATCAATTGGTGGTGGTCCTTTTCTGCACTGCCTTACCTTTCTTAGCACCAGAGAACACTACAAAGAGCTGATCATTCACTCATGTTCCTTGTATGATTGATGTAAAAGCTCAGCACTCTTTAGTTGTCCAATTGATGGAGTTTTTCTTACTCTTTCCAGGAATGAGGTGGCACAATAAGAATCACAAGACTGATAGCTTGTCTAGCTATCCCTGAACTGAATTTACGCATTGTACGGGGTTACAATGTAACAAAGTGTTTTTCTAGTGAACCTTACCACAGTGAAAAATGACTTTGAAGATTTTCCACTGCAAGGACATGTAAAGCTCAAGTACACATGTCCTACTTTTTAGATAACATGCACTCTGCCCTACGGGCGTTTCCGGCCTACCTTACAGGTGACTTATAATTAATAATAAGAAAGATTTAAGCAAGGCAAAGGGTTTATTTTGCCAGGTCGAATTTGCAGTTTTAAAACAGTGCACCCTGTCTGCAGGGGCAGGCTTGAAGACATGATTTACATTGTCACTGTAGTGGTGACACAGTAGGTGCTACAGTCCACTAGAGGAATTTCACTTCCAGGCCCTGGGTACACTGAGTAACATATGCTAAAGCCTTATTGGGATGTTAAGGGGCATATTTATACTCTGTTTGCGCCGAATTTGCATCGTTTTTTTCGACGCAAATTCGACGCAAAACTAACTCCATATTTATACTTTGGCGTTAGGCGCCAAAGTTCATGGAGTTAGCGTCATTTTTTTGCGTGAACACCTTCCTTGCGTTAATGATATGCAAGGTAGGCGTTCCCGTCTTAAAAAATGACTCCGATGCATATGCGTCGTATTTATACTCCCGGGCAAAAATGACGCCCGGGAGTGGGCGGGTCTAAAAAACCAGCATTAGCGCCGGATTTTAGCGCCTGGGTCAGGGCAGGCGTTAAGGGACCTGTGGGCTCAGAATGAGCCCAGAGGTGCCCTCCCCTGCCCCCAGGGACACCCCCTGCCACCCTTGCCCACCCCAGGAGGACACCCAAGGATGGAGGGACCCACCCCAGGGACATTAAGGTAAGTCCAGGTAAGTATTTTTTTATATTTTTTTTTGTGGCATAGGGGGGCCTGATTTGTGCCCCCCTACATGCCACTATGCCCAATGACCATGCCCAGGGGACAGAAGTCCCCTGGGCATGGCCATTGGGCAAGGGGGCATGACTCCTGTCTTTGCTAAGACAGGAGTCATTTCAATGGGGGATGCACGTCGTAAAAAAATGGCGCAAATCGGGTTGTGGCGATTTTTTTGCCTCAGCCTGACTTGCACCATTTGTGGACGCCCATACGCCATTTTCCCCCTACGCCGGCGCTGCCTGGTGTACGTCGTTTTTTTTAACGCACACCAGACAGCGCCAGCGGCTAACGCCGGCTAACGTCATTGAATAAATACGGTGCCTGCATGGTGCTTCAGAATGGCGTTAGCCGACGCTAATTTTTTTGGCGTAAAACTTCATTAGCGCAGTTTTGCGTCAAAAAGTATAAATATGGCCCTAAATGTGCCAATTAGGATTATTAACCAATTCAACAGGTTTTTAGGGGTCACAGCACATGCCCTGGGCCTGGTTCGGATCTCAGTATACAGTAAAAAATAAAAACACAGCATCACTCGGGAAAAATGGGGGTGACCATGCAAACAAAAGCAATTTCTTACATGTGTAGTGGATTTGCAGTGTCTGTGTCACTGTTAAAAGGCACTGGGAAATGTATCTCAGATGAAAAAAAGAGTCTACCTAGCTAGTCAAACGATATTTTTACTCAGATCCTCAATAGGGTAATATTCAAATGTTAATGAATAGTATTAGTGGAAGGCATAGCTATTTGCACTTCTAATGGCCCGCTAGTAAACTTGTTGACAAAAGAAACAATAAATCCTCAATTTCGAAAGAATAACAGCGATAAACATTTGACCTACTCCAAGCATGTCATGTTTGTGCATAATGCCAACACCACAGAGAAGAGGATAGCCAATTATTCTGACTGGGAAGTCAGGAAAAAAAAAAAGTGGGTTTGTGATTATTTGCTGATAAACACACTGAACGCTGTGTTGGTCTCAGCCGAGGAATGATTTATAATATGCAGGAGGTGACCTGACAGCCGCATACCAACAAACACACTTCCATCTTACATGCCAATGCATTCATACCAAGTACACAGCTACTTAACCTTGTCAGAGATTTAAGAACATAGAAATCAACCAAATCACGATTGAAGCGTGCTCTGTGATAGCATCTAAATATTTAAATTGTGAATTACCTTGCACCGAAAGTAAAGCTGAGCTCATCCAGCACTGCATTCAGCTTAACCTGAAGCTCTTTAAGAAGACTGCTAGCCTCGGGATCCAGCTGTCAAAAACAACAACATGGATTAACTTCAGAAAACTTCAAAACATGTAAACAGAAACAACAGGGAAAAAATCTCCTCATAACTCGTGGAGGAAAGTATGGAAACTGGACCTGCATTTTCTCAAACATCGGAAAAATTCAAATCTACTAAATATGTGCTTACACGGCAAAGGCAGTCCTCCCATTAGAGAGCGTAGCTTTGACTATTCAGCTCACATGTGTAGACTACTGAAATTCTGTTTAGGGGTTGTTACCACATTTCTGATTTAAGGTGAAGCATTTAATATATAAGAATGTTAAAAAAATCGTTACTGTACTTTTACACTTTGTCTGCTCGTGGCAGTAACTAGCAGTTGTTCACTTAGTAGCCAGTCGTAGAATTATTGCTCGTGCTAACACTGCTGTGCAAAAAAAAATATATTATATATAAATAACTGTAATATATGGTAATTTGAAATGGCTTCCATAGTTTTCTCCACATGCCCAAGCCTAATTTGATACACAAAGACGTGCTGCTCTATTGATTAATGAAATATGACTTGCAGATGTGCTATTCATTATGGCAGAAGGTATTGATCGTTCGTCTTTTTTAGACGTATTTCTTGCGGGCTTATGTTTTACATAAAGTGTCTCTTGGGATTTCTCTAGTCAGCCTGGTTTCTCACCAATACATAGCAATAAGAAACGCTGCCAAGCTGTCCGTGTCAAATACTTGCTATCTGAGGACAGAAAACCTATACCATGAAGGGAAAACGGCACTATCTACAGAAAACAACTGAGTATGTAAACCTTCCAGGTATGATTCTCACTTGTGCCGGGGTTGCTAGATTTTGCATCACATGTTCGATGGGTCATAGTTCAACAGCCCTCGATGATTCGAAAAATACGGTGTTTGATTTTAGAGCTGTGTCAGGTCTCTATATTTGGAGGTTACAGAATGACTCTGAACAAAAGTCATTCACATATTCAACATTTTTCTATTATATCTGAAGTTCAGGGATATTTTCAAATAATATGAGCCTCGGGCAGTATGTTGTTTATTTATCTGATCACGACTTTCCTCCCTGATAATGTGTGTTGGAGAGAGTAGACAATAGTATTAAAATGATGTACCATCCCAAGTCACTAGAGCATTGCACACAAACACCAACAATGCCAGCTCATTAATTCGAAGTCAAATGCCTGAATCAGAGAACTACACATCACATCAGTGGTACAAGAGAACCAACCGATCCAAATTAGGATACTACATGGTTGCCAACTATAGAACTGGATTAATCCTTAGTGGTAAGTCATTCACAAGGACGGGACAAATTATGACTGTTTCTGCAGCATGGTCTGATTTTAAGAAATCAATTTTTACATTTTAATCCACGTTCAACAAAATTAGCAACCACATTTCCTTCTAAACAGCAAGTCCGTTCACCTCCATAGTTTTTTTTCGGTGTAGAACCTAATATGCAAACACGTGATTAATACATATGCTGCTCGAATACTGAGGGGAATCTGTTGCTAGGGCATAACTGCTGAACTATATTTCAATCGGACTATAGCATGATAGAAATGTCACATTAAGTACATCGACTCCATTGCAATGTGAGACTTGGTAAATAGATATGGGGCAATAATAGTAAGTATGTACCTACCGTGGCAATGTAGTGCTAGGCAACGAACTGGATATTATAAATGTTTTTGTCTATATTATCAGCCTTGGTATATTGTCGAATAACTGGCTGAGACACAAGGGGGCTGATCACGGTCCACATGCAAACATAGTGAGCAAATTGATTTCCCACTATTTCGCTTTGTGCGGCATTCATCACCTGATTACATGTTAGATACTTGCAATAGGGAAGAATGCTTGAATAGTGCAGGCTGTGCATTCCAGTGAGTGTTTGAGACCTATTTCTCCCAGTTTATAGTACCACAAATTGTGGACATGGGTACCCACAATTTGTATCCAGAGTGGCATTCTGATTGAGTAAAACAAACGTTTGTGTCACTAACAACTAATTTGGCCCATGAAGCTGCGGTAAAAAATGCATGTGGGCTTGCAGGGCAACTTTTAAAAGGATGGATTCTAAGACTGCACATCTGCAACAGGTTGCCGCAATCAAGCCTATTTTTTTTCTGCTAGTATGAGAGATTTCCCAGCCCTTCCTTCTAATTCTTTTATGTGGCTATGCAGTCTCTGTTTATTTTCATAGAAGAAGCCCAATAATGACACTTTTGACAATGGCTTGCTTGCAGTCCTCAAAGGTCATCGGCATCAAACCAGTCTTGCATGCTGTAGGGCCATCAGGGGTGAAGACATTAGAAGAAACTCAGGGCCTCATTTACAAGGCCTGTGACGTGGGGCGGAGCAGCAAGTGCCTTGCTGCGATGCCTGGCGACACAGGGAAAGGGCAGAAATGTGCTGTATCTAGAAGATCTCCCCCTGTGCTTCTGCACAAACGGCTGCCTACTGCCAACACAGGCACCCTTGCACCATGGTGCAGGGGTTAACGCGGTGTGAGAATGACTGTTGTTGTGGGGAAAGGGACACATTCCTGCACAAAAACAATCACAAGAGGTGTTTTCCTCTTTCTATGTGCGCTATACACATAATTCTAACATTACAGAACATGATAAAAATGTACTGCAATAATGCATAAAACACAATGCCAGAGCCTAGACATAATAACCACTGATCATATTATGGACTTTATGAGGACACTCTGTTCATTTAATAAACCGAAATCATATTTTATCCATTTACATTAAGACACTGGTTATAAAAATATTGTGATAAATTCAGAAAAAAGTAATATATGTCTCAAATGTGGATACCACCATAAAAGATTATGGGGGTCATTTCGACCTTGGCGGTCTTTTGACAAGAACGCAGAGGGACCGCCATGCTGAAGACCGCCAGTGGTGGCAGTTTGCCGCTCGGTGTATTATGACTGCTGGCAGCCCTCCGTCCTTTTCCGGATGGAGAGCCACCAGCAGCCATACTGGCGGGCGGCGGGGAAGTGGAGGTTGCTCCACCTCCACCGCCACGTCAACAGAACACCGCCCACCGAATCACGTTCTGTGATTCGGCGTGGCGGTGTTCTCTTGACGGTGTGGTGGCAGAGGAGCAGCCCCCATGGATCCCGTCCCCTCCCGGAGGATAAACGGACTAGGTAAGTTGATCGTCCGTTAGGTGAGGGGGGTGGGGGTGTGTTGTGTGTTTTGTGCGTGCATGGGGGTGTGCGTGTGTGTATGTAGAGGGGGTGTGTGAGTGCGTGTATGCATGCAGGGGTGTTGTGTGTTTGGAAATGAGTGCGTGTCTGTCCGTATGTATGTCTGTATGGATGTGTGCGTGTATGTCTGAATGTGGGTGTGTGCGTATGACTGTGTGTGTGGCTGTTGGCATGTATGTTGGTGTGTGTGCGGGTATGTGTGTTGGTGGAGCCTGCGTGCGTGTCGGGTGTGAATGTGTAATGTAATGTTGGGGGTAGGGCTGGGGAGGGGAGGGGGGTCCTGCCACCTTTGGGGGTGGCAGGGGTGGTGGGGGGTGTAGGGGAAGGACTTGGGTGGGGGTGGGGGAGACTCCTATCAGTGCCAGGGAAGGAATTCCCTGGCACTGATAGTGCTCACCGCCATGGATTTCATGGCGGTTCCGAACCCCATGATATCCATGGCAGTCAGCCGGGTCATGATACCGCCGGCAGTATTGTGACGACCGCCGGGCTGGAGACCCAGGTCTCCAGCCCAGCGGTCGTCTCCGCCCTGGCGGTCGGATCGGAGAAGTGGCGGATGACAATGTCTAATTCCAATATACCGCCAGCCTGTTGGCGGTAAGACCGCCGCTTCTCCACCGACCGACAGGGTTGTAATGAGGGCCTATGCTTCAAAACAAATACTAAGGCCCTTAAAAAGTGATCAAAGAAATTGCAAAACACATGTTGGCCAGTGAGTCTTATGGAAGCACACAGTGAATGAATTGTGATATGAGCTATCAAAACAAATATTACAGACTATATGTTCGAATTTTTTTGAACAGTTTTTATTCACATAGCCCATGAATACCCTCACCTCTCTCAAATTTTGCACACATAGAACCACATGCCAAAACGATCATATCAGTAATGTACTATGGCCATCAGATGCAATATGTGAGCATATTAGAAACTGCCAACTGTGAACATGTGCTAACCTTTATGAGCAATAGCTCTTTAGAAGCTCTTCCAGTACCAATCCACAAGGTAAAGAACCTAACCTTTTGGCTGGACACCACCCTGTCTATGAAACCACAGGTGGCCAAAGCAAACTCAACACACTTTGACATGATAAAATATCTAAAAAAGAGCTTGTTGATGTTTCTATTACCAGCCCATCCAGGCAACCTATATCAACATACTGCACCATCATAAGCTATCAACAACAACTCCAAGTTAACTGGTTAGAATATTTGTTTAGGTTAAATAATTTCTATATCAAATTGCATTCTACTGTGGTTTTGTAGGCATTGATTCACAATACATTCAGAAACCACCTAGAGATAATAACCCACAAGATATGCCTTGTTACCACATGCTTCAAAGGTGTTCCTTCACAGTGGCAAATAATTGCTGTCTATGAGTTTGCTTTTGGCATGTCAATATATATGAGGTGTGAAACACTGCACCTCACTGAATCCTCAGGGGCGAACAAAATATGTTAAAATGTACATCATATCCTATGCCAGGCACATAACCAGCACTGAAAAATCAAAGAGTTCCAATGCCCCGTTCAAAGAATAGACAATGGGGCTTGCTTGAAAATAAAAATTGTTCTTCACAAATATATTTTGGCTGGTGTATCCCAAAATTCGCAGCATTAATTCCAAAGATTTTACAATAAACATATACACACATATGTATATATATATATATATATATATATATATATATATATATATGTAAAACCTTCTAGCAGTTGCCAATAGGTTAGGATTAAACTCCCATTGAAAACACATTTTTTGACTTGCCTATATCTTTGGCACCATTTGACTAATCTTCATGAAATGTTCCAAAACAAGTGTGTTCAAGAATCTTGTTGTGCTTGGAAAGTTTTGGGTGGTCCGTCAAATGGGAGCTGAGGAAAAGGTGAAGGGGGCTAAAAAAAGAGTGCATGTCCCATTTTAATTCCTATGGGGATTTTAAACACGTCTACAGCCTGAACTGCTGGATGGAAGGGTAGCTCTTGGTCCAGAAAGAGTGCTTTTGTTATTTGGTGTAAATCCATTCAGTAGTTTTTTAAATATTAAAAGAAATACAAATTTGGATATCTGGAGGTGCGAAGGCTTAGCAAATACTCCAGATTTCTTGCCGAGATATGATTGGTTGCCAACACTTCAACCAGGAAGTGTTGGCAGCTATTTTGAGACTCTGCTTCAGCCAAGTCTCAAAACAAATGCAAAAAAAGAAAAGGTGGTAGGGTATTGTTACCTATCCCCTAGCCTTCATGCAGGGGACCTCCAGGGTCCCTCCCCAAGGCTTTAAAGTATTTTTAAAATCATGGGGAAAATCATGGCAGATCTGTTAATTTCACCATGATTAAAAAAGAAAATCACACACTTGATTTCCATTATACCCCTGGGTGGGCCAGGTTCCGTGGGCATTGCCAAAATATAGAATGGAGTGCAGCGGTCCCCTCCTAGGGCTTATGAATGCCCTGAGGACTGTCACCTCCCCAATGCACTGCACATTATGAATGTGGGTGAGCCTGGTCAGCCTGCTCGTTACCTAGGGAATGCCACCTTACTGTGGCAAAAGTTGTTAAATGAATGCAGGGGACACATACGGCCCCAACCCCACAGCCCTGGGGACCACGAACCTCCCTGGGGCAAATCTAGTGAAATTAATATGCAGGGCCCCTGGTGGCCCACCGCAGCCCCAGGGACCACCACCCACCCTGGGCAAATGTACTTGAATGTAGGAGGCCTGTGTGGCCTCCTCACAGTTAAATGAAAGCAACAGGACCAGCATGACCCCCCTCGCAGCCCAAGGGACCGCCACCTCCCGGGGCAAATTTACTTAAATAAAAGCAGGGGGGGGGGCGCGCAGCCCTCCCCGTCTGGGGATCTCTACCTCCCCAGGGCAATTAATATAATGTATGGGGGGCAGCCCCGGGAACCATCACCTCCCTAGGCCTCCAATACCTTTATGTAAGGGGTCCATCATGGACCCCCAGCGACGACCACCTCCCCGGGACTAAATTTAAACAATGGAGGGGGTCATGCACGTCACTTGTGGAGTCATAGATGGCTCTGGGGACTGTCACCCCCGAGGGCCAGCTCCTGCTACCTACTGAGGTGCCTATTACTGGGCGGTAGTCATTCCTTTTGTTTTGTGGGAACTGACATCTCCCACCAAGCAAAAGCAAACATAACTCATCTTTTCCTGAAAGCAAATATGCATGCAGGGAAAGAGATGGAAATATTGCTCACGCAAGCAAGGAGCTGCTATTTAAAACAACTCCCTGCTTGAAGGGAGAAATGCATGTCTTTCGTAGATTGAAGGTTCAAATCCTATTATCTCATAGCAGTGTGTCTGTTTATTTACTAGCGTTTTGAATGGTAAACATTCACTGTGATGATACATTGAAGTTTTTTTTCCTGGCAACATCTTTGGGTTGAATATTACAGTAATGTCTGGATACTCCATAATCAGGCATAACCTGTGGTGTAGTGGTTAAGGTCTTTTCCCTGCTTGAATTTCTTTTCAACTTCAAATGTTTAAGGCACATACTGAAAGATTATCTCACTCTTTAATTGACAAATGTTTCTTTTCAATTTGTCCTAAAATATCTCAATCTAAGTATTTAATTCATCAAAGTCTAGGAAAACTCTCTCTCTCCCTCTCTCTCTCTCAATTTCTCTCTGTTCAATTCTTCTGCTAAATGTCTCTCTCTCTCTCCCTCTCTCTCTCTCTCTCTCTCTCTCCCTCTCTCTTCCATTCCATAACTGGGATGGAAGAGAGAGCGAGAGAGATTGTATTGCAATGGTCTCTATATATAATGACTGTTTGGTTTGAATGGTATAGCTATGTGTTGATACACAGTACAGCACAGCCACATGTGGCCTACTGGTAAAGCTCTTAGACTGACACATGGTAGGTTGAGGGTTCAAATTCTATCTCATGCTGGTGAGTCTGTCTATTTACTGGTGTTCTGAATGTTAAACATTCCTAATGATGGAACTTTGAAGTCTTTTTCCCATCAAAGTCTTTGGATTGCAGGCAACCCCTTAGAACCACCCAACTCCAGGTGCTTGGCCAATCACCACCGCACACGGCCTAAGGTCCTGCGTGGCACAGGGTTGGGTAGTTATGGGGCTTGGCTGTAAACCCTCGCTACAGGCCAGACCCTGTAGCCACCCCAGCTGTGTGTGGCAGTGGTTGAATTAATGTATAGTAATTAAAATGACTTTATGTTGAAAAAAACATAGAAATTCACTGAAAAAAGCAAAGGTTACAGTGACAGTATAGTTAGGAAATATACTTTAAAATCCATAGGAATTCCCTTAAAAAAAACAAAGGTAACAGGGACGTTATAGTTAGGTTCAGATTTTAAACATATAAAACTGTACAAATTCACCTGTTACAGTTAGAGTTATCTCAAGTAACTATAACTTGTGCCCTAAGGTAATATAACTCACGCCCTCGCCATGCACTGCTGATGACGCCACACATTACAGCACTCATTACATCTTTTATGACACCATTGATATTTTCATGTAATATTTGCAGTAAAATTTTGATGAACAAAATGTGCATGGTTGCAGCATGAGCATGCTTGCATGTTTATAACGACCCTGTAACCTTTGTTTTTTAAGTGAATTTATATACATAAATGAAATAATGTAGAACAGTGGTTCCCAACCTTTTGACTTCTGTGGACCCCGACTTTATGATTTTTGGAACCGGGGGACCCCCACTGACTCATTATTGGGGTCTGGGGACCCCACACTAAGTGATTACTGTAAGCTGGGGACCTAATCTGTTAATTATATTTATTTTTCTAAGCAGTCACGTACCCCCTGAGGAGGCTTTGCGGACCCCCAGTGGACTCCGGACCACAGGTTGAGAACCGCTGATGTGGAAATTAAGAGTTATTGATTTTAGAAGATCATGAAGACCAAGTGCATGTAAGAGGTCACAGAACTACAAGGAGATGTGCAATATTTTTTTAGGTCAAGTACGTAAGCTCTCTGACGTGTTGTAATCTATCTGTGGGCTTTTAACCACACCCACTGCACACCCGTCACTATCACTCGATCCTGGGCTTGCCTTCCAAAAATCCTTTATCATCATTGGTAAATGCTTTAGATTTGTCCCTCCTTTATGTTCATACTCATGGCAGCCTTGGCGCTTTGAATTGGCTTGCTTATGTCAACTATTTTACTTTTCATTTTCAATGAATTTACAAAGCTAATAGCTAATAGCTCTAACTCGAGCTATCACGAGACCCACTGCATTCCAAATGCTTGTTTAACATATTTCGTTTTTACTTACAATTATTTATTAAGCGCTTCTCACACCTGTATCTGAGCATATCGTAGCTAATTTCTTTTAAATGCAGGCAAGTTGTAGATATGGACAAAGGTGTTAATCCTAACAATCTGAAAATAACCTGGTTCTTAGCTGCTTCCTGAACTGTACTACTACTGACCTTTAACACCATCAGTTCTTTCCTCGGTTCAAGACTATTCCATAACTTTTCTGCCTCCAGAGGGAAGGCCTTGCCACGCAAATAGCTTCGCAAAAAGTTGGAACATTAAGTTAAAAGGCCATCGCAGATCCTAAAATGCCTCTTGGCACATAAAAAAAAACCTTTTAGATTAAGGATTAGTTTTCCCATCATGTAGTATGCTGTGCAATAATCAATAAACGTGCCGATGCAGTACCTCTAGATCTGAAGAAAGAGATTTAAATGTCCTTGTTTTTAAAATCATTCTGACTGCAGGATTTTACCTGATCTGTAAATTATTCAATGAATGATGTACAGTTTGGGTTTACATTATTCTTTATAATTGGTGGTTCTTTTTAGTTTTGCAGTATCCCCAAGTTGTAATTCATTTAAAGCTGTTTATCTGTTTGTTGGAACCGCCAGTTGCTTCCTCCTAGGAGGACTAAAATTCTCAGTTCGCCGTGGAGAATGTCTCACAATGCACAGAAAAGAACTGAACAATTTTTTGATGAACACTACATTTTAAGTCTAAACATCATCGTATTTAAAGGGCAGTTTTCACAATCAAACCTTACCAATGTTGAAGCCAAAGGCAAAGATAATATTCGTTCCCATTAATGCCTACCAGCAGCCTTCACTAATGACGTTTTGACATTGGGTTCGAGGGCAGAATGGCATCAGGCTGCTGAGGGGCTCAGAACATCAACAAGAGGTTTATTCTCCGAAATCAGATACCAAACAAGTAGAGATTGTCCAGTGATTGCTTGTTATTGTATATTCTGCTTCCTGTGTCCTGTTTTACAATCAAAATAGGCATGGGCAGGTCAGTGTGAATCCAATGATGCATGAGTGTTACTTTTTGTGTTATGCCTTGCGACATGAGGAGGAGATAGGATTTGCTTCTATCACTGACGAGCTTGCAGGGGTAGGTGGGCAAGCGCTGCATATCACAGCTAACGAGGCAGTGGAATTTTAAAGAAGACATACTGAGTTTGCTACTCACTTATAATAAGTTATTGCACATAAATAGTGATGTATTCCTCTTATAACAGGAGCACACCTGTAATAAGATGTTGGAGGTTGCAAGCATTCTAGGACTCTTCCTCCAACTTCACACATGGTCTTATTTTGTACATACTTTCCAGGCTATCCTACATGAACTACATTTTTAGTTAACCACCTTTTTACAATCTCACATGTACTTATCTCACATTACACAAATCTCTGGTTCATGCTTCACCAGATTCAGAAGGACATACATTGCTCTTAAAGGGAGCATATCACCTTTTATGGAAGGACCATTGCCTATAAGCTGCAATAAGAAACCTACATGGCTTTATCCTGTAGGCCAGCCTTGATCTGGGGCAAAGGCTTGCTCCAATCCATCATTCCCTGCATACAAGTTTGTGGTCAGCACTACAAGTCTTTTGAGCACAGTGAAGTGGGTCAAAGGCAACATGCTCTTGCTCCACAAAGCCTTCACATACATAAAAACATCACCTGACCATACGTGCAGTTTTGTGCTAAAAATGGGCAATGCTTCAAGAAAGCCTATGATACTGAACAGCATATGTTGCTGTCTTAATCTGAATGCTCTGACCTCAATCAGGAAGCACAGGCTGTACACAAACATGAACATAAAATGTAAAAACAGCCTAGATTTTCCCTTGGATACAAATGCGTTCGATTACATTTTTATAACCCTTTCAAATATTGAACAAGGCAGCACTCCAAAAACAGACCTGTAAGATGTCCATCTATTGGAAAGACCCCTACCAAAAACTACCCGTTCACAAAATTCTACTTTCAGACTCAATATTCCAGTCACTTCCAAACCAACTCCAGCACAAAGTTCACCTAAACACTAGTTCATAATAATCCATTAAAATTCCCCTTCTTCAGTATAAAACATTCTTTATATACTTCACTGGGAGACTGCTGAATAAATGATTCTGAAACACTCCACTGGGATATTTTCTTCTTCATAAATGGTCCTGTCTGTTTTACATTCTGATTTTCTTTAAGATAATAGTTGTAATCTGCCCCTTTACTGGTGAAGAAATTAAGTTCTGTCCCTACCTAAAGCTAGCGTTTCTGTACTTGAATATCAAAAATATCCTTGAGAGATCAGTTTATAACATATCGATGAGATCTCCCACCTTGACCAATTGTCTATTTCTTGCAATAGACCATCACAATCACATTTATGGTGAAAATAATGTTTTTAATCTATTACCTTTCCTGCTCAGGTATGCATCTATCACTCATGTAAGGATCTGTAAATTACCCAGTGTTAACAAAATCAAATGTTTTGCCATGTTACGCTAGTGGTGGATCACCATTATCATTATGATACACACAAAAAAACACCATAGTTTTGTTACTAGAAGAAATTTTATAAGGAACAAATGATTAGTGAGTTTTTGGTTGCCCTTGTTTTGATGCAAAATGGAGTTTAGAATTCCTAACTTACCACTTATGCCAATTGATGATGAATTGTTTAAAACATTTTCTACTGTTTTTTTGAGTGTGTTAGACTTGGCACCATTGGCATGGTTGTCCTCCTAAGTTCTGTCTGTCAACCCTCCTATTTGCTGACTTCATTTTTGCTGGCTTTTGGAATCTGCTCACTTTACCACTGCTAACGAATTCTAAATTGCTTGTGCTCTCACCTTGCAACATTATGGAACTGGCTTAAAACCAACTGGCATATTTAATTTACTTGTAAGTCCCTAGTAAAGTGGCACTACCTGGACCCAGGGCCTATAAATTAAATGCTACGAGTGTGCCTGCAGCACTGACTGTGCTTCCCACCTCCACTTAAGTAGCACTTTAATCATGTCACAGGCCTGCCATTGCAGCCTGTGTGTGTATTTTTAAACTGCCATTTAGTCCTAGCAAACTAACTCTTTTGCCAGGCTCAAACCTCCCTTTTTAATACATGTGCATCACCCCCGTGGGTGGGCCCGGGGCTGCCCAAAGGACAGGGTATGGTGAAGTTTAAAAGTTGGTTGTGTACTTTGAAGTTTTACAGGTCTTGGTAGTGAAAATCTCTCAAATTTCTTTTTCACTACTGCAACGGGACTGCCAAACTCGCAGGGAGGATGGCACCGCCATGGCTGTGGTGTCCCCCCTTCTCAGAGAGTATTACAGTGTTCCCACTAGGGTGACCGGCGGGAACATTGCAATATGCGTTCACATTGGTCAATCCAGTGGGAAGAGTGCTACGAGATAGCACTCTTCTTCCTTAGAGGAGCCAAGTGCTATCTCGCAGCACAGCGGATCTGACCAGCACCCTTGGAATGCAATTCCAAGCGTGCTAGGCAGGGTGCTTCCGCACTTGTTCTCTGCCAGCCTTTTCATGGTGGGGAAACCGCAATGAAAAGGTTGGCAGAGAACAAGGTTGTAATCAGTCAGGCGGCACTGAGTTCAGCGCCCCCTGGCTAGCTACAACCAAGACCTCCGTCAGCCCATCAAGAACAATGTTAGTGGCGGGGACAGTGGTCCCCTCTAGGGTCCACCCACCAGGGTCATAATTAGGCAGTCGGACCACCCAGAGTGCAGCTGTCTGATTGTCAATGCAAGTGTGGCAGTCCTCAGACCACCACACTCGTAATGAGGCCCTAAGTGCATAGCTTGAAAACAGAATCAAGCATTAGCAAAGCTGAGCAGTCTCAGTTTACCTGTTGGTTTTGCCAATGTTTCCAAAAAAGCTGTAACATCTCACATAGCATAAGCCTATAGCAGCAGATGGTCATCGCAGAACTATATTTTCTACAATTCTAAGACAGCCATCACTTTGCTTGTATATGGAACATAGGAACCAACTTGAAAAATAGAAACAAGTGTTTGGCCATCTTTAATCATAACGTTCATACTTCCATGTTGACTGCCACATTGTGTTAATATGCAATGTGGCGGCCATCTTAGAAGTACAGAAAATATCATTCTAATATAGCTGGCAACAGCTACAGGCTTTCCATCTTACAAGTAGAAAAAATAACGGTTGAAGATGGGTGCACCTTATTTTCAGCACTTAGAAGATGGCAGCCATGTTGCATCTACACACAATGTGACCACTATTTTTGAATTATGAAGAACATGATTTCAATATAGCCAGAAGCTACTAAAGGTTTTGACAATGCCTACACAGTCAAACAAACACTGGTAAAGCCTAGAGCAGTGACTGAAAACAGCAGGTGATGGGGAGCTGCAGGAGTGCTTTATGTGTCAGAGGAGAGGAAACTGGGGCAATGGACAAAGGGTGAGTTTGACCAGAGCATGACGGTATGGGAAGAGACCGTGGATAAGAGAGTGGAAGCTAGAGTGGAAACAGCAAAAAAATTGTAGTGGTGAACAAGTGAAAGAGAGTGAGAATGATTATATGGACTCCTATGGAATGCAAAATCACAAATTGTATTAAAAAAAAACAATAGCTCCATGTGTGAGCAGTAGGATGCACAGAGCTAATCCAAAATCAAGGTGAAACCTAAATTCTCCAGTGGGTGCTACAAATACAACAATATAGAGAAAAGGCGTTGCATCACGAGCATTAAATCTGACAACTTAATGAATGCGGCAACAAGATGTCAATAAACATAATGAAGTGGTCCCAGCATGTAGCTACAAAATATATTTTTCCAGTGTGGTTTAAAGTCAAAGAATACTAGTAATTGTAAGTGCAATAGAAAGCGTGCCTAGGTACTCTCTTCAGTGATTAGTGAACTTTACAAATCATCCATCCATCCGCCCGTCTGTCAAAAGTTCCCTATTTCATAAAAGCTTGCTATGATAGAGGTTTTTCCTCATGTTATTATGCAACTGTTACAGAACCAAAGCCAAAAGTTAAAAAACATGGAAAAATAAACATGCCAATATGCTAGATTCTAGACTCATGACAAAACCTTTATAAAAATGATTCCTTTTATGAAACGTCTTCTGCACGTAATGCTGGTTTTATGAAATTCAATATGATCCTTGGGTCATGCTAGGTCATGGTTAATTATGATATACCATATTACAGTATTATCCCTTGCTACCGGAACGTATAATATGCAGATTTTATTCAAATTACCATCTGTTGAAAGAAGGTTCGTAATACAATTTTTAATACATGTTTAGAACATAACCAAGTGCCGCATGACGATGCTGGTGGTCTTAAGACTGCCAGCCTCGCAATGGCAGTCAGACCGCCACAGACAGGATGTTCTGACCATCCCAGTAGGACCATGGTGAAGCCGCCACGGTCAAACTGCCGACACCGCAGGCTGCAGCCAGCCTGCAGCCTGGTGGTCCCAGCAGTTGTAATCCGCTAGGGCAGCACAGCAAGCAGAGCTGCCCTTGGAATTGCGAGTCCCCATCCTCCAGGCTTTCGATGGAGATAAACAACACCATGGAAAGGCTGGCAGAATAGGGGCATCGGGAGGCCCCTTGGGTCGCCTGCACTGCCCATGCACTTAGAATTATGGGCAGTGAAATGCGCAACAGGTGCTGTTGCACCCGATGTACCACAACATTGACGTGGGCTCAATTACAAGCCGTCGTCAATGTTCTGGTGAGTGTTCTGCTGTGCCAGTGAATACTCCTAATATGGTGGGCAAAAGAACTCCATTAATCGCGGTCTTTTGCCTGCAGGGGCTTCGGCGGTCCTGTGAAAGGACCACCGAAGTCGTAATGAGGCCCCATATCTTTTTGTATTTTGGAGCTGCTCTGACGTACAGTTACTCATGTTAATATTTAAGCTTTTTCATAAATGCACATAGTAATTAATCGTTTTGTGGGTGCAGGCTGACATAATAGCCCACATGTAAGAACACTTTTTCCCATACACACAGAATGGGTAAAAACCTTTGCTACAACTGGCCCTTAGATATGCACACTGTTCTGTGCACATCCTACAAATTACATTGGCACACAATGAAGTTTAAATCAACTTATCAAAGTTCCAATCACGCAAATGACTGTAATGTTAAATCTAATGCAGGCACAACACATTTAATTAAAATTAATTAAAATGTTCTCATTCATCTAAACGAATATGTGGGCAGCAGCAAAGGACTGTGTCCTATATTTTTTGTTTTCCTTCCTAAACAATGTTCAAAACTCGATTAAGAGGCATGTAGATGTAGGTATGTTTAGCGTCTAGAGATCATTCATGCTGCACAATGTATTCTACAACATAATTTCAGGATATTGGATCTGCTACATGTATTTGATACATGGCTAAATCCAAGTTTACAATTTAAATAGCGATGGGCATCGGGAACAGAAATTTGATTGCTCTTATAGAGACATTTTAGTTAGTGAATTTGGAAACAAAGAAGTATGAAGTGCCTACATTTAGTGTGATGATGACAGCGTCGGGGCCTTAATAAAAGGTGCAATTGTGCAAAAATTAAGTATGAACCTTGTTTTTCTTTACCAACACTTTCGAAGTTCTGACTTAGCTTGCGTTAATGATACATTGGCTGCCATAAATGGTTACAAAATGAGCACTCCGGATAACTTTCTCAAGCTATCTTAAGTGTAAAGCTTGCATTGTTTAACAGGTATACGTTTTGTCACAAGCCAAACAGTGCAATATAAGAAGTGCTTTTAGAGGAAGCACACAGATTGGGCCCAATCAAATCCTGTATTCAGGGGCCCCAACATGCTGAGGCAGAACCTTTGCCCCTCTCTCAGTAGTACTCTGCAAGCTGTTTTTGTAGATCGCATAAGGTCAGGCGACAGCTGCATTGGCCAGCCAGACCTAAATGTCCATGTAGAGTAGGGTAGCTGTATGTATCCCATAAACACAAAACTGCCCTGAAAACTAAATTAAATGTTGAAAGGGGAGGGTGCTTGGACTGCAACACGTTCTTCATGGCTGCACTCCATCCATCTGTGCTGCCATCAGAGAAAAGCATACTCTGTAAATTATCTAGATATCTAAGAAATGGTATCCGAATTACAGTGCCCAGTGTGTGGGATTCCCGAAAGGTCAAGCTCAGGCAGCCATACTGTTGCTGGCTCAGGCAACTGAGATTCAAACCGGCAGGTAAAGTCGTGAAAACCTTGTTCTCCCTCCTCCACTGCACAGTTCATTAGCCTCTCTCCTAAGCGACTTTTATTTGGTGATTCACGCAGAGCATTGCACATTAAGCTGTTTGTCTCTGCTCCATGGTTTTCTGCTAATGGGCAACTTGCTACAGGAAATTGACACTGATGGCAGACCAATCTTTACTTTGGCAAAGTCAGGCAAAGCCTTTGCCGACTAAGAAATGTTGCGACTTCTTGGGTGGTGTGGCCCATAGCTTCCCTAGTAAATGGCCATTACATATCACAAGCAAACGTGGTGCAAATAATTATTTTATTTTCAGGCACATTCACCTTCACACTATAGAAAATGTGCAACAGCCATTTGCTGCTGTGTGTGTGACCTTCTACTCAGACATGTTTTTTCATCAAATGCTTAGACAGAGAAGTAATATGGACACGTTTAAAACGTGCATTTCTATTAAAAAAATCACGTCTCCATAGTGATTTGTTTCTCAATAGATTTCAGAGGAAGAATAGTATATTCTTTGTTTAACATTGATATAAAATGAATTCGTGATCTAATTTTTAGTTTTGCTTAGATATTTAATATCACCCAACCAACCTAAGGTATCTTTTTGTGTTAATCTCTTTGCACAATTATAACTATGTATTATTGCTGCCTATTTTGAGTCCTATAAAACCACAATCTCATCTGACTTTGCACCTATTTGCACAATACCAAGTTGGGGGTTTCCGGGTACTTCTTTCTTAATTCCAAATTTTGAATTAAAATCAACATTGCACACTCGCACCAATAAATTCGAAGTCTGCCTGTCACGCTAACAGTGGTATTTGATTCTGCTCCAATTTAGCTTTTCTTGTATTTCAAAATCCCGTTTGCCCATCTCTATTGTAAACAGATACCCTGCATCCTATCCTTAACTGTAATATAGGGGGATATAAAACATGCTTGCTATTACACACCTTGTAGAAAGAAATAGCTCCTTCTTTCTTCTTGTCAATGGTTAGCAAGTCAAAGGCATTGGACAAAGACATGACACATTACAGACAACACACCAAACACAATTCATACAAACTTTGTCAGATGTAAGTTAACAGTAGTATACAAAGAACATGCACTACATATACATATCATCTGTATTTGAAAAGCAAACACCAAGTTTAAAATAAAGCAACAGAAAGTTTGTTTTATCTTTACAGATCATTATATTTGCATGAAGAAAGTACATCGTTTCTGTTTCCTGTGTAACAGTAAATATTTTATTATGTAAAGAAGAGGCACTGAGCTAATTATCTCAGATTAATTCGACCAAACATATAAAAGGTATACGAAATATAATATCCTACCTCTTTTCCTCCCATATTTTCAAACATTTTTTCCAGCTGGACTCGTAACTGTTGAATGTTATTCATTAAGATGCATGGCTAAACAATAGAGAAAGAACATCATATGCCTTGTGATATTTTAATACATTCGTGTGGGAAATAAAGAGCAAGGTGTTTAAAAGTACATTATGACAAAACACAAACTGGAATTTAGCATAACAAGCGCACTGGGTTTTGTTTGTTAACCTTATGAATACAGGCGGCTCATTGCTATGTACTTGCAAAATAGAATTACAAGTTCCAAACTGGAAAGAAATTGCATTTTGAAACTACACAAAATATAAATGTGAGCCAGAGTGAATGTCATTATTCAATTTAGTTTAGCATTTTACTGTTGAGAACCTGTGGGTTAACTACAGTTTCGGGTTAAGCATTGGCTGAGATTCCTCATCACAGAAACTCATGTACCCACATAGGCATGCTGATTTGAATAGGTGTAATGTTTTCTCACATTTAATATTATAGTCTAAGTAACAAGGCAATCCTCACAGAAAAAGTGAGAGGTAAAATGTTTAACAAAACAAAGAACACAGCAGTCAAACAAATAATTCACTAATCCAAATTTAAATATAAATGTAAAACTTCAATAAGAAAAGATTCAAGTGAGGAAAAATGGCTAAAGCAGTCGAAAATTACAAAAAAGGAAATTATCACGAATAAAAAATCAAAGGGCAAAACGTTATACTAAAAACCTTGGAAAACAGTGAGAAAGTGATCAACCAAAGTTCAGAGGTCGGGCTGAGGCGATTTACCTCTCAGGTTTATGTCTTTAGATGCCAGTTAAGGAGTTGCCCGGCTCAGAACTGGACCAAAGGGAAAATTAATGTAGGTCCTAGAGTGCAAGGGGCTAATCTGTATTAGTAGATCACCACTTGAGAATGCCTACATTTGGACTTTTATAGTGCTTGAAATATTCTAGTGGGATAAAGTCAAAGTCAATGTCCTCTTTGGACTCCATAAAGGCTTTGCTGTAGATCATGCTCAACACATATTGCAGACCTCCAAAACTTTTTTGTAGCTATGTCATGACAAAGCACTTTTGGAGAGGGTTTCCTGGTTGGCCGAGTTATCCATAAACCAAAAACACAGAGCCTTTGTCCCCTGTGTCCCCCAAAATGCATATAATGCTCAACACAATAGGATTTCAAAACAAGGAAAAAAATCTAGGATATGATCCATCATGGCATATTCAGCACAAGTCCCAATGAGCATTGCCTCACTTACAACAGTTGTTGGGAGCTCCTCACACTTTTCCACAATAGCTATTCCAGCACAAAACATCAATGAGAATGCTTGCACGCAGCTCCAGCATTCCTCTGTTTCAGAAATTTCTCAATGTCCATGTGTTTCTAGACTGACCACACATCTGGTACACATCAAGTGACCAGTAATGTCCTTAGCTTCCTGATCCTTTACTCCAAAAACGTCTAGGCCTGCTATACCACATTACTCACAGTAACCCCATACTCCACAATTCCTTGAAGCCAATGAGTATTTAACTGGTTACAAGCTTGGAACAAGTTTGCTCCATCAGTAAATTATAAGCGGAGGATTGAGGCAACTGTGCAAGCTGTGACTCTACCAGTGCTATGATGGCAAGGGACAAAAACAGTAGAATATAATATATCTATATAGGTAGGTATGCATATATGTATTTGAGTGATATTTGTATAACACAAATAAAACCAATCATAGCAGACTGCTCTACAGGGTCAAAGACAAAGTAGATTACTGCTGCCTAACTTGCCTGTAATCACGAACCTCAGAAATTAGGAGAAAATTAAGCTGATTCTTTGAGTGATTCCACAAAACAGTTTTGCAAATGTTGCTAATGCTTGTCATTACCTATGATCAGCTGCCACAATTACATGCACCTCTGCAAAAATAATCTGGTACTGGTCATTTATAATGACTAAATAAAAAACAAGTTGATGGTTGTAGGAAATTGGGTAATCAGTTGAGAGTGGTGACACGGTCATACGCAAACACCTGGCATTTTGGGGCCTCCTACCACTATCACCTATGGACAGCGTGGTAATCTCTAAAATGCTAACAAACGCAAATGATGGATGGAATGCTGAAAAAATCAAACATTCACTCCCAGTCACAGATCTGGATTTAATCCATCAATTATTTTGCTCTCCATGTCACCCGAGTTTGGACCGAGCAATATACAAAATAGTCTTGACCCTGTTCCCCATTGGGACAGTCCAGCCCGAACTGCCAGGCCAAGTCCTCACTGGACCGGAATCAAGCATCCTGGGACAGGTTTAAGGGTGTCACTCTTAATCAGCCAGGATGGCTTGAATCCAGTGGCATAGTGAGCCCAGGACCCATGGAGTGTGGGTCGGATACAGGGGCTAGGTTTGTCACAGAGGAAAGTTTACCTTCCAACTTAGTCCTGTTCCATGTGAGAAACCTTGGTTGGAATTTTGTGTTTTTGGGGAACTGAGGGGCAGCCATCACCACAAAGAGCTTGTCCACAGTCAGAACTTCACATTGGTGGGAAACCCAGGGCAGTCATCATCATGAAAACCTTGGCGCAGTTGAATATGGCATCTGTATCCCAGACAGAAGTTTGCATCAGCAGTCAGATGAACATCCCACATTGGCCTTGGTGAAGTCCGCTTGTGTTGAGGAAGATTCTGGGACAGGTCTTTTTAATGTGACGCAATTTACCTGTAGTCTAGTTCTTGCAGATCTGGGTCTGGAAAAGTATTCTCTAACAAAAGTCAAGTGTCCATGGGCAGGCAGGGTATCTATTGAGGGTTAGGACCTCCTCAGCAGAAGCAAGCAGAAGGTTTCAGACAGGTTCACTTGGTAACAGTTGCAGGTAAAGTTCTCTGACAGCTTGTTATTTCCTTGTAGCTCAAACAGGAGGTCAGCCAACCAGCCCTTGAAGTCATTGCTGTGGTCCTGGTTTGAAGGCAAGCCAGTGCAGTCTTCCTTTTGACTTTAGACAGCAGGGCAAATCCCACATCTGAGTCTGCACAGGTCCAGGAGAGTTCAAATTAGAGGTTCTGAGGCTGCCACTTTTATACCCAGTACTATGGCCTTTGTCTAACCCTAATCTGGTTCTGATTAGTTCTGCTAAATTCATCCCTTTTCCTGGGTCTAGCTTTAATCTCTAGGGGGAAAAAGGTAAGGTTGGACCAGATGTGAGCTGCATTTGACAGGGCAGGTATCCTCAGAAGTCGGTAAGGTGATGGGTACAGCCTTCATGTTACCCTTCGGTGCTAAGGAATGGCTGAGTACAGCACAGAGGCCAAAAAGAACACCCTACACCACACCCAAGACCATTATGTGCCCTATCTGGAAGGAATACCAATCATACCAGAGGAGAGCCATTAACAGTCATGCCACCCCCGACACTAGCAGAAACTCTATCTGGTCTTAAAATTAAGTTATTACTGATTAGGTGTAATTAGGTAACCCAGTGTTAGTCTATGGGAGAGCTATCCTTGCTAGAGTAAACAAAACAATCAACCTTGGGGGGGTTCACTTCTAGGATGATTAAAACTTAAGAACACATGTCATACTTTTAAGCACAATGCACCCTGCTCTATGAGACTTTAGAGCCTACCTTAGGGGTGTCTTATAAGTATTAAATAAGATAGTTTAGAACTGGCAAATGGTTTACATTGCTAGGTTGAAATAGCAGTTCAAAACTGGACTGCAGGCTGAAATTGCAGGCTTGATACTTTTGCTACCGTGCTACTTTAATGGGTGGCAAAATGAGTGCAGCAGCCCACCTGTTGCATTTAATTTACATGTTCTGAATACATGTAGTACCATTTACTATGGACAAATACGTAAATTAAATGTGCAAATCAGGGTATACCAATTTTACCATGTTTGGAAGGGAAAGCCCAGGCACTTCACCACCAGTTAGCAGGTGTAAAGTGCACAGAGGAGGTAGTATATTAGATGGAGTGGATATAGATTCACCACTATTAATAAAAGAATTACCATATAATGTCTAGTTAAAGGACTCAGTAGTGTAAACCTGAGGTCAACCATTGGTAGCTAAAGCACATGGTAGACTGGCTTAAATTACAAAACAGTTAAAATGTTTAAATCACAACTCAGCAACGATATCTTTCCAATTTAAAAACATAGACTAAATTTGCTGCTGTGGAGAAGCTCCGAGAGAGAGGAACCAGATTTCTTAGCCCGGCGAGGTCACACATTGGTAGGATATCCTATGGTGATTTGTCCCACTATTCTGGAGGTCTTGAAGTCCACATTTCCAGGGGTGGTAAGAGAAGTCCAGTTTGACAAAGCAAAGAGTCCCAGGATCTCAGGCAGGAACAGCACTTTTCAAAACTGCCTCTAGCTGAGATCTTCCGCAGGTACAGAGCAGATCCACTACGAAATGGCCAGCTGGGAACTTAAGGAAATGCTGCTTGCAGGTTTGGGTAGCCATGTAGCCACTCAGAACGTCAACCAACTGACCTATGGAGTTCATGTCTTAGTCTTAGGTACATGAGAGAACAGGTCCAGTCCTTCAGGTCTCCTGTCAGGTCACAGCCAGCATGTCCAGAGATCATCTGTCCTTACACAGTTCCAAAAAATGTTTTGAAGAGAGTGCCTTGGGAACCCACATTGATGATTGGCACTGGTCCCTCCTCCCCCTGGTTTGGCGCCTGCCTGACTGTAAGGACAAAAGATGGGCACTTTCCAGGTGTCATCTACTACTTGCTTGTGAAAGGGAAATCCCCTTCAAAGTAAGGTAAGTTCTTGAGTACACCCCAACTGGTCTTCCTGCCAGGGCAAGAGACCTCAGACACCTAAACCTTTATCTCTCTTCTGGGAGCAGTTTTCCCACCTCATCTGCTTCTCGTTTTCCACTATCAGTTTTTGTGCTCCTAGAGTGCTCTGCCATTTACCACTTTCTAGTCAGTTTCCCAGGCTGACATTTAGCAGAGCCTTATTAAGTCCTGCATTTGAATCTAATAGGGATTATGCAATGAAGCTTTTGCCACTATGATGTCTTGTTAATCCAGTGTTCTTTGATTCTATTGAGGACAATGTTGTCATTTCCTTTCAGGCATGTATATTGAATCTAGGTTCAGGTTTTTCTGTATGTTTGACATTTGTTTAGTCACTCCAGTTAGGACCAACTAGAGTGAGTATTGTATGGTTAGTTACGTTACTGAGGGAACGTGCACCTTTTATGAAATTAGCAGATTTGTGGGTGAGCACTTAATTTAATGTGCTCCATCTACAACATATCACACTACTTAGTTTACTTTTTTGAGTTTGTGGGGGTTATTTCTCCTTTTAGGGTGCCTCAATCTTCTCCTCATAACATGTGCTTTAAGGAGGTTAGGTGCCTTAGGGAGCTTAGGACTATTCACTCACTGCCCCTTTTCTTTTAGTGCTGTGATATCTGTGACCTAGAATGTCCTTAGCTCAACTAGCCCTTCAAGGCTTAGACCGAACCTGAAGGGGGCCCTTGTTAGCACTCATAGATTGATAATGAGGGAGACGGTGGGGACAGTTCTGCAGACACAAGCCCCACTGATTTCTGCACATCACTGACCTCACCCCTGTGCTGTGGCACTAATCCTTGACTCATCTGTTGCTTCTTGGGATCATTTGACTGCTTCATGCATTGTGTTACTCTGTTAGGCTACCTTTGCAACTCCATGGACCTCAGCAGACCTCAGAGCATGCCCAGGCCAGTCCTCTCAGCCCCTACTGCTCATGCCTAACACTCTCAGTGTCTTGCTTGGAGTGCTGGCCGGAGCATGGCAGGAGTACCCCTTGGCATCTTCACTGCCTCCCTGCCTCCTAATGGTGATGCATCTCCTCACATCTCCTTTTTCTGATGTCACTTTTTTATTTAGGTCAAATCCTAGACAGTAGAATAAAAACTACTTTTTAATGTTGTCCAAGTAAAACTCATATTCCAGGACAGCCAGATTAATGGCCTAGTAATCATGGTTTACTTGGGAGGGACACATTTGTGGATGCCAGACATATAGCTTTGCTTCAACATCAGGAAAACTGAAGACCTGCTCACTTGCACCAGCCACCACTCAGTTTTGTTTCAATTTCATTTAACAACCTAAGCCAAACTTCAACATATGTGGATGTAGCCAACATATTTTTTTGTGTTAATCTGTTATTAATATTTCAAATCAATTAAATTAGAAAGGCAACATTGTCCAGAAAAGCAAGCAGACATTAAATTATTTTCTAAGCTTAGCACATAGTCACATATGTCTTAATTTTACTAATTTTCATCCTCACATAAAGAAACACAATTTATCTTGACCAGACAAAAAAGATAATATAAATAATTTATTTACTGAAAGGTGATTATTAGTTTCACGCAGAACTCAAAACACATCAACCATGTTATGCAAACTGGAAGTTCTCTTACTTAACACTGTTTACATCATGTGATTCTATTTAGATCTGTTGGCAACACTGCCTCCCTCGATGCATTGAATGAGGTGTGAAAATGCAGACATCGATGGACAGGACAGCCACCATTTTCTAGTCACTGCCAAATGACACTCTAAAGTCTTTTCGAGTGGAGGCATGGTAGGAAACTCCCACAAACTTGGCAAAATTCGAGGGGCGGAATAGGAGAAGGGAGTTGTTTACATTGAAAATATTTCCTCACAGTAGGAAAAACGAGATAAATTTGCACTTGCATGAAAATTTCTGCATTACAACACTTAAACCTCACTTAAACCTCAATCTTGTTCGTGTAAAAATGGGTTTCACTAAGAAATTCTACGACTAATCCTGAACTCTTGGAAAATGTGTGAATTGAAATACATGTGTTGGGTCTGGCACTTTTTGCAGGTTCATCCCCAGACTTTTTGCCTCCTTCCTCCTATTATTCCTGACCTCTCACTGTTTGGCTCTAGGACTCTGAGCACTTTATCACTGCCGATCAGTGATAAAGAACAGGAGCTCTCCCTTCTAAAGGTGGTATAATTATATAATAGCTAAGTGTGTCCCTCCCACTACTGGTATTTAAAACCACAAGGCCGCCTCCCATTGCTCCTCAGAGGTCTCATGAGCCCTTAGTGCAATTTCATAGGCAGCCAACCACTTGTCAATGTCATCTCCCACCACATAACTTGGCACCACATTTTTGGGTATACAAACCTTTCTCTCGCCAACAGGTCCTGGACGTATGCTGCCACCATAACTGCTGGACTCAGAATCTCTTGCCTTGATCTCTAGCTCCTTGAGACTCAGTTCATGAGCCAACAACAGTTTCTTTTCAGCCAAGGATCTCTTAACTACTTTTGCTTCTCTCTGCCCTCCTCTCCTCCTGTTGAGCTTCAATTTTTAAACTTGCCATTTGCAATTTAAATTCTCTCTCCTCTCTCTTTTCCTCTGCGATCAGGCCCTGCATAGAGACACTGCTCCCTGGCTTGGCAGGGGGAACAATTACAGTGGTAACATCCTCCACTAATGGCAAGAAATCCTCTGAGGGGCCATCCTCTGGACACTCCTCCTCCACATCCTCCTCTGATTGGGCTTCTGTCCAGGCCCTCAGCCCCATTTGGAATTCCTCTTTCCTGGATGCACCTTGAGTGGGTACTCTCATATCCCTTCAGAACCCTTTCAGCTGTTTAACAGTGTAGGTCTCCGGCATGGCTAGATCAAAATCTTCATCTCCTGCTTTAGACCCAGCCAGAGACATGCTGAATGAGGATTTTAGTTAAATAAATGACAGGTAGAAAAACGAAATTGCAGAAAAAGATAAAAAATCAAGTTGACCTTCAACTGTGGGTAGGTAGTGAACACTTAGCTATTGTATGTCACTGCACAAATACAAGTCCTATCCTCACCGCTGACCACCAATGTTAGAAATTGGATCTTTGGTTGACAGTCAGGTTACCCTCTGTCCAAGCAAGGGCCCTCAATCTAGTCAGGGTCAGTCACACACAATCCAAATCATCCTGTGCCCACTGTCTGGTAGCTTGGCACTGAGCAGTCAGTCTTAACTTAGAAGGCAATGTGTAAAGTATTTGTGCAATAAATCATGAAATAACACAGTATAGCACCACAAAAATACACCACACAGTGTTTAGAAAAATATATAATATTCATCTGATAAAATGCAGGTCAAAAACGATTAAGATGCATTAAGTATATGTTGTGATATCACTGTAAAAATTATATAAAGTGTCTTTAGTCTTTTAAAAGCAATAAATGTCTCTTTCAAGCACAAAGTACCTGGTTTGCGTTCAAAACCTGGAAATGCGTGGAAAACAGGGAGTGTGCATTGATTTCTCGGGCCACACGTGGCAATGAGTTGTTTAGTTTTCACCCAGGGATGGTTGTGCGCCGATTTCCGGTGCACGGTCATGGATCCTCTTCGGGATGCGGGGTTTTCGGATGCCCTAGGGACAATGCGTGGATTTCCGGCACTGATAGGATGAAGTCACAGGGACTGCGTCGATCCGGTGGGTATTGCGTGGAAATTTCTACTGCATGGCAAGCGCTGCGTCGATTCCTCTCTGGAAGTCGGGCTGCGTCGTTCCATCTCGGCTGTGCCTCGATCCAGTGGGGCGTGCATTGAATTTCCAGTTGCTACTCTGGCGCTGCGTCGATCTTCTCGTTGTGAAGTCGGGCTGCGTCATTCTGGTTCAGCGTGCAGTGAATCTTTCACCGCGATGCAGGCAGTGCATCGTTTCTGGCAGGCTGTTTGTTGATTTTCACCGCACAAGGAGTCCTTCTTCTAGAGATGAAGTATTTTTGGTCCTGAGACTTCAGGGAGCAGGAGGCAAGCTCTATCCAAGCCCTTGGAGAGCACTTCTCAGCACAGCCAGAGAGCAGCAAGGCAGCAGGGCAACAGCATGGCAGCAGTCACTCACAGAAAACAGTCAGGTGAGTCGTTTGGGCAGCCATGCAGTTCTTCTGGGCAGGTTGCAGGTTCTGGTTCAGGTTCTTGTCTCCATGAAGTGTCTGAGTTGGTAGGGGCAGAGGCCCTGTTTAAATACCATAATGTGCCTTTGAAGTGGGGGAGACTTCAGAGCGTGGCTTAGAAGTGCACTAGGTCCCCTTTCAGTTCAATCCTGTCTGCCAGGATCCCAGTAGGGGGGTGTGGCAGCCATTTGTGTGAGGGCAGGCTACTGTCCTTTGACATGCAAGTGTCAGGCCCTCCAACCTCCCAGACCAGAAAGACCCATTCAAAATGCAGATGTATGCAAGTGAGGGTAGGGATCCTGTGTTTGGGATGTGTCTGAGTGAATGCACAAGGGAGCTGTCAACTGAACCAAGCCAGACGTGGATTGTAAGGCACAGAAGGATTTAAGTGCAGAGAAATTCTCACTTTCTAAAAGTGGCATATCTAAAATAGTAATATTAAATCCAACTTCACCAGTAAGCAGGAGTTTGTATCATCATTCTGGCCATACTAAATATGATCTTCCTACTCCTTTCAGATCAGCAGCTACCACTCAAACAGTATATGAAGGTAGTTCCAATGTTAGCCTATGAAGGGAGCAGGCCAAACAGCAGTGTAAAAATGGATTTAGGAGTTTTACACTACCAGGACATGTAAACTACCCAAGTACATGTCCTGCCTTTTGCCAACACAGCACCCTGCCCTATGGGTTACCTAGACCATACCTTAGGAGTGACTTATATGTAGTAAAAGGGGGGTTTTAGGCTTGGCAAGTACTTTTAAATGCCAAGTCGAATTGGCAGTGAAACTGCACAACCAGGCCTTGCAATGGCAGGCCTGAGACAAGGTTAAGGAGCTACTTAAGTGGGTGGCACAATCAGTGCTGCAGGCCCACTAATAGCATTTAATCTACAGGCACATATAGTGCACTTTACTAGGGACTTAGAAGTAAATTAAATAGTCCAGTTGGGTATGATTCAATGTTATCATGTTTAAAAGGAGAGATAAAATGCACTTTAGCACTGGTAAAGTGTGCAGAGTCGTAAAACCAGCAAAACAGTATCTATAAAGTGGAGGGAGGCAGGCACAAAGTTAGGGTTGACCACCCTAAGGCTGTCAGGTCTAACAATTGGCTTATACCTAATTGGCAAATTTAATTTACCTGTAAGTCCCTTGTACAGTTATATCTCTATTCCCTGGGCCTGTAGATTAAATGCTGTTAGTGGGCCTGCAGCGCTGCTTGTGCCACTCACTGAAGTAGCCTTTCAAACCTGTCTCAGGGCCTGAATGTGCAGTTTTCTGATTCAGGGACCCGGCATCTAAATTTACTGGCAGGCGCAGAACTCCCATTTTACTACATTTAAGTCACCCCTAAGGTAGGCCCTGCCTTGCCCTATGGGCAGGGTGCCATGTATGTAGAAGCAGGACATGTGCTGAGTAGCATGGCCTGGCCTGGTAGTGACAAACAGCCTATTTGGTTTCTCACTGCTGTAAGTGCTGCCTTCTCATAGTATTGCATTGGAAATGCCCTGCCTTATGTAGGGGGTACTGTCTGATTTATGAGGGCTAGTGTTGGTATGTTTGTTAAGATTGTAATGGTAAGGAGAAATGATGATTACTGGTGTAAGTGGATTTTCTAAAACTATCACAGAAATGTCACTTCTAGAAAGTGAGCATTTCTCTGTGCTTATAACTCTGGTGTTTTGCAGCTTGACTCCAATCTACGTCTGGGCAGAGTGACAGTTGGGCTTTGTGCATACTTTTCAGACAGCCCGTACACAGGGAGGGTAGAGGTGTCACAGAGGTGCATCTGCATTTTGAATGGTCTTCTTGGTCTGAGAGAAGGGTTTAGGTGGAGCACACATGCATCTGTTATGGCTGTGCTCTGGCCTCACACAAAAGGGTTGTTTACCTGCAACTGATGTTTGCAGCATGTGCTGGAGGAGAGAGTGTAACTGGTTGGAACCTCCTCTACTCTTCTTTGTGAAACCATTGCAAAACTGAGTATAAGTATAGAGGATTTTTCCCCACAATTTGTAGACATTTTGGAACTGAAACAGACTTGTAACTGGACACAGAATGCTGCTGGAGGTACTCCCCAGGAACCGCCTTGGACTGATGCTGCTGTGCTGACCAGTGACCTGCTAGGTTACTAGGAGGAACTGCCAATTGTCTGCAATCCTTTGTGCTGGCCTGCTGCTGGGCCCTACTGCCCTGTGTTCCTTCTGGTGTGTCCCCCAAGGGCTAGGGTGCCGTGGCCCTGGACCCCTGCAACACTCTGCCTAGTGCCTTGCATATTTGAAAGGGTGATGCACCACATAACTGATCTATCAAAGATAGTAGTTCAGTCCTATAGAGAAGGACAGGGAAGAGAGCACCATTCTCTGTTCCATTCCAATACACTAACGTACCTCATCAACAAACGTCACATTTTCAAATATTTCTGTTTAATAAGCCTATGTTGGTTCTACAATTTGTATAATCAGTTTCCCTAAGCAAGTCACTGCCCGTTTGGAATATGTTTTAGAAATCATATTTTGATGCCACGTATATAATTGTTTACACAACACTATTGCATCAAATAACAAAGTCTCGGCATCAGTGTATGTATGAAACAAAAGGGATATGGTGGTAACGTACAGGGAGTGCAGAATTATTAGGCAAGTTGCATTTTTGAGGATTAATTTTATTATTGAACAACAACCATGTTCTCAATGAACCCAAAAAACTCATTAATATCAAAGCTGAATATTTTTGGAAGTAGTTTTTAGTTTGTTTTTAGTTTTAGCTATGTTAGGGGGATATCTGTGTGTGCAGGTGACTATTACTGTGCATAATTATTAGGCAACTTAACAAAAAAAAATATATACCCATTTCAATTATTAATTATTACCAGTAAAACCAATATAACATCTCAACATTCACAAATATACATTTCTGACATTCAAAAACAATTCAAAAACAAATCAGTGACCAATATAGCCACCTTTCTTTGCAAGGACACTCAAAAGCCTGCCATCCATGGATTCTGTCAGTGTTTTGATCTGTTCACCATCAACATTGCGTGCAGCAGCAACCACAGCCTCCCAGACACTGTTCAGAGAGGTGTACTGTTTTCCCTCCTTGTAAATCTCACATTTGATGATGGACCACAGGTTCTCAATGGGGTTCAGATCAGGTGAACAAGGAGGCCATGTCATTAGATTTCCTTCTTTTATACCCTTTCTTGCCAGCCACGCTGTGGAGTACTTGGACGCGTGTGATGGAGCATTGTCCTGCATGAAAATCATGTTTTTCTTGAAGGATGCAGACTTCTTCCTGTACCACTGCTTGAAGAAGGTGTCTTCCAGGAACTGGCAGTAGGACTGGGAGTTGAGCTTGACTCCATCCTCAACCCGAAAAGGCCCCACAAGCTCATCTTTGATGATACCAGCCCAAACCAGTACTCCACCTCCACCTTGCTGGCGTCTGAGTCGGACTGGAGCTCTCTGCCCTTTACCAATCCAGCCACGGGCCCATCCATCTGGCCCATCAAGACTCACTCTCATTTCATCAGTCCATAAAACCTTAGAAAAATCAGTCTTGAGATATTTCTTGGCCCAGTCTTGACGTTTCAGCTTGTGTGTCTTGTTCAGTGGTGGTCGTCTTTCAGCCTTTCTTACCTTGGCCATGTCTCTGAGTATTGCACACCTTGTGCTTTTGGGCACTCCAGTGATGTTGCAGCTCTGAAATATGGCCAAACTGGTGGCAAGTGGCATCGTGGCAGCTGCACGCTTGACTTTTCTCAGTTCATGGGCAGTTATTTTGCGCCTTGGTTTTTCCACACGCTTCTTGCGACCCTGTTGACTATTTTGAATGAAACGCTTGATTGTTCAATGATCACGCTTCAGAAGCTTTGCAATTTTAAGAGTGCTGCATCCCTCTGCAAGATATCTCACTATTTTTGACTTTTCTGAGCCTGTCAAGTCCTTCTTTTGACCCATTTTGCCAAAGGAAAGGAAGTTGCCTAATAATTATGCACACCTGATATAGGGTGTTGATGTCATTAGACCACACCCCTTCTCATTACAGAGATGCACATCACCTAATATGCTTAATTGGTAGTAGGCTTTCGAGCCTATACAGCTTGGAGTAAGACAACATGCATAAAGAGGATGATGTGGTCAAAATACTAATTTGCCTAATAATTCTGCTCTCCCTGTATGTTGGAGTGTAGTTTTATAATAAAAATTTATATGAAATGTTTACGAATTAATGCATAATGAGGCCGCATAGAAAATGTATTAATGTGCTTTTACTAAACGTGTGTTTGAAATGTTCCCACGGGGAGAGGCCACCAACATATACGAAGATAATTGAAACTGACTAATAATGAAATATTAATGTACTGATGTATGATTTGTATTAGTATTCAGAGTTATATATTAAGGTTTTGCTCATTAATCACTAGGCCTTAGTTGGCATGAGTCGGGCCTAGCTGTCCGGTTTCATATTAAATGTGTTTTTCTAACGTGCAATGTGCTGACTTGCTGATGGACATGTAGCCATACTTTTCCAGAAGCTAGGAAGAAGTGTGTAACCGTAGTAAATTATTTCGCATGAGACTCGACTTGCTCAAAGAGACATTCTTGCCGAATGCAACAGTGTAAACTTGCAACTGGTACAAGGTCGCCTGAACTGGTATAGACAATGGAACTACTGACTGGGTCTGTGAGAGGACTGTGAGAATATGAAATTGTACCTGACATTCTACCCATTGGAGACGTCAATTCCAGAAGCCAATAAACTACGTGAGAACTGTTGTGAGGTGACAATCTTAATGAGGTGACAAGTAAACCATTGGATGGAGATAATGGTGCACCAAAACTTGCCCAATTGGAAATTAGGGGACTGTACAACAAGTTTAATATAATCCTTTGACACCAGGAAAAATCAACGGATATATGCCATTCCTTTGCCATAGCTACTACGTGCCTTTGCGATTGCCTAGACACTTTGAGGGTCATTCTAACTCTGGCGGGCGGCGGAGGCCGCCCGCCAGAGTTCCCCCCTCCAGAATACCGCACCGCGGTCAGAAGACCGCTGCGGTTATTCTGTGTTTCCCGCTGGGCTGGCGGGCGACCGCCAGAAGGCCGCCCGCCAGCCCAGCGGGAAACCCCCTTCCCACGAGGAAGCCGGCTCCGAATGGAGCCGGCGGAGTGGGAAGGTGTGTTGGGTGCAGTTGCACCCGTCGCGAATTTCAGTGTCTGCTGAGCAGACACTGAAATTCTTTGTGGGGCCCTCTTACGGGGGGCCCCTGCATTGCCCATGCCATTGGCATGGGCAATGCAGGGGCCCCCAGGGGCCCCACAACACCCCATACCGCCATCCTGTTCCTGGCGGGCGAACCGCCAGGAACAGGATGGCGGTATGGGGTGTCTGAATCCCCATGGTGGCGCAGCAAGCTGCGCCGCCATGGAGGATTCAGCAGGGCAGCGGAAAACCGGCGGGAGACCGCCGGTTTTCCTGTTCTGACCGCGGCCAAACCGCCACGGTCAGAATGCCGTGCGGGGCACCGCCAGCCTGTTGCCGGTGCTCCCGCCGACCCTGGCCCCGGCGGTCAAGGACCGCCGGGGTCAGAATGACCCCCTTTGTCACTCTGTTTAAAGACTTTGCGGTTTATCTCTTCGAGCCATCCTTACTTGCCTTGCCCGTTTCATACTTTTCTCCTTATGAGGGAAGTGTCCCTTATTACCCGTCTTGATGAACTTTGCTCTGTTTTCTGGCTGATGGCGAATCAACTGATGTCCTGAGGACGAAGACTGATTCTGTATGCTGACTCATTACGGAGGGTAACTATATGATGATGAAATTGTAATTGTCTGTTTGCCTTTCCTTTCTAGGTACCAACTGCTTCTGTTATGGCTGTGCTCTGGCCTGACACAAAAGGGTTGTTTACCTGCAACTGATGTTTACAGCATGTGCTGGAGGAGAGAGTGGTCACTCCCAGAACCAGTTGTAACTGGTTGGAACCTCCTCTACTCTTCTTTGTGAAACCATTGCAAAACTGAGTATAAGTACAGGGGATTTTTTCCCACAATTTGGAGACATTTTGGAACTGAAACAGACTTGTAACTGGACACAGAATGCTGCTGGAGGTACTCCCCAGGAACAGCCTTGGACTGCTGCTTCTTGTGTCGGTAAACATGATTTTAGGCCTAAGAAGGGCTTTGCGATTTGTTCTTAGTTTGGCAAAACGCTGCCCTGTAGGTTCGCAATGTAGAATGAGTCATGTGCCCATTCACACTGCTGTAAACCACGTTAGGCTTGTCAGAGATAGGTTGATCTTATTGGGCAGCTGCTTGTTGTATTTAATAATGCCTCATGGCTAAACCTTTTCCTCCTCAAAATTGTAATTTTGCTGAAAGTCTCTTGCCAGTATCTAGTGGGCTTTTTTTAGGCGTGTGAGAAATTTGTGCTATTTTGTTGGTGAAAATTGAACATAATTCCTGTACAAATACATGAACTTATGCAAAAAAGCTAAAATTATTGAGCACAGTTTGAATCAGCCTTCCTTGCTCTGTTTGTACGCGTTGTTCCCGTGTTCACACAATATGATTTTTACCCATATAGAAGCTTTGTTATGGAATGCGGTGTATTGGCTTAATTTCGGACATTTCTGGTAACAATCATAACACGAAATAAAAGAAATCGTGTGCTTTCATACTGGTGTGACCAAAGGTTTTTGCAGGCCTACTTTTATTGTGAAAATGTCCTCACATGAATCCTATTATTTCCAAATCTTTTTAAACCATTCAATTTGACCACATCCAAATTTACTCCAAATAGTGCAATTTTATAGCCTGTGCTATAATCACAAATTCATACTTTTATCATATGTGAAATTGCTTTCGTTGTATGCAAATTTACTGCAGTGGGATGGTGTTAGAAATTGGGACTTTGGTTGGCAGTTAGGTTACCCCCTGTCCAAGCAAGGACCCTCATTCTAGTCAGGGTAAAAGAGAATCGCCCTAGCTAACCCCTGATTACCCCCTTTGTAGATTGGCACCAGCAGTAGGCTTAACTTCAGAGTGCTAGGTGTAAAGTATTTGTACCAACACACACAGTAACTTAATGAAAACACTACAAAATGACACAACACAGGTTTAGAAAAATAGAGAATATTTATTCAAGCAAAACAAGACCAAAACAACAAAAATCATAAATACACAAGTCAAGTTACCAATTAAAAACCAAAAAGAGTCTTCAAGTAGTTTTAAACACACACTAACAATGTTAGTGTGAAAATGTACCTTGGGCGCATCAAAATAACCCCGCACAGGCAAGTGTCCATCAAAAAGGGCTTGCGATGCATCGATTTCACTCATGCGCGAGACCTTGTGTCATTTCTCCTTTTGTCGGGTCGGGCGTGTTGTTTCTTCTCTCCGCAAGAGAGCGATGCGTCGATCCGGTCAGCACTCTCGGGTCGGAGCAGGCCTTGCGTTGTTTTTACACGCCCAGCGGTACTTGCGTCGGAAATCCATCCGCGCGATCATCCGAAAACTATGCAGCGTGGGTTGCGATCTCACCAGCCTCCGTCAGCGATGCTGCACGTCGTTTCTCCAGCTCTGTGCGGCAATTCTTCGGTCGCGCTATAGGCGGGCGTCGATTTTCTGCTGTGAAGTTGGTGGCGTGTCAATTTCCCAGCCGCAGATCGGACTTGAGTCAATATTTTCCCTGCACAGCATTCTGTGTGTGGATTTCTTCCTTTTAGGCTGCCAGCTTCTCCTTTAATGGTCCCAGGAACTGGATGGGCACCACAGGGCAGAGTAGGAGTCTCTCCAGAGACTCCAGGTGCTGGCAGAGAGAAGTCTTTGCTGTCCCTGAGACTTCAAACAAGAGGCAAGCTCTAAATCAAGCCCTTGGAGATCTTCACAAGATGGAAGGCACACAAAGTCCAGTCTTTGCCCTCTTACTCTGGCTGAAGCAGCAACTGCAGGAAAGCTCCACAAAGCACAGTCACAGACAGGGCAGCTCTTCTTCCTCAGCTCTTCTCCAGGCAGAGGTTCCTCTTGGTTTCCAGAAGTGTACTGAAGTCTGTGGTTTTGGGTGCCCTTCTTATACCCAATTTCTCCTTTGAAGTAGGCCTACTTCAAAGTAAAGTCTCTTTTGAATGTGAAATCCTGCCGTGCCCAGGCTTAGGCCCCAGACACTCACCAGGGGGTTGGAGACTGCATTGTGTGAGGACAGGTACAGCCCTTTCAGGTGTAAGTGACCTCTCCCCCTCTCTCTCCTAGCACAGATGGCTCATCAGGATATGCAGGCTACAGCCCAGCTCCCTTTGTGTCACTGTCTAGTGTGAGGTGCAACCAGCCCAACTGTCATACTGACCCAGACAGGGAATCAACAGGCAGAGTCACAGAAATGGTATAAGCAAGAAAATACTCACTTTCTAAAAGTGGCATTTTCAAACACACAATCTTAAAATCAACTTTACTAAAAGATGTATTTTAAAATTGTGAGCACAGGGATCCCAAACTCCCCATGTCCATCCGCTCCCAAAGGGAACCTACACTTTAATCATATTTAATTGTAGCCCCTATGTCAACCTATGAGAGGGATTGGCCTTGCAACAGTGAAAAACGAATTTAGCAGTATTTCACTGTCAGGACATACATATAACACATTACTATATGTCCTACCTTAACCATATAGCGCACCCTGCTCTTGGGGACTCCTAGGGCCTACCTTAAGGGTGCCTTACATGTAAAAAAAGGGAAGATTACAGTTGCCAAGTCGAATTTACAGTTAAAACTGCACACACAGACACTGCAGTGGCAGGTCCGAGACATGATTACAGAGCTACTTATGTGGCTGACACAACCAGTGCTGCAGGCCCACTAGTAGCATTTGATTATACAGGCCCTGGGCACCTCTAGTGCACTGTACTAGGGACTTACTAACAAATCAAATATGCCAATCATGGATAAACCAATTACATACACATTTTGTAAACCAGCACTTGCACTTTAGCACTGGTTAGCAGCCGTAAAATGCCCAGGGTAACAAAAACAGCAAATTCAGAGTCCAGCACACATCAAAAACCTGGGAAACAGAGGCAAAAAGCTAAGGGAGACCATGCCAAGGATGAAAAGTCTAACAGATGGTGTTTTACAATGCGTTTTATTGTGGTTTTACTGCGAGGTACTAAATGAGGGGACAAGACTTTTAATCAGATGGCAACATGGAAAAACTGGTTACCTACTGTCAACTGTCAGTCGAGACGTCAATTAGATATTCTGTGATCCCAGTGATTAAAATGAGTAACTGAATTGTGTGTTTTACTATGCCTTTTATTCTGTAAGATCAGCCAACAGTGTTAGAATGGGGAAGTAAAAGCAACCCTGGCAAAAATGCTTAAACCAGTCCCGCTGTGGCCTTGTCCTTGCCAAATTGATTTCCCTCTTTCACTCTCTTTTCTCACTGATTGCCTTTTCTCTACCTTCTTTCTCTATCCTTCCCTCTCTTTCTGTCTTGTAGCTCCTCCATGCCTGCTGCAATGACACTCAGGGACTGGTAAATGTGACAGAGGTACCATAGACAACCCTATGCCTTCAAAATCGTACTTCAGTGGTTCCAGCCCACCAGGGAAATGCCTTGTGGAATTAAAGGTCTGTCTGGCCCTGTCAGCAGAAGGTTGGGGCTTTTCTGAACAAGTGTGCCACTGGATAAGGATATGTCCTCAGTTTATAAACATGTCAGAGCGGTTCGATGCACAAGAGGTATACTGGCATTGTCGTTTCATTTACATTTTCATAAAAATAAAGATTTTATTAAACCATATGTTTGAAGCAGCTGCAATTGAAAAACATTGATCCTGAATCACTATCATGCACTAGGACCAAAACTATTAATTAACTGTATTCATTTATTTATAAAAGCATTTATTTCAACAGCAATACTCATTCTACTTACCACATTTTCTTTCCCACAGTAGGAACTGAAATCTTTGCAGATGATTGCTGCGTACTGAATAAGCACCTTATTGATAGTCTAAAAGTAAACAACATTTCCTTTGAGATATTTTTGCACTAATGCTGTGAAATATCAAAATAGGTCTATACAATCAATAGGTTTACATGACAAATCTAATGTTTGTTGTACAAGATATTAGCATGTTACGATATGGCAAAGACAACTGCAAGAAACTGGGATACTAGTTGAGAGGGAGAGAGCCTCACCCAAATAATTAACACAATCTACGAAAAAGCAACACAATAAACCTGTGACTAACCCTCGGGTAGTTTGGTACAAAAGTAGTCAAAAACCTGTGAAGTATTTCTGCATTACATAAACAGCCATACAGTGAAAATACAAAAACAGGAAAACCCCAAACAAATTTAGTAAAATTGAATAAATAAAATGAAATCAAAATTACAAAAATCCAAAAAGTTGAACCGGAGTTCTGAATTTCTAAATTTTAAGGCAAAAATAGCACCAAAAAGCAGAAAATGCAAACCATGGTTATATGGTTGTGCTGTAACATGTCACAGCCACAAGTTCAGGCAAACTGCAATGAGATTCGGGTCAGCGGCAGGCACCAAGTTCATCCCAGTAGAGGGTTTACCTTCTACTCAGTCCAGTTCTATGCAAAGAGCCTTAGTTTGAGTCTCACATTGGCAACTGCCACAAGGAAATCATTGTCATCGTGAAGAGCAGGTCTCTGTCAGAGTTTGCTGTTTGCAGGAGATATGGGTATTCATTGCTTAATTGCTGAAGGTCACTGTTGGGAGGCAAAATAGGTTGTTGCTATTGCAAAGAGTCTGCTTGTGGTCTTGTGGAGCCTAAAACCTCTGATTTTTACCTGGAGTCCAGTTCTTGCAATTTTCAGGCTGACAGAATACACTCTGATATTAGCCAAGGATCCCGGACCTAGTGAGACCCCACTCTTGGGGGTCAGGACTTATTCCAGGGGCAGGGTCCAGGCTAGTTCATTTGGTGTTGTTCAGCTGGGCATTTACTGGGAAGTTCTTTGGAAGCTCATTCTGCCCCTATAGATTAAACTAAAGGTCAGGCAACTAACACTTGGAGTCACTTCTGGGATCCTGGGTTCAAGACCAAGCAGGTGCAGTCTTCCTTCTTCAGACAGCAGTGCAGTAATTCTTCTCAATCTTCATAGATGCATGACTGTTCTGATGAAAGATTGTCAAGGAACCACTTTTATACCCAGTGCCAGCCTGTGTGTGGGGTCTCCTTGTGAGTGAGTGTAGCAAAGTAGCCTTTTTCTAGCTTGTGTACCCCCACTTTTGGCCTGTTTGTCAGTGTGTTTGACTGTCTCGACTGGGATCCTGCTGATCAGGAACCCCGTAGTTATGCTCTCTCCCTTAAATTATGGTTGTTGCATACTGGTAACCCAGCATTTCACCCAAAATTGGCATACTGGTGACCCCTTATGAGTCCCTATTATAGGGTACCTAGGTACCCAGGGCATTGGGGTTCCAGGGGATCCCTATGGGCTGCAGAATTCCTTTTGCCACCCATAGGGAGCCCATGCAAAGGCTTCTTCAGGACTACCATTGCAGCCTGTGTGAAAATGTGCATGCACCCTTTCACTGCCATTTACTCTGCACCAGGTCACTTATAAGTCACCCCCATAGGAGCCCATCCAGCCCTGAGTGCAGGGTGCAGAGTATCTGTGTGTGAGGGCACCCCTGCACTAAAAGAGGTGCCCCATGACCTCCAGGACCATTTTCGCAGACTTCGTGAGTGTGGGGATGCCATTTTATGCATGTGCTCGACATAGGTGACCACCTATGTCCAGCTACATAATGGTAACTCCAAACCTGGGCATTTTGGTATCAAACATGTTGGAATCATACCCCAAGGCTTTTGCAAGTATTCGTTGTATGATTCCATGCACCCTGGGGGCTACTTCGAGGACCCCCAGTATTGCCATTCCAGTCTTCTAAGGTTTTCCAGGCAGCCCCAGCTGCTGCCACCTCTCAGACAGGTTTCTGCCCTCCTGTTGCTTGAGCACCTTAAGCTCAGGAAGACAGAACAAAGGACTTCCTTTGAGAGATGGGTGTTACATCCTCTCCATTTGGAAATAGGTGTTAAAGGCTTGTGAGAGGTAGCCTCCCCACTGGTAATGCTTTGAAGGGCACATTTGGTGCCCTCCTTGCATAATCCAGTCCACACCACTTCAAGGGCCCCCAATCCATGGTCTGGCAGTAAACTGGATGAAGGAAAGGGGAGTGACCACTCCTCAGTCCAGCACCACCCCAGGGGTGGTGCTCAGAGCTCCACCAGAGGATCCCTGGGTTTTGCCATCTTGGATTCCAAGTTGGCAGGGAACTCTGGGAGCATGTGAGTGGCCAGTGCCAGCAGGTGACGTCAAAGCCCTCCCCGATAGGTGCTTACCTCTTTAGCTGACCAATCACCCTTTTAGGGCTATTTAGGGTCTCTCCTTTGGGTGGTTCTTCAGATGCAGATTGCAAGACTCCAGCAGGAATCCTTTGCATCCTTTACTTCACCTTCTCACCAAAGAAACTGCATCTGGACCTTCCAGGAACTCTACAAACTGCAGCAAAGAAGCAAAGACAACGTCTGCAACATTGTATCTTCAGCTATTGCCAGCAACTGCAACTACTTCCCAGTTGTGCATCCTCAGAAGACAGCCCGTCTTCAGTCTGCACCAGAAGAACGAAGGAATCCCCCTTGGAGTGAAGGAGTATTTCCCCTGCTTCACCAGGCACCTCTCTGCATCGACGACTGGCGGCATGGGTCCCGTTTCCTGATGAGTTGAGTGTATCCTGGATCATGGGTGGTAGACTAAAGTGATCCTGATGGTCCCGACGTTCTACTGTCCAACTTTGGTGGAGGTAAGAGCTTGCCTCCCCACGCAACACAGTAGCCCCGTGCATCGCGTGTTTTGCAATTGCCAAGACTTGTTGGCATCCTTCCACAAAGTTCTTCATGCACCATGCAGCTCCTGTCCCCAGCACTCTAACCTGTGATGCACAGCTTCCTGAGTGTTCTCCGGCTACATGGGATTCTTTGTTGTAGTTCAAGTTGGCCTCCTTCTGCACCTTCTTTGTCCCCCTGCTGTGGGACTCCTGTGCATGCTGCCTGGCCTTCTGTGGACTCTCTCAGTTGCTGAGAGCCCTCTCTGACTCTCCCTCCTGGTCCCCGGCAGCACCATTTTGTACTAGCCACAAACTTTGCATGCACCAGGGCTTGTTGGAGGAATCCAGTGAAGCAAACCAGACTGCAATCTTCCATCTGGAATGCAACATAATCTGCACTAACCAGGAACCCACATCTGTCTCCGTGGGTGCAGTACTGACTGTTTGTCCCCACTGGTGGTTCCTCTTTTGCACCTTCATCCGGGTTAGCAGGGGCTCCTGTTCTGCTTGGACTCTTCTGTGCTTCTTGGACTTGGTCCCCTTCTTCCACAGGCCTTCAGGTCCACATATTCACTGTTGGTGTCTTGCAGCCTCTTCTGGTTCTTGCATGATCTTCTTTCTTGTTCTTGTGTGTTCTCGGAAAGTTACTGTTAGTTACTCCTGCTTTCCTGTGCTCTGGGGTGGGTTCTATTACTTACCTTTGGTGTTTTCTATTACTCCCAGTGCCCCTCTACACACACTTGCCTAGGTGGGAAACCGACATTCGCATTCCACTTTCTTAGTATATGGTTTGTGTTCACCCTAGCCCTATTTCCAACTATTGTGATTTTCACTATTTGCAATGTTTTCTAACTATTTTTGCACCTCTTTTTGCATACTAGTGTATATATTTTGTGTATTACATACCTCCTAAGGGAGTATAGTCTCTATGGTACTTTTTGGCATTTTTGTCACCAAAATAAAGTACCTTTATTTTTGTAATACTGAGTATTTTCTTTCATGTGTGTGAGTACTGTGTGACCACAGTGGTTTTGCATGGGCTTTGCATGTCTCCTAGATAAGCCTTGGCTACTCAGCTGCACCTACCTCTAGAGAGCCTGGCTTCAAGACACTGCCTTCATTTCACTAGCAAGGGATAACTGGACTTGGTATAAGGTGTAAGTACCACAGGTACCCACCACAAACCAGGCCAGCCTTCTACAGTGAGGCAAAAGGCTTCCTTTCCCTGTCCTCTGAGTAGATTTCCAGGAGCATGATTTTGGGATGAAGCTGGAGGCAATTTTCACAATTCCTCACAATCCAGAAGAAAGTCTTCTGCCATATCGTCTTCTTGTCTCTTTGCCAGTGACATCTCTTTCTTGAAAGTACAGTTCAACAGCTTTTAAAGGATGATTACAGTTATGATAGGTAAAATTCTCTAAGCAATGGAGGGAGAACTCCTGCAAGTCCTGCACTGTCGCCCACTTAGTATTTCCCAAAGCTGACCTATTGCCAAAACAGTCCACAGATTTTCACTCCAATTTTCCTTGATTGCTGAACCGAGAGTTGCCTGAAATTACATTCCTAGGCGAGCCTACTTCAGCAAAACACCTATAAAACACACATTGTTAGATTTCAAACATAGTATATATTCGATAATTGTTAAATTATAAAATTGGTTTTCTTATCGATTCTTACAAGAGGAAAGATTCAGACTACAACATGTCTGTTTCAATGCTCATTTGGCACGGCTTGCTATACATGTGAGTGGAGAATATTTTCGATGTAGTCTCACATTCGTAATGAGAATTCACCCCAGCTGTGTGCTAGTCTCAGCTGACATACAAGCAAATGGTTCCCATAATTATAAAATGGCACATCCAGTGGGGAGCTATTTGGCAGATTGTTACTGCTAGGAAGTCAAAATGTCAATGTCTAAAGTCCAAAAATAAAAGCAATCGGTGGAAACCTAACAAAATCATGGCTTTACTACCATGTATATTCTTATGATAACCTCATCATCTTTACGTACGTTCATCTGAACTAGAACTTTCAATACATCTCCGCTCGCCTGACTACAGCATAAAACAAGCATTTGCAATACAATGGGTCTCGCATTTGCTCGAGTTAGAGAGAGTAGCATTGTAAATTCCTAACAGACCGTTTCTTGCCACATAAATTGAAATGAAAAGTAAAACAATAGACATAAGCGAGCCGATTCAAAGCATCATGAGCATAAGCACAAGGGAGAGGGACAAAAGGAAAAAGAAATTTGCTCACAGTCAAACATTTTGGCAATTATACAATTATCCATGCAACAGGCGCAGTCTACAAGGTGATAACAAAACTGCCCCAAGGAGGGACAAACATAAAGTATTTACCAATGATGACAAAGGATTTTTGAAAGGCAAGCCCACGAACAGCACCGAGTGCAGGCCATAGACAAATGGCATGCCTAACAAACATTGTGAAAATACTACAGCAATGCCCAATGACTACTATCAACACAAAGGCCATAAGTAGTAGTCACAAACAATAGAATACTAGGTGGTCTCTGCACGTCATAGAATTCACCCAGTTTCTGCTGAGAATAGATGAATGCAAAGCAGCAGACACTCAGGCAGACATTAGTCACAGTGCATGGGCAAAAACATGATATATGCCCACTGTTTATTATGCATGCCAAAAAACACAGCAGGAATTGTGTGGTTGAATGCCACATTTTATTCAAAGTGCCCACTCCAAAAAGGCGAGGCTTGTGAGGAAAGGACTCTATGGGTGAGAGGACATGGCACATTCCAATGCAGAAAGCCAGACCATGCGCATATTGTGCACAGCACATTACCTATTTCTAACAGACTGAAACCAGCAAAATCTAGGTAAGCACATAGACCCATTGAAGTCTGTAATAACATGGTTGTTAGATGAGGAAAATGTGAGTTCTACCAAGGTAAAAAATTGCAAAATCATGTAGGTCAAACAAAGAGTACTTTAGACCTGAGCTCAATTTCTGGTGTCTATGGAACTTAACATAGGAAATGCGTCAGATATTTAGCAACACTTGGACAGTCAAAAAAGTCAAAACACATCTCAATAACTCCATTCCACAACCAATGTCTAAAAATGAAGACAAATGACACCAAAACATCAAATATCCAATAGGGTGAATTGGAAATATGAATTCCTAAAGTCCTAAGTTAATAAGAGTCAAGATAAAGTAAAGCACCAACAAGAAATCAATGTTCACTGTTGATTGGAACCTCAGCACGATTTCAAGCTGTCTGCATTAGGCTGCAGGTCAAATACATAAAGCAGGTCATCCCAGTCAAAGTTTTTACCTTCTGTCTCTTATATGAAAGTTAAAATCCTCCAGTTAAACAAGAACGTCCAGCTGAAGCAGCCATCACGAAAATTGCAGAACAAGAGAAGTTCATATTTTGTGACCAAAGTGGTCCTCTCATCAGGTGAATGCTTTTTGTGCCTTTGCCTGGTCAAGTTTCCTACTTTCAAACATATAATTTTTAATGGGGTTCAAAATCCAAGCTTGAAGCTGTATCCGACAAAGCTGCTTCAATATCTGACACCTTTGTCATAAGGTCCAGCAGAAGCTCTGGAGGTCTTGGAAGTTCAACTTTTTCCCAGCTTTTATTACGTCCTAGTCGTATGATATGATGTACTAGAATTGGCATTTAATAGTGGCCGCCGTATTTGTATACATTGGTTTTACTGTATTTACTAACTGAAATTGTTACATTAAAATGGCCGCCGTTGATATATAGGAATAGACGATAAGTCCGTTCTTGTTGGTTAGCAATTCTCCTTTCGAACAGCGGATTACTTGAAGATGGCCGCTGTGGTTTTACTAGACAGACGGAAGTCCGTCTTTATTTTCTACTAGTCGGTTTCAATAACGAACGCAGCAGTTTAAATGCCGGCGTGGAAGCTGCAGGCGGCACAACAACAACCGGAGGATTGACAAAGGCCTGACGCTTCCCTTTTCATTTTTTGGCTCGAAATCAATACGCGGTATTTTGAAATGCCGACGAAGGGCTCATCTTGATGGTTGGGCTCATGAAAGATTTATAGGAGGCGCAGACCTCCCACGACGCGTCTTGCTGAGATTTATCAGCAAATTAGAATAGGAGATTGAACAAGAGAATAACAAGAGGGTTAGAGAGGTAAGATAACAATATGGACGTGATAATGGCACTGAGTGTAGGCAATGAGACAATGAAGCCTTATGGATGTTTCTGTTTGTTCTTGGTTGGAAATTGTGGAGATATTGACATAAGTTTTGTAAGATGGATGGATAGGGATAGAAAATAAAGACTACTTGGCTTTATATAAAGGTTATTAGAGCTAGTTTATGTGTTTATATTACAGTTGACTCATGAATGGATGAAACTGGCGTGGTCTAGTATTTGAATTGACTATGAAGAAGGATAAGATGGTAGTATCTGTGGTCTTGTAAACAGGTTAGTAATGGCATTATAACAAATAATGTTCACAATTTTGAGGAATATTTTGGACCAAGTCATAGGAGAATAATGGATTGGTATTTGTATTCCCCCTCTTGTTTCAGAGTGCCATAAATGTTATTTGAATATAACTGACACAGGAGTGATCAAAGGTACATTACTTTTTCTTACATGATGCCACAAGGAGGGTTCATCTTAGATATAAAGTGGTCCAATACTAAAATAAATTTAATCCTAATTATGAAGTGATAAAATGCCAACAAAAGAGAATTATTTTCACATTTGGGTGTGCATGTGGTATGTTGCACTTGGGCTATGGCTTGGGTATATTGATTTTTTGAAAAATAGGTGTTTTTCTATTTCATATCTTTGGACATTAAGTAACACTTTGCCATTAAGACTATGTGGTGGTGGATCTTCTCTTTTCCTGTGTGGGGTTTAGTTGAGATTTAAACTAACAGTACAAATATGAGTTGTATAAAACAGCCTAGACATCTAACTGACCAGAAGAATATCTTTGTTTAGTTATGTTGGAAAATTATAGAACAATATGTATATATGTTGTAAATTTTGTATAAAATTGTACATAGATGTTTGTTATATATTGATTATTGTTTGTTTGTGACCTTCTCAGCCTTGAAGAAGTCCAGTCAGGACGAAACACGTGTCGGCTGATGGCTATCCATTTGTTATCTATATGTTTTGTATATATGTGTATATGTTTTTATAGATTAGACAATTCATCCTCTGTTTATTAAAATTTTCAATCCGCTTGGACATATTCCTTTTTGGTTAGTTGTATCTTTGTATAGCATTTCTGGTCAGTTATATGGTTGTTTTTTTGTATTGTTTTTTTGTATTTTTTTTTGTATTTCGAGGAAGAAAGGGGACCGATCAAACACTCTAGGGGATTCATTAGGATTTATTACTTGGTCTTTCTAAGATATTTTGGTTATCTCTGAAGTATGAATAATTTTTTGGTTTCGTATGGTGTGCCCCACACACAGGTGAACATTAACTTTCTCTTCCGTTGGTGTATTTTGTTACACCATAGACTGTGTCCTTACTGGAAAGTTAAATAGTCCCAATGGGCATTAGCAATTTTAACACATTTTAGGAGTTGAGCACACGGGACTGGACAGCAGTGCCCTGGATTAAAGGACCAGCAGCATCAGTCTAGAAAAAGTAGGGATGAGCACAAAAAAGAGGCACTTTCCCAAATAAAGGTACAGCAACTATTTGAACTCAGAATGCACCTAGGGAACCCGGCAGGAACCCGTTAATCAGAAGGAACCAGTTAAATTGAAACAAAGATTAAAATAAAACAGATTTAAAAACAAATACGAAACCATAACCATTAAATGTAAATTACAATGAGAGGGCTAAAATAAGGTCATAATAGTAAGACCAGTAAGAAATAAGTATTTCCAGATAAGCCAAAATAGGATCACACTGAGGGAGTGGCCTGGCTTGTAATCATGCCTTGTAATCACCAGTCACTTTTTGCAGCAATAGCAAGTGTAGTGTTCTCAGTACCAAACCAAATATATTGGATATAGCTTGTAGTCTTAACTAGCCGGCTGATGGCAGAGAAAATAATACTAGGCAACGCCCTATAACTTTCACCTTTTTCTAGGAAAATTACAGACAGTCACCTGCAGCGGTACCCAGAATGGATTGGTCAAGGCACTGGCCGTATCCCCGCCCAGTACCTATACCCAAAGCACCTGCAGGGCATGGCTAGATCTCATGGTCTTGTAATCTTACGTCTTAAAAATTTGCTCCGGGCATTTGAATGAGAAGTGAAAATTGATTAGCCCCCTATAACCTTGATGTGCCACCAATGTCTTCTCACAACATAATTTTCAGGCTTGAACTTGGTCTTTGACCATTGTGTTCTCTGCTAAGTTGCTTGAATTCTAAATTGTTATCAATGTATCCAAGAATGTATTACAAATGTGAAATACCTGCTCAAGAAGCGTGCACAATCTTCATTTGTTACAAGGACCTAAAATCTGCTGCAAAAACAATCATGATATTTGAATTATGTATGTTATTATCCTTCTCTGCGACCTCACATTTTGCAGAATTTGTTAAGCATAGAGATTGTCAAGGACACATAGGAAACATTCTCTATGTAGCCATACTGTTTACAAGTAGAAAGATAAGTCATAATTTAATTAGGTCTGGGCAAAATTTTCAACTCTGCTTGTGGAATCAGAGACATTTTGGTAATGCAGCTTTACACGTGAAACACAGAATTACATGGTAAATTAAAATTCTGCTGCTCTGTCGTTGGAATTCAAAATTATGCAGTGGCTGTTTTCAAAGTTTAGAAACTATTGCATGCCACTCAGTGCCCTTACATGCTCTGCAGAGACTAAAAGTCTGAACTGCTGCAGAGTATGAAAGGGCACCAAGTGGTATGCAGTGGTTCCTAAATTTTAAAAACTATTGCAAACAAGTAGGCGTCCATATATATTCTGCAGTGAACAAGGGTGTCACGTGGTATTTGGCTGCACTATTTCCCTTAGACAAATTGTATCCTCACATCCATGTTTTAACGATAGGATGCGTTTTGCGCTAAGAAAATAGCATCAAAGGCCCACACTACCCCTTTGCAGAATCTGGTGGAATTTAATAAAATTCCACATGATTTCACTGAATCAAGCTCTGCCCACCCCTAAATTTAAGTTGCTTTGCATTTAGTTGTACACTACAGATATCACATAAATATTCAAGGGTCATGTGGTGAAGCTAGGACAAGAACCTCAGTATCCATTCTTCAAGGTCATCCTCTTTTCTACTAGGTAACATCTTTAACATGGAGAATGACGCTAGTGAATCCTAGGAACGTAATTCAAATTTTTCTGAACATTGACGGCTCTGTCCCACATTGGTAACCATACCTACACCTGTCTAAATATGTTTGAAGCATTTATGCATTCATTATAAGTGCTATCTGAAGCTAATCAACATCAAATGTATGCATCTGAACATAATGGAGTTCAACAAAATGTGTTCATAGAAATTCAATTGAAATGTGGTTACCATATACACAATAACTTTGAGAAAATCATACTGTTAGAAATAGGGTTTCTAGTTGGCTAGGGTATGCATCTTAGCAAGGCTGAATCCACCACTGTAGTGAGGGAGAGGGAGTTAAACACCCAAGATAACCCCTGCTCACCCCCCTAGTAGCTTAGCACGAGCAGTCCGTCTCATCCCGGAGTCAAGGTGTAAAGTGTCTGTACAATACACACAACACATGTGACACAATAAATACACCACAAAAGTAACACAAAAACCAGTTATATAAAAATAAACTGTATTGCATAAAACATAATTAGACCAAACACAACATGTATCAGTAATATCCTGCTACACAAGCAGTTATCAGAACATCACACAGGTTACTATTACTTTGCAAAAGTAAGCAGTAGTCATGTAAACACATAGATTACTACTATACTGCAACACAAGCAGTAATCAGGTCATCATCATCACTGAAAATGCACAAATCATGATGAACCCCTTATCAGAAATGTCAAAACATCACCATGAATACACATATCATGAAAATGTTACCGTAGGGCACAGATCCTATAAAACAATACTCAACCTCCTACTGTATATTAGGCAGACCCTGCAATTAGGTACATCACCCAATCATGACAGGTAACATGTATCAGGCCATGGTAGAATACAGAGGAAACAGTGAGGGTTAAACAGAGCACCAGGGTGAACGCAGAGAACATAACCAGGTCCCCATAGAGAAAAGAATGCAGTGTACACAATGACGACACCAGAATCACAATGGCCTGTAATTATCACAGGGAGTACCCCGTCCAGCATAGTAGCTCCTGCCTTCCCATTATATTATAGAGAGTATGGCACTCTAAAGGAGAAGATAGTTTCCTGCAGGTGGGAACTCACCCCCCCCAACCATGGCCATGAAGCCAACAAAGCCACCTGTGGCCTCAGATAATCCCGCTGTGTGGGGGGGAGGAGGCCCACACACGAATTAGGCTTGATTCAAAAAGCAAAAAGGAAGAGGGGGGCGGCTGCATTCTGGGAGCTGTCTGCATCATGGATGGATGGCTGCTCTCCTTAACCCAGCCACCACTCCTAGGAGGCACCCTCAGGAGGCACGGGAGTACTGTTACTGAGGTGCTGGCATCTTCCTTGTTGCTTCAGCAATGCCTCGAAAGGCCAACACGGTTTCTTCTGGCAGCTATGCAGCGGCCTCTGATGAAGTAAGGGTGAATGATGGGGGAATGGTTGCACGTCGCGGCTCCCCTTCCTTTGGGGCAGCACTGAAAAGTTTACACACCACTTCTCAGCAGCTCCCAAGGACTAGCTGGAGACAAGCTTCTTCCTGCACTCCTTCGTTTCCTTGACACTTCTTGGAGGTACTGAACAAGAGGCCGGCAGGATCCTCTTTCCTTTCCTGAAGATGGTAGGGGGGAAGGCCACCACCACGCAGGGACAAAAGAAAAACTCCAAATTAGTCAAAGTTGAGCGCTCTCCATGCACTCATAATAGAAAGGCAGAAAGCGATCTTCACACGTGGTTTAGTATAAAATATAGCTCTCACCAGGCGCTATAGTTGCACGCCCACTAGTAAAATGGGTATACGGATGCCACTGTACAAGGGACTTACAGGTAAATTAATTGTGCCAATTAGGTGTAAGCCAATCATACCAAGTTTAGAAGGGAGAGCATATGCACTTTAGCACTGATCAGCAGTGGTAAAGTGCTCAGAGTCCTAATGCCAACAAAAAGGAGGATGAAGGCAAAATGTTTGGGGGTGACCCAGTAAAAATGGCCAGGTCCAACACATACCCATGGCGGAATGTGCTTCCTATACATATCTGGTTATACAACTGTTAGAAAGTGATTTTTTTTTATTTTGGGAAGGGTCAAACACTAGTGTCAATCAAACTGTGCTCAAGTATGCAGTAAGACTTGGCAAAGGAACTAGGTGTAAAGCATTTAACAGCACCAAACAACAAAATAAGAAGGTCACACAACACAAAAGAAATCAGACATCAATTTAAAAAAAATAGATTATATTTTAGAGACCTTAATGCACAAAATCCACTACATGGTTCTGGAGATACAGATTTTACTAGATGTTAGAATTTTTTAAAGGAACCCGAAACAAAAGCTTGTCAACCAAAAGTTTGTAAACATTTGAGACTACCTGAGCCCATGGTTGAGTTACCAGTTCAGACTGGGGGGGAGGGAGGGAACCAGAATGGACACTTTGGACATTTACCCAGCCACCAGAGAGTTTGTAAGGCAAGTTGCAAACTTTACAAGACAACCACCATAGACATCAATGGAGTGTTTCTGATGCTGAGGATACAGGAGGCAAAAGATGCTTAAAGTATGACCTGGTTGTGGTGGGTGCGATGGGGGTGTCGTTATGGTTGCTCCTCTGTCCACGGGTAAAGTGGGGCAACTTTGGCAATAGAGATTAGGTTCCCTTGAAGTCCTCTATGTTGCGGTACCAAACCAGCCGATTCTGGGCTACTGGTCTCTTTGGGACACAGTTTGGTGAAATGCTTAGGTGGGGTTAGTGTCTCTTGGGTGCAATGTATCCAGACTTGGATAGCAGTCTCAGGGCAGGCAGACTCAGGTCCTTTTGGGTGGCTGGTACTGGTAGCAACAAAACTTGGATGACAACTTCTTGGTTTGGGCCTTTTGTGTCTTTGTGGCTGGTTTCAGGAGGTCAGTCGACTGATCCTTAGAGTCACTGCTTTGATCTCGGGCTGTGAATCATCCCAGAGCCAGGAACTGCAGACACAGTCCAATCTTCGCTAGCCGAAAGTGCACAGTCCTTCCAACTGTGCAGCCTCTCTTTGTGCGATTCCAAGGCCAGATTGGCAGTCCTTCTGTCTTCTCACCAAATCCAACATGATCTGATGGGCAGGGCATCAGGGGTGTCATATCTATCCCAGGAAAGTGCCCTGAGGTGATAATGCTGTCATTAGCCAATGGGCTAGTAAGTCCCCTTCGCTTTGGTGATAAGGTTCCTGTGGTGTGTGGCATCTGGCTATCCCAGAGTGCAACATTCTTGCCTCCTTGAAGATGTTTGCATCCTTCCTCCGTCGTGAAGAGATTGGTAGTCCACCCTGCAGGTGTGGCTACCTGAGTGCTACACACCCACGGGAAAACAAGGTATGGGCACTGGGTTTCCCTCTCTGTCCCCGTCTTCAACTTGTCCACATGATCAAAAGGTAGCTTGCGTTGGGAGCATTATCCCCATTTAACCAACAAAAATGGCTTCCCATTTGAAGCTCACTTTTTGGGCTACCACCCCTGGTGGCCATCCTCGGAGACGAGGTCACACTTCACTCTGTCTTGGTTCTTAATCCTGAGAGCCGTTCACATGTCTCCCCATGCTGGCAGGAAGCTGTCTGAATGCTTAAGCCCATGTGAGGCTGCTGGACCAGCTGGGGCATACAGTGGAAAACTTTCTAAAAGTTGTTTAAATTTAAATGTGACAATAAACATGACCTCGGCATCAGGTCCTTTTCAATTCCATGGTTCATTTGACACCTTACGTGACTCAGTTAGGTAGTCCCATTCAGAAGTAGGCTTGGCCTGGGTGAAAGGCCGGTAACTCTGTGTTAGCCAATGGGGCTTCTATCTTATCCACAGAAAAATTACAATTTGTAAGTATTCATGTTAAGACATATGAAAATGATATATACTACTTAACAATACACAGCTCTCTGTCATAGGGCTTTATAGGCCTACCTAAGGGGACACTTACATATATTGTTGAAAGGGTGGCTTGAATGGCAAAGTTGAGCGGGCAGTGTCAACACTGTCCTTTCAGTCTGCAGTGACAGACTGAGAGTCATTCTGTACTTTGTCACACACAGAATAGCACAAAATGTGCTGCAGCCCTGCGTGGACACTCTTCCTTACATGTCCTGGGTACCTTATACAAAGGACTAACATATAAGTCAGTCTTTGCCAATTAGCTATTGCCAATTCGACAGGTACATTTGTATTGGGTTATAACACAGAGCAATGACATCTGATTGGCAGGCCTCCGTTTACTCTCACTGTCTTAAAACAAGCAGCTAATAGTCAAAATGCAAACAGCCTTTGTTCCTTACACCAGACAAACCTGGTTTCTTTCCCACCATTTTCCACAAACCTTAGCACCTTGTCATAGTCCTCTAGAGGTGGAGTAATTGCTAAGTCCAACTTTTATCTACCTGCTAAGGAAATTCCTCCCGGTCATTCCTTCAGACCTTAGGCCAGGCTTCCAAGCACATGGTCTTTCAGACACCAGCCATCTGTGGTCAGCTTGGACCTTTGCCACGCCCATATTTAGGGCAAATTACCTTTTTCCCCTGCTATGACTGGAGCCAAAGAGTCGAGGTAGGCTATGGAAATGAGTTGGAGCAGATCGTGTCTGCCCCATTTTTTTTACCTCCAAATTAAAATCACTAACATATATTAAAATACAGGAAACCCAAGGTTAAAATAATTCTAGCATTACTTGATAAAGCCCTTTGAAAGGAAAACGTGTAACTGACAAAAAATACATTATGGAATGCTTTGCAGTGCTTAATGGATTGATGTGATGTGGATACATTGTAGCATAACTAATTGTGATGCTTGTTCTGCCTCGAAAAAGTGAGTCTTTCAGCTAATGAATGATACAATGAAGCTTTTGAGGTTCTCGTCCTCCCACAAACAAGTGAATATGAGGCACTTCCTTAAATGTAGCTTACCTTTGAAAATCTTCTCATTAAGTGAGAAAGTGCCTCGGGATTTGGGCATTCAAGTTTCTTGATAATTTCAAAGCTTTGATTGAGTTGTGTGAAGACGTCAACCACAGAGCAAGAAAACAGAGCATGTTCAGAAGTTGGTTGGAACTAGATTTAAGAAAGGAGTGAATCAGAAATATATATTTAAATATGTTTACATTCAGACATTGTAGAAACGATTACATTTATTAACAGTAAATGAAGCTCTTTTGAAGAGACTTACTCCATCTTTTTTATCTCTTCCAAGTGCTCCATGAAGAAACTCCATTGAAACATCTTCATTTTCATCTAACCACTGAATAACAAAAGGCTCAAACCACCTATAGCAAGAATGACAAGGAGAGGGGTTTCATTTGAAAAAATTGTCTAACAATGCAGTGCAAGAAAGTGTGCATTTTCCCCTCAAAATAGCACAACAACAAATGGATTTTCATGATAGAATTGCCCTCCTCCCTGCTTTCCGGAAGAGGCAGAGTTGAAAAAAACTTTTTTCAACACAGTTTTTGCAATTTTGTAAGTGGTATTTGTATTTGGGTTTCTACAGCTTTAAATTTGTGGTCAACGAGGTATGAAACCCATGGGGGATCCCGGAACACTGTATATTTCAGGAAAGTAAATAAAATTCTGAATTCAAATAGGAACGTTTGTGTAGATCACTCTTGATTTTCCCAAAGAAAGTAGTTAGTGGAAACAAAAACTAATGGAAGTAAGAACAACAAAACAGAAATAGATGACAAAGTGTTCATCTCGAAACGTCTGCCCCTGATATCCAACCGACAAAAGTAATAGTGGTCATTCTCACATCTATGAGTTTCATGGGCCTCTCTTGGCTAGCTCCCCTCCTCAACAGATAACCTATAGGGACACCTCAGGAACCACAACTTTGTCTCACACCCCTATCTTGGGAAAATGCCTTGAGGATAATCCCAACCTGCTGAAGGGAACCCCTACGGCTATCATTAACTTTCTGGTAATTTCCATCCCCACTGTGCTAGTGGATTTTGGCATAGACCATTGGCAGTAAAATCTCTGCAAAAAGAATGACTCAATGCAGGTTCCCTCATGTGAATTTACATTGCCCACGACAGATGTGAGAATTTGTAGGAACCCCTACAATCCCAGAAACAGGGCCACCCCTTTATCCCAATCTATGCTGTTGTTCTGTTGGTACTTGGTGCAGTTCCTAAACCTATAGACAAGCATCTTCCTCATACAGGTATACTGTCTGTGCTGGGGTTCAAAGGACACAAGAGTATGGGATCACTCAAAATGAAAACAGTTCCAAGAAAGCTTACTGCACCACCACATTATTTCAAAATGCAATATTAGACTTGGCTCTCTTAGGGTAGTAAAGCAGAGCAGCCCACAGCCCGCTCAGTGGAGGTGATGGGGACTAGTACCCCCAGCTCACTAGTATGCAATAACACTAAATAAGTCGTAGTTGAGTCACTGCTTTTTCTTATAAAGAAAAGTACTCTATATTGCATACAACACAAAATACTGTGCATTCATTTACAGATAATCACATATTGCTATATGGAAATAATTTTGGAGACACCCTCAGACCAGTTGGCACCCCAGCAAGCCAAGCTTAATTCCTTCCTGTAAAGTGAAGAAAATTTGCATCAGTGAAGGTGGGTAAAGCTTCCTGACTTCATCCGACTGAAATGAGCGCTGCAATTTTGGAAGGTAAATTTTCTTGCGACAGGACCGCCTGTCAGTGAGACATCCAGGGGCAGGACATCCTGTAGCTTCAACAATGGCCTGCTGAAACCTTCCCTATTCAACTACAATGTGCACATCTCAAGGTGCAGAGAGTGGGCGGTCCAAGGGGTAGGAGGTTACCGACATCAGGAGATATATCAGTGGGCACATGCAAGAGTACACCTGAAGTGGTGTGAGGTGGGGCCTGAAATTACAGGAAGAGGCAAATATAAGGCGTTGTTAACAGAACTCAAATCTTAGGACATTGCAAAAAGTAGGCTTCAGTGGCCACAATATGCAGCTAAAAATATTTTCCTGTTTCAGTGAAAGGCCCCTAGAACTACAACATTTATTAATACAAAACTGTTCACAAACTTGACACTTTGGAAAGATGGCAACGTTTAAGAAAATTAAGATGCACATAGCATACACCCCAACTTTGCACGACCCTAATTATTAACTATTTAGAAAATATTTATGAAAATGCTTTCCTAGTGGGGTATTCTCCAATAAAAATATCTGGTAATATCACCACCCACGTTATTAGTTCTGGAGAAAATATACTAACAGAAAAGTAAAACGCGGGCTAATTCCAATCTGAAAAACACTGCCGTACGTAAAACTATAATTTAATAAAAAAATACCACCAACCAAACGGGGTAGTTATGCATATTATCAATTTACAGGCTGATTATCAGCCCAATGGTTTTTGGCCTAAAATCTCTTGTTCCCGAGGATATTGATAATTCAGAGGATCGGAAATGCTCCCTTTTCTTTTTACTGGGGATAACTTCTAGGAAGCAATGTTTTCATGACTAATCTCCAATTCTTTCTCACAGAGTGTCACCTTAAGACTTGCACTATTTCTTCATGAGCACTTCATCCAGGCCCCAGAGGCCGTAGTTAATTTGCACAATAATGAGTGCCAGACCAGTGCCCAAAGCTCTGTTGAGCTGCCCACAGTGGGTAAGTGTTGGTGCGGAATACTAAGGCTGTAGTCTTGATTCCTCTCTGTAGTCTTTGAACCTCTTTAATCCACCACCAGAAACTCCCTGCCCCTTTATCTTAGTCCTGCAGGCTCCTGCTTTCCCCTTGATGACGGTTTCTCCGCCTTTCGCCTCCTCCTCCTTTCCTTTTCGTTTCTATTTCACTCTCTTCTCTCGGTAAAGGTTTGGCACGAAAAATAAATGCCGATCCCCAAAAAGGAGTGCCAGTGGCCTCCACCAGCTCAAATTAAGCTCTGCCCAGAGGTGTCAACTCACTGTCCACGAACGTGTTGTGCCTCGTTGAACAGGATAAAGAAACTAGGGAGGCCTGGATAACAAAGGCACTTAAACCGGGACTGTGTTGTTCTGGAACATTAAGGCGTGTAATGTCCAGGAGATTACTATAGTTTAAAAGCGTTGGTCTTGCTGTGCGCGTTCATAATTCAACAGCAACTACTAGTGTAGAGAGCTCAAAACCATCAGAAGAGCAAGGATCGCATTGAACTTTATTGTAGCTTTTTTGATACATAGCAGCTCATTTGCCATTGTGCTTCAAGCCTTGTTTAGTCTGGTTCATAATCTAAACATAAAGCCTAACACCAGGAACCAGACACCGACAGTGCTTACTATGTTGTTCAAGGGCACCCATGTGTTAGGCCAGTGCTGGGAATGAGGCATTAGTTGGCACTGAGGAAGCTGTGGGTTGCTGTTTTTGGCGAGTGTTACTTTGTGCTCATTTTGCCCATCACCGCTGATGCCAACACATTTTAGCTTCAAGTCATGTGCTTTGCCCCATCGCCTTCTCCTGTCTCTCCTTCTGCAAGATGTTAGCTTGTAAGATTTCAAGCATCCCTGTGGGTATTGCGTTAATAACCCTGCATTTACTTCTTGGCAGCCTGGCATTACATGTTTGAGGATAGGAAAGGGTAGTATGCAGCTACAAGACATGGTGTCTGTGTGACGGGAGTGATTAGCATTTTAAATGAAATCACCACACTAATTTTTTTGACTGATATCCGCCTAATCCTAATCAAGGTCATAGCCATACTTCCGATGACTTTTAAAACTAATTTATCTCTCCTCCTTGAGTTAGGGTTAGTTAGGGGAATGACCCCACTCCACTGATGCGGAGGTACCACTTTCTTGAAATTACTTCAGTGATGTGTCTCCTCAAGTAGCCCCATTCTTTTCACCTAATTTGTGTATTACGGGAGAGAAGCTGGAGATAGCACTGATTTTTTAATGAAGGCTTTCGAAACATGGTCTTTAGCAGCAGCTGAGTTCTTCCTTACTAGGCAGCCATATAACCCATTCACCATCTTATTTGCCAACCAAGCTGGTTCATCATTGTGTAACCTGAATTTTCTCTGTTATTCTTTAGATCTTTGTGTCAGGAAGTCTGTTGAAGTCCTGCATTTGTCATTTTACCTGCTCTGTGTGGGGAACTAACAATATGTGAAGTTGCAAATAGTGGATAGGAAAACGGTGGTAGTTGGTAGTGTTTGACTGTTTCAGGCTCCTAGGTGTGAAAGTGTCAGTGTACAACAATGGAGGAGCACAACAGCTACTCCACTGGTTGCAGTTTGCTGTACTTGCTTGGTACTGGCACTTGTATAATTTGTCCATGCTAATATTGCAAACCGTATTAGAACTTCGGAATTCTGAGAGCTCATTTGAAGACAATAGAGTGGCTCAGGGGTTATAATGGCTGTTATAAGCTCAGAGCTCCAACATTTCAATGTTTCATGTTTCTCCGTTTTGAATTAAATGCATTCTACCCATAGTAGGTGGACTGTTCTAATAGCCTTGACAACCTCTGCCTCAGTCTATACTGGTTAATAATAAAAAGTTTTTAACATTATAGTTGTTGCAACTAGATTATACATTTCAGAATAAATATTGGCAATAGTTCATTGCTGCCTTTAAGAAAAACAATTGTTCTGTAGGTTTTGGATAATACATGCTGCAAGGAGAAACACAGGTGCTGCAAATGCTTTATGCACATGGAGTGGAATGAACAAACCTTTATCAGGACCACCTTTTATCAAATAAAAATACACACAAACATTGACCTTGATGTTAGAGAATTATAGTGCTGCATGTGTGCCAACAAAAAAATACTCATGACAATAACAAGACATTGTTAATGTGTTATACAATGGACAGAAAGATCTGTGTTTGGCACTGGTGGCTTAACATTTTGAACAAATGCAGCACTGAGGCTTGAATTGCACAGCTTCAGATAATACCTGCATGCAAACCATTTTTAAAGAAGCTGGTATCTGTGTCCTGCTGTAGCATAGTTTTATTAGGCTTTGGCTGTGCTGCTCCAAATTCGAATGGCGTATTCAGGTACAGCTACTTCTAACTACGTGGAAAACCAAAGAATCAAAACAAACCAGTAATTTGCAATAGCCCAGAAGTTAATTTCTGTTCCTATTTTCCAACTAAATATCCATGTTTCATCTTGAAAATGTAATTGTGTTGCTTTAGTTCTACAACCTTGCTCAGGATTTTCTCTGAAGGCCTCATTAGCAGAACCTCTAATTCTATATTGCTGAATTGTGGAACACAGATTTATTTTCAGCAAAACAATTTTCGAAATTAATCATTCAATAGTGAATTGCTGATAGTGAATGTAGGAAAATTCCTCGAACCCTTTTTCATGAAGAGCCCATTTGACCAGTTCCAATGGGAACTTCTCTGGACCCTGCTGCAGTGAGTCCTGACCCCTAAGTGCTGTTCCTGGGGCCAGGGAACCTTGATTGGGTCAAAGTGTGCTCATCCTGATATACTGAAAACCTGTGACTTAGAAATTTCTGCACACTTTTCACCTGGATAACCATCAGGAGACTTTGACCAGCATGCCCAGCTGATCTGAAGAGGGAGCAATGCTGCTGGGCCTTACTGTGCCATATTTTCCACTAAATTCTTCTCTTGAAACCAGAGTTCGTTGATGGGAACCCCACTTCAGTTCCAAGCCGCAGCTTCACTGGCAGTACAATGGAAGGAAAATCGATTGATGTTGGAGACTTTCAAAGACCAAAAAAAATTAACATCTCTTGCTGTCTCTTTTCCCACCTAAATCAATAGTTTTGCTGTGAGGATTCCAACCTGACACTGGAAGCCATTGATGTTGAATCTTTTTTCCCAGCACCAGCCCACTCACTGCCTAATTTTACTGAAGGCTCTTGACTTCTCAAACTGAATGAATCTAGTTCTTGTCACTGACTCACGGTTTATTGTGGTTGGCCTGAAAACATACCCTTGATTGGTTTAATTTCAACCAATGAGCATGGTTGGCGTTTCTTGCTTTTTGGTCCTGTTGTCATTTAAAACCTTTAACATTCATATCTTTATTTCCCCTTTTCAATTGTGTTGTTTGATGTCATTCTGTTCATTAAAATATTCTCTAGTTTTTTAAAATGAAGTGGGTTTTCTATTGTGTTGTTTTCAATTTTTGTAACTATTTTAGTACTTTTAAATGCTTTACACATTTTGTTAAGTTAAGCCTGCCTGCTCTGGACCATTGCTACTAGGGCTCGAATTCAGGTTTAAAATAATGAAACCTTTACTAGGCCTAACAAGAATAGTGACATTATTACTTGTGGTGGTCTACCAACCACGCCATCTAATAGCCCAAATTCTCTTAGGAAACTTAAAAAACATAGCCATCCATGAGTGTCTGCATCTAATTAGCTGAAAAAGACCGGATTCTGAGCAAGAGAAGGCACGATGTAAAGGACATTAAGGTCCTAATTACGACACTGCTGGTCTTCAGACTTCCAGGGCCATGGTGGTGGTCTGACCACTGCCAAAGGGGTGGCCTGACCGCTTTGGCGGCAGTCAGACCACCACATTATGACTGTGGCAATTGGGCCATGGTCGGACCACCAGCACTGCCAGTTTCTCTCCACTGGAGGGACTGACGGTGCTGGTAGTCCTAATCCACCAGGGCAGCACTGCATGCAGCACCGCCCTGGGGATTACAACCCCCTTCTCTGCCATCTTTTACGTGGCGGTTGTACCGCCATGTAAAAGCTGTTGTAGACAGGGTGCAGAGGCCCCATGGGGGCCCCTGACCTGCCCATGCACTTGGTATGGGCAGTGCAGGGCCCCCCATGGACAGCCCCATCACGATTTTCACTGTATGTTGCACCCTATGCACGGTGACATTGCCACCGCCGCCTCTATTATGAGCTGGTGTCAATGTTGTGGGCTGTTCCCCGCTGGGCCAGAAGCCGGAAACACCATTTCCCTCTGCTGACCCAGCAGGGAACTTGTAATGGGGCCTGCGGGAAGGAGGCTGCACTGGTGGCAACCTGACCACGGGAGTTTGGTGGACGGCCTTTTCTGCCCGCCAAAGTTGTAATGACCCCTACGTATTTAGGAATGGCAAGAAATGTGTTTTGCAAGGGGAAAGGAGGACTCTAAAGAGGAAATGTAATGTGTGAATTTGGGATTGGAGCTTGTCTCTGAGAGATGAAGTTGTGAGTGCAATTGTGTGAAAATGGTAAGAGGAGTGTGTGGGACAGAAACAGTCTTCGTGAGAAGGGTATGAGAAGAAGAGACTATAAGATATATGAAAGGAAGTTGTGAGAAAGCAAAATATGAGATATGATAGTAAGATGACTGTCAGGAAGAGCAGCCTGTGTGGTGAGCTTGAGAGAAGTGAGAAGGATAGAGAAAGCTTGGTGTCAGAGAATAGACAGAAATGGATGTACAAATGAAAAGTTTGAAAAGCATGAGAGGAAGGTATATGCGATAGAGAGGGAGGTGAAGGACTGAGAAGGAAAAGTATGAGGATCATTCATTTAAGAAGAGGAAGGAGGATGAATGATAAAAAAGAGTAGAGAACAACTGTGAGTAGAGAGTAAAGTATGAGACGCATTCGAAAACAGAGGCAATTCTTGAGGAAGAGAATACTAAGGAGTTGCCTAGGCTGCCACAATTAGGGAAGGTCATATTTCCAGTACAAGCAGCAAATGTGGCACCAATTCTAGGGTGGGTGACACAGAAAAATGTACCTTGAACTTCGGAAGTCAAAAGTCCTTGTGCTGGGTCTAAGTGTGGAGTAAGGTAAATAATGGTACATGATCAATAAAGGGGTCAGAGTGAGAAAAATGAGGAGAATGTGACAGAGACATGTATTCCAGATTCAACTTGGATAGAAGAGAGCGGAAGAAGCAGGTGAAACTGAGGAGGGTGAGGTCGTTGAAGGGAAAAGAAGAGGGTGAAAATTAAATGAGGGGTGCAAGTAATAAAAAAAAATGAGAAGAGACTTAGAACAAAGTTTAATATAAGTCAAGGAGATGCATGTGAGAGACAGGGAGAGAAAGAATGAAGTAAAAGAATGGATAGAGGTAGAGTCTGCATAGAAAGAGAGTGAGAAAGAGAAAGGTATATCTAAGAGAGGAAGAATATAATGGCAGAAGCAGCAATGGCAGCAATGGCAAGCTAAGGGAAAAAAGCAGGACTGACGTATTTTTTTCATTATCGCTAGTTTGTCCTTAAATGGGCTACACAGGCCACCTCTTTCTCTCCTTCCCTTTTCACAGCACAAGTAGGTAAGTGTTCTATATTGGTATAGCCAGGACCCAGACATTTTTGAGATAAAAGATTCTTTGACATGTGTGCATGTGCAGTTGAATCTAAGGATATGACAGCAACAAGACTGTCTAATATGACACCAGGAGTTCAAGCCTTGACAGTAGGTCAGAGTGCTGACTTGGAGTATCACCTAAGTGGAAAAGGTGTCAGGAACATATGTTCTTACTCATCCACCTACACATTCCTCTCAATGAGTTAAGCACTTACTCTCAACATCTGCCTTGCAACATGACTTACCTTTACAGATTCTGTGAACAATAAAAGCTTGCACTAATCTTCCCTGCTAAGTTTTTTTCTGTGGGGAATGGAAGATTTTACTTTGCCTTCTGTTGGAGAGGGAAGCTTGCTTTGCTATTTCCATGTTTTAACGGTTTTGTCATGAAGCAAAGGTTACACTGCTACTGCCCAATATATTATTATGAGATGGAGAACATTTGTGATGCTGCTGCTCTATCTGTATCTGCCCTCTGAAAGAGGGAAGCTTGCACTGTTCCTGCCCAAGGTGTACCACTTCTACGAAGAAGACTTGTTTCCACTGCTGTTGCCCCATGTCATTAAAAATGATACATTGCACTTGCATACCATGCCCTTTCAAGCTGTGAATGTTTCACCATATTTGACATGTGGAACCAAGATCTGTAGTGCCAATTGAGGTGTCAGACCCCAGAGAAGCAGAATTCAAACTCGAAAAACTTTCAATGGGAAACAAAAGTATGGTTCATTTTTCAACCATTCAGTTTTTAATATTTTAGTCTGTAGACACCAGTAAAACATTTTAGCTCACCCACAGACAATTTTAATATACGTCTAACAGTTCAGCAATAGAGAACATAAATGTCGACTTGAAGGGCATACCTTGCCCCCAGAACTAGGGACACTATAACTAGAAACTTTACAACCAGTGAACTATAGTTCCAGTTTTAGATGTGAACCTGCTAATGAAGAATACCACGTTTGGTAGGCGAGGTGTGCAACCTGAATAATGACAGGACACCATATCAAGGACAAAATATTGACAGGTAAATACATCTAGGTTTTCTATACCTAACTCCAACATATTTGTATGATCAAGGTGCATAAATGTGGAGTTAAAATTGAAAATCTATGCTTTTCAACATTCACCTACCTTTCAGTACGTTGTCCTTCGATATTGTATCCTCAATATCTTCTATCATGATATTCTAGTGGTCGATATTCAGTAATACAATTGGTAGGTGAGGTTTCATCATCCTCAGTGAGTACAAGTATTTATGGTAATTCCATAAGAAGTTTGGATGTTTCTCTCATGAATCTTTTACTTTTTGTATGTTTATGTCTATTTATGAAGAGTATACAGCAGTCCTTATAATCTACTCAACACCTCGTTAGTGTTAGCTACCCTGCATTGTACTTGTTCTGTATGTTTGAAAGAACTGTGTGATATCAGTCCTGCTTCTCCGACCTGTCGTCTACTCTTTTTGTATACTAGGGAATGTTGAACTGCTGCTTCCCATGTTGTTTCTTTGCTGTGAAGCTCAGAATTTAACATTACAAAGAAACAAAATGATTTGCATTGCCACTCCTTGTTTTAAAGCAGAATGTGAATAAAAACCTAAACCCTCTGAGCAGAGTTTACTTTTGGGTTTATGTGTTACGAAAGCAGTATTTAAAATGAACTACATAACTCTGTAACCATGTAACACATAGCAGATGAGTAGCTTCATGTCATGTATAATACTTTGGGTCAATTCTGGAGTTTTGACAAACATCACTTTGCATGCTGTGGGTTTGAGCCCATAATAAATGTGTTAAAAGCAAAACTACATGCCTCACTGTTGTACTTGGCCCTCTCTGCAGGGTCACCCCAAACATTTTGCCTTCTCCCCTCCTGTTTTCTGAAATTTGATGTTGTTGGCATTAGGACTCTGTGCACTTTACTATTGTTAACCAAGGCTAAAGTGTATGTGCTCTCTCCTTTAGACATGGTAAAACTGTCTTGCATCCAATTTGCACATTTAAGTTACTTGTATGTCTCTAGTAAAATGGTACTACCAGTACCTAGGGCCTATAAATTAAATGCTAATATGGGCTCTGCAGCACTTTTTGTGCCACCCATTTAAGTAGCCCTTCGAAACATGTTCCCAGCCTGCAATTGCATCTTGAGTGCAGTTTTAAATTGACAAATCAACCCAGCAAAATACATCTTTTGCCAGTCCTAAAAATCTTGTTTTTAAAAAATATTAATCAGGCCTGATGTAGACCCTAAACAGCCCGTAGGGCAGGGTGCATTGCATTTAAAAAATAGGACATGTGTTTTTAAGTTTTGCAAGGCCTACCTCTCCCAAAGGGCAACATTGGGTTTCTTCATTACATTTAATAAGTGTTAACTTTTGATTGGGAACAGGGAGAAATAGCATTTTTGAACTCAAGTGAATTATAATTCAAAATCTGCTTTTATGGTAAAGTCGGATTTCAGATTACAATTTTGAAAATACCACTTTTAGAAAGTACAAAAAAACAACATGGTGATGGATGAAATGCTTAAATCAATCTCAGCCACCAGTAATCACTCAGGCCGCATCCCAATCCATAGTTTTTTGTTCACCATGCCACCTCAGTTTGGACCCAGCCATATTCAATTTAGTCTTGACCCTGCACCTCATGGGAACAGTCCTGCCCAAACAGCCAGACCAGGTCCTCCTTGAACCAGAATATAAGCAACCTAGGCATGGTTTTGCCCCAGTTTGGGATTTTCAGTTAGGTAAGGCTTAATTCCAGTGGAACAGTGAGCCCGAGACCCTGGGAATACATGGCGCACTTAGGGGGGCATGTGCAAAAACAACACCTTAATGGATGTAATCCTTGAATTACTCTCAGCCGCTGGCGATCCCTTGGGCCATATCCAAGTCCACAATTTTTTGCTCACCATGACACCAAAGTTTAGACATATGCAAATCAGTCTTGAACCTGCACCTCGTGGGAACAGTCCCGTCTCAACTGCTAGGCCAGGTCCTTCCTGAACGAGAACACAGGCAACCCAGGACCAGCTTCATCCTAGTTAGAGCTCTTCAGTCAGGTTTAGCTTGCTTCCAGTGGCACGATGACCCTGGGACCCATCTTTGGGCACTTAGAGCAGCAAATGCAAAAACAACATGGCAATGGATGGAATGCTTGAATTAATCTCAGACATGTGCAATTGACTGGCTGATTGTACCCTGAAACCAGTCCCAGGATGTTTGTTTCCAGTCTGGGGAGGACTTGGCCTTGCAGTTCCGTCTGCACTGTTCCCAAGGGAAGCAGGGTCAAGGGTTGCATATGGCTGGCTCCAAACAGGAAAGGTGTGGTGAGCAAAAAACAATGGATTTAGGCCCAGAGGCCTGACTGGAGTGAATGTCTGACATTGACCAGCATTACACCCATCATCTGTTATTTTTGCATTTGTTGCCCTTAGTGGAATCCTATGCCCACCATGCCACCAGAGTCAAGCAAGCCTGACTGATGAAAGGTAATACCCCAAAACCAATACCAGAATGCTTGGTTCCAATCTGCGGTGGTCCTGGCCTGGCAGTTTGGGTTGGACTGTTCCCATGAGGAGCAGGATTTAGACTAATTTACATATGGCTGGGTCCAAACTGGAAAGGCGTGGTGAGCAAAAAAATGATGGATTCAGACCCAGATCTCTGACTGGGGTGAATGTTTGACATTGATCAGCATTACGTCCATCATCTGTTCTCCTTACTTTAAGAAAGTTGACATTTTCTTGCCCAAAAGTTTCTAAGGCCTTCTGGGAGTTCCCAGTTGCCTGGACTTGTTAATGGCTCCCCTATTTGGAATTCATACTGGGCCAAGACTGTGAACAATAGGACCTAAGTGTAGCTGGACGAGGGCCTTTCTTCCTGGCCTGCTGGGGCTGAGCTGTGTCCTGTCCCACTTATGTTTCAAAGGACTGCCTCCAGCAGATTCACAAAGGAGCTTGACATGAGTTGTTTTTCACCCTAGAACTCTTGGATCCAGGGGAAGAAATGGGAAGGAATGAACTTTCAAAAACCATATGTGGGGGAGAGCTAGAAGTTTTCCCCACTTCAAAGGATGGCACCAGGTACAAATATTGGACCTCTTGAATCACTCATCAGATCACTTCTTGACCTGCAGAGGACACAAAGATGAAAGACTGCCTTGTATTTCAGAGGACCTCTCTACTGCATGACGCCTGATTTGTACATCGGAGGACTGCCCTACTGCTACCAGAGGACTTACCTGATGCTTGAAGCATGCCTTATATCCGCAGAGGTCTCTCCTGCTGCTTGCAATTTGCCTTGCTGCCTGAACCCAGGAATATCACAGTGACACCAAGGGCTAGTTGACTGGCCTCCTGTTCTGAGTTACAGGGACACACAGTTCCAGGGACTTTGAACCCGAAACCTGGACACTGACTGAAGTGAGTCCTGCCCTCCAAGTAGTGTGATACAAGTCCTGGGACCTTGGAAGTGGTGCTAAAGGTGTCCAAACAGCTAAAACCTAAAATGGGGGAACTTAAAAAATGTGGCATGAGAACTAGCTCTGATGACAGTGCTTCCTTCTTGAACACCACTGACTGCCTTACAACGCTGAAATGTACCTTCTCAACAACTTTTTTCCCAAATGTCCTCTAAGTCTGAAGTTAAGCAGAGATCACGACCAATACAATTTGTGTTTCCAAACCATGCTCCATTATGGTCAGCCATAACTTTTGAATTTGCCCAGGTCTTGCATGACTTAATGACCACAGTTGGCACTTTTATCTTTGAGAATGTAGTTTTTACTAAATGCTTTAAAATTCATAACTCCAATACAAAGGTTTGTATTTTTGTTGCTCTGTTGTCAAATCATTTATTAAATGTTTCAATATTTTTCTATATTGGTGTGGGAGTTTTCTTAAGTTATATTGACACTGTTTGTGTTCTGATTAAATACTTAACACAGTGCCTTCAAGTTAAACCTGGCTGCTTTTGGGCCAAGTTACCAGAGATTTTAGAACATGATAATTTAATGACCGTTGTGGTTCACTGTGAGACATTGGGTTATTGGATGATTGGGGTGTGAGCCATGGTCAAGAAGCAACTACAATCCTTGTCAGGGTGAGGCACAAGCCAATCCCAAATTACCTTGTGCTGAACCCTGTGGTAGCTTGGCACAGAGCAGTCAGGCGTAACTTGAAGGCAATGTGTAAATTATGTGTGCAACACTTTAAACAATGATAAAGTGAAAACATCTTATAAAAAGGATTCCTCACTAAGTTCGAAAAATAGAACTCATTGTAATAAATAAAACAAGACCCCAACAACAAAAATCAAATCAGTATAACAGGTGATATGTAATTTAAAATATTTTAGAAAAATTGTGCTTAAAAACACAAAGCACCAATTGTGTATATCTGGTCATTCTGGACCAGGACAAAAGTCACAAGTTCAGACCAGTAGCGATGGAGCGTGGGCTAGCTACATCGACTCAGTTAGACCCACTTAACAAAGTACCTTAAATCCTCATTTGTGGAGCATTGTTAAGATCCTCATTGAAGATGCTTCAGACAGCCGAAGTGATGAGTTATTTCAGAGATGTGACTAGTCAGTGATCCGAGGGCCTGCATCGTCATCCAGGATCCCATCGACAGGTCTTGTGATGTTTAGTTGAGGATGCAGCACTCAGTCTGGGTGATGAGTCAGTTCCGAGGAGCTGCCATCCTGCGATGGGGAGTTCGATGTTGTCTTTGAGGCTGTCTTCGATGAGGGATGTGAGGGCCTGTGCTGAGGATGTGTCTCACAGCAGTGGTTCTGAATGCATTTTGGGCTCCAGCGATGATGCAGATCTTTGTGACAGTTCAAATCCACGCAGCAGCAGAGATACATTAGTTCTGCTGAGGGTTGCACCGCAGAGTAGAGAAGATGTGTTGATTATGCTGAATTCAGTGGCTGGCAGAGCAGCATAAGCCCTCTTCTAGGGGTCCAGGACTGGAGAGGCACCACTTGGCAGGGTAGACTCACAGATGGTAGGGTCCAGGAGGTGCAGATGCAAGGTTGTTGGATGCCTATTATGTCCCTGAGGCTACAGGAGGCCAGAAAACTAGCCCTAGGAGCCACCCTGGGTTCTGAGTTCAAGAGCTACAGGTCCAGTACTTCTCATCCAGGCAAGAGGGCAGCAGGTCAGCATAGTCAGGCAGCAGTTCCTTCAGAAAAGCACTCCGGCAGAGTGACAGTCCTTGTAGCATCACAGCAGTCCTTCTTACTGGGTGAGTATTCACAGTTCCAGAGGTGTACTGAAATGGTGGCATCCTAGGTCCAGAATATATATCTGTTCTTTTGAAGTGGGGAGAATCTTCTGGAGGCATGCCTTTGAAGTGCACAGGTGCCCTACCTTTCTGGCTTCAGACTAGTTACAGGGGATCTGAAGCTCTTTGTTTGAAAACAGGACACAGCTTATTCAAGTGTAACTTGGACTAGATCCAGCTGCTCCCTACCATACTGCCAGTAATGACCCATCCAGTCACACCTAAGCCCCTCATTGTGTGTGGTGGTCTGGAGGAATACACAAAGCCAAACTGTCACCCACACCCATTCATGTGACCCAGAGATAGGCTACAGGCACCAAATGGTTAAGGTCAGTTACGTTTTTGAATTGTGACTCCAGAGACATCAAACATGAAGGGGTTATCTGCATGAACGTCAGTTCACCAAAATGCCAACGGGAAGTGGAAGTTACTTTGTACACCCCTTGACCTTCAGTTTCACTCACATACACTTCCTACACATACACACATTCACATGTAAACACACCCTCAAACATGCACCCAACATACACTTCAAAGCATTTTTTGACTCACCTCAGCAGCCAGGTCGGGCCATAGTCCAGCTAATTGTACTCCATTATTTATTATACTAATTAATTAAACATTATTTACTATTAGTTTAATTAAAAAAAAGAAAACAAACAGAAAAGAAGCCCAACCCACGTTTATAATGGTGAGCAGCTCCTGTGTTCCTGGCACTGATTTTGCCACGTCTGAATCTAGGGGTCGCAAAGACCATGCCATTGGTCCCAAGGCTCAAGCCAGGGATCGCGGCTGTGCCCCCTGGCCACCCCTAAATGATTTTGATGATTATCTGTTCTCATTTGGAAATTACACTCATAAAATGTAATAAGGTAATTCCTATCTTATCCTATGGGAGAGGTAGGCCTTGCAGTAGTGAAAACAAGTGTGACAGTTTTTCGCTACTAGGACATGTAAAACGTAGAAGTACTTGTTCAACTTTTTAAATACACTGAATCCTGCCTTTGGGGCTGACCAGGGCCTACCTTAGGAGTGACATATTAATTATGAATGAAGGTTTGGGTCCGCAAATAGGTTGATTTGCCAGGTCTAAATACAATTTAAAATTGCACACACAGGCTGCAATGGCAGGCCTGAGAAATGTTTTGAAGTGTGTGGCAAAATCAATGATGCAGGCTCACTAGTAGAATTTAATTTACAGGCCCTGGGCACAGGTACTGCCATTTTACTAGGGACTTGCTAGTGAATTAACTATGCCAATCGGGTATAAGCCAATTCACATGTTTTATGGACAGATTACAAGCACGTTAGCATTGTTTAGCAATAAAGTGTGCAGAGTCCTAAGACCAGCAAAAATGAGGTCAGCAAAAACAGGAGGTCTGACGGCAAAAAGTTATGGGAAAACTGCATCAAGGATGCCAGGTCTGACATTCACTCTGACAGGAAATGTGGCTGTTGCTTGAGAAAGGTCTTCAACCTCTTAATCAAAAAACAAAGTTTCCAACACCCAAAATGCAACATGCTGTTGGCTGGAAAGCAAGGAATGGCTGGCAGTATCATGTGTCATACTGCCACTTTCTAACCTTGTTAAAATAAAAATAAAACGAATTCCATATTTATGGCTTTTTTCTTGCAGGCAATCTATGGTTAAACACCCCAGTAGGTGAAAAGGCAGAGGCAGCATTTCAAATGTAGATGGGAGCATCTCACTGCTAATGGACTAACCTTAACACTTGTTCAGGTAATAAATGGGCATGCTGAAAAGACTTTGTTTACCAGAACAATGAACGCACGAGCTGCTGAAGACCCTGAGAAAGAAAAAACGAATGTGCTGGCATCCGGCCTCTTCCTCAAGCCATCCTCCGCATACAGGCTAGAGCTGATCCGGAGGAGAATTGCCCTGCCTTGAACAGCGTAAGCACATGATGCTGGAGCAGCCTCACATGGGCCGCCACTTTGCTGAAAGTAGGTGACGCTTTGTGACGGTCATTGGCACAAGCTTAGAGACAACAGTGTCACTTCCTAGTAGTACATCGAATCTAGTGGTTGCATTAGACTTCTCCAAAGGGAGATCATGTCCAGCTTAAAATGGCGGGATGGGCGTGGAGGAGAAAATACTAGTGAGCGTGGGAGAGAAGGTGTGTGTTGTGCTAGCGGCATCATATAAGCTCGTGTGATTGTTTTAAGTGGTGACTGGAATAAATGTGCATATGTGTTAACTTGTAATGCGCTCATGAAGAATGACCAGACTTTTCGGTAGTGAGAACATTCACATCGTGTTATATATTTCTTAAAGCAGTTATAGAGTTTTGAATTGTAAATCGTAAAATCGCCAATAATAGAATGCTAATCATCGCTGCAAATCGTGCACGATTGTAAGCAAATGCAACTGCCAAATCAGCACTCTGAATGTTAAATAGTAGTATCTCTGACTCTTTCGGCAGAGATAACAGGTCCTCTACTTTTGCGACACACAACCATATGCTTTCTTTGATCAAGGAAAGTTTGCTACCCTTTGGGCGTTTCCTCTGGTGCCACTGGCACGATGTGCCCAGAAATACTCCTGCCTCTCCTCCTACCTTCATTTTATTGAAGCTTTGATCACGTATTTGACTATACTTGTACTTTCTTACAGAAAATAAAATCATAAAATAGCATTGGTACATTATGAATCTAATCTGTATCAGGATTTAAATGTAATCGTAGCAATTTCATCAAAATAACATACTTGATCGCGGTTTGTAAAACAAACATTATGCAATTATTTTAAGGATTAAACAGACATTATTAATGTTTAACAGTCGATGTGCAGACTTACTGGGTTTCTTCTTTTAACAAAAACATCTAAATGGATAAAAAAAGTTACATATTCTGATGGTTAACAACATTTAATATTTGCCGTGTATTGTTACTCTCGTTGATAGGAACATAATGCGCCGAAAAAGTAAATACTTGTTAAAATGTTGATAAAAAACAAAGTGCACTTTGCTTTTATTTAGTTCATGAATATTCTTAAAATGCTCAGCAACATAATCAGTGCAACCAAACACGGTACCATATGACTACTTACAACGAATATTCAGGCACCCCATCCTTGAAGGCAGAGAGTTCTCGTACGTATTCATTGTAGAACCATTTAACTTTGAAGTGCAGATTCATATAATCGGTGCTCTTGCATAACCGATGTTTTTCATGTTCTGTAAGAAAAGAGTACAATCCAAGCTCTTGATAAAGTTTACTCTAAGAATTATTTTTTAGTTTCCGATGTAGCAAACAGTTAAGTCAAAGCAAATTAAAAATAGCATTTAGCTATCATAAAATAATTCTGAATAGCAGAGAATTAATATGTAGGAATCTGTAAAGAGGAGATTCTGTGATGTGTGCTCTATAAGTTATCTCCCCGCGTTTGAGAATTATATCAAAATGTGTTACCCCATGCAAATACATTGAAAGTTGACAAAGCAAATGTGGTGAATTTCGAAAAAATTGTACATTTGTCCAATTTTCCAATTCTTATTACACTTCTAAAGTTAAATATCAGGATTGTGTGCTGTAATCAACATGACAAATGCACCCTTACTATTATCATTTAAGGAAATGTAGCTAATTGTATTTTATTGCATGCACTAACCTTTTACATTTAAAGAAAATATTTTTAAAATGCATATTTTCTATAATCCAATACTGACAGTCTGCTCATGGAGCATTAGTGGAAATGCGTCCATTACTTACCGGTATTGGCATTACTCCTAGTCCTACTCCCTCGCCTTCCTTTCCCATTGGTTGGGAAAGAAAGGCGAGGGAGGGACGGGAGGTAATAGCTGTTTACATGGACATCTGTCAAAGGTGTTTGGGCAGAAATCAGAAAATGTCCACAACATGGTGCTGTAAGTCTAATCATTAGGTATTTCCATTTTTTTATGTGAAAATGGCACTTAGAGTTTATGAGATTCTCAGGATTAGGGGCCAATAGTACCGCATTGGCATTCTAATTACAGAAATGAGTAATTCAGGGGGGATCTGTAAATATGGGATTCAGAAATACTAGAGTATTCTGTATTTCCTCTATTTCTTCTTTTTTCCCCCTTACAGCAATGGGTCCCCAGAGAAGTGGGCATAGAAATGAAGCATTGCAGTTATTTCCTATTGCAATTACACATTTATGTCTCTTTCTCCATCTGGAAATGTGACCTGCCGTTAGTGTTGAACTGTCTGGTAACTGCATCAGAAATTACTAACAACAGCGATATTTATACTTTCGGGAGCCTGAAATGCCATGATTTTCCAACTTTCCACAGAGAGTGCCATGAGAAATAGGGTAACATCCTGGTAATAAAAAATATTGCACCAAATTCACATGGTAATTCCACATGTTGGCCCTTTTCTCACCTTAAACATTTCACTAGGTTTAAGCTGCTCAATTTCAAAGTTGAGAAAATGAGGAATTAAGTATTTCAGGATGCTTTGCAATTCTAACTTGCCTAGAAATACAACTTCTAGCCAGGACTTAATGGTGATGGAGTTGCAAGAGGTAAGCTGCGAACCTTTACTTATTTTCAACAGTATTCTTTGAGTAATTAAATAAAAATCAACAGAAAATATTCTAAATGCACTCAATAACCTCCAGCCCCTCAAAGCCCATCTGCCACCATTGTTATTCGTTAGGAGTTGGAAATATCTTCATCAACTGTGTTTACTCTGATCCTTTAGTGGTTTTGAAAAATATTCTTTAAAACACAAAATAATATCTATAGAAATTATTACTTCAGTAAGGCGCACAATAACCACCAACATTTCAAGGCCCATATGCCACCTCTCGTACTAAGAAGGACCACCAGAAACTGCAGCAACTCCTGAAACTGGAAGGCTCATGGAGTGCACAAACCCAGTGCTGGGAAGCCCGGGTAATTAAGTCCACGAGTCTTCCAATTTGATTAACCTTTTTACTGTGGGCGTCGGCCACTGGCCGACGCCCACACTCCCTCCCTGGTGCGGGTCACGACCAGTGGCCGACACCAGGGAGGGGGTTAAAAATCCTCCGGTGCAATGCACCAGAGGATTTTTATTTTTATTTTTTTCCCCGTCGGAGACGCGGAAGAACTTCTGCGTCTCCATCCCGCCCCCCTCCCGCCCCCTTGTGACGGCGCGCTGACGTCACAGTTTTCCCCCACCGGAGAAGAAGAGAAGCAGGTAAGCGTTCTCTTTTTCTGCGGTGGGGAAAGAAAGGCCAAAACGGCCTCCCCAGATGCCAGGGAGGCATCGATGGAAAGGGGAGGCTCTCCCCTTTCCAGCGATGCCTTCCTGGCACCGTTTCCTGGCTATGGATTGCAGCGCGGCTGCGATCCATGGCCAGGAAATGCCCCTAGGCACCCAGGATCTTCTTTGGGGGGGTCGGCCCCTTTGTAAAAGGGCCACCCCCCCCGGGGGCAATATTTATTTATTACCACTGTTTTGGGGGGCGATCGCGCCCCCCTCAATTTAAAAAAAGTTTTAAAAAAAGTAAAAAAAAGAAAACAAAATGGCGGGGTCGGCCCTTAGAACACGGGCCGAACCCAGGGGCAAAAAAGAAACGTGTAGTTTTGCCTGGGGGGGCGATCGCCCCCCCCCCCAGGGTAAAAACAGGAGAAAAAAAAACATTGTTGGTGGTCAGCCCTCAGGGTGACCATCAATGGGGCCATTTTTTTTTTATACATGTGTGCTTTGCCAAGGGCAAGCACACGTATGAAAAAAAAAAAATTGTGACATGAGTGTCTTGTTTTCTCTCTCTCTCTCTCTCTCTCTCTCTCTCATATATATGTATATATATATATATATATATTTTTTTTTTTTCAGGTCAAGCATTGCAGCGCCCATGCGCTGCTTTTCTGACTTGTTGGTGTGTATCTGGGCTTCTAACAACGCCCACCTCACGCACATCACTACCACTCGTTCGTGGGCTTGCCCTTCAAAAATCCTTTGATTACATTGGAAAATGGTTTACCTTTGTCTCCTTGGGGAGGTTTTGTTACCGACTTGGCCATTGCCCCTGGTACATGGCTAATTGCACTTTTGCTGTTACGTTTAACTGCGAGCGAACTTCTTTTCCTTTTGTGTATCTCTTCACCTGATACTCATGGTGGCCGTGGGGCTGTGAATCGGCTCTCTTATGTGAAAGAGTTTAACTTTCAATTATCAATTTATGTGGCAAGAAAAGTTGGGTTAGGAGTTTATAACGCTAATAGCTCTAACTCGAGCAGATGCGAGACCAATTGCATTGTAAATGCTTGTTTTTCTTTTGTGTGTTGTTTTATAATGGTGAACAATTTCACCGCACTCCATGAGGACCGTGATCAAGACTCCTTGGTGAGTTGAAACACGTTGGTGGTTATTGACTGCAATAAAATACACGTTTATTTGTACCTCGTGGAGTGCGGTGAAATTTTTCGGCATTACATAATTTCTAGATTGGTCTTCTCTGTCATTGGGCACCGGCAGTGGAGTGTGCCGCCCAGCAACCCTTCAACCACTTTGTTTCTAAACATATATATATATATATATATATATATGTTAGAAATGGGGTCTTTGGTTGACAGTCAGGTTACCCCCTGTTCAAGCAAGGACCTTCACTCTAGTCAGGGTAAAAGAGAATCACCCACAGCTAACCCCTGCTTACCCCCTTGGTAGCTTTGCAGAGCAGTAGGCTTAACCTCAGAGTGCTAGGTGTAAAGTATTTGTACCAACACACACAGTAACTTAATGAAAACACTACAAAATGACACAACACTGGTTTAGAAAAATAGGAAATATTTATCTAAACAAAACAAGACCAAAACGACAAAAATCCAACATACACAAGTCAAGTTATGAATTTTTAAAGATTAAACTCCAAAATAGCGCTTAGAAACAAAAATGCTTCAATGAGATGTTAACACGGCGTCGTGGCGGAGTCGTTCCCAACAAGCCGACACCAGCGGCGCCGGACACGGAGTCGTGTAGACCCCCAAGTACAGTACCTTTGGTGAAGAGTGAAAACAAGCCGAGGCGCGAAGTCAGGAATCACGGCGTCTGTGCGAAACGTTGAATCCGTGCACTTCAAGCGGCGTTGGTCACGACATGGTGCAGTGACTTCCACGGAGTCGCGGACTTCAGCGGGGCGGCTGCGGCAACGGGCCTGCGAAGAGTGTCGCGTTCCAGCGAAGGCCACGGCGTCAGGTGCAGGCGGCGTTACCGGATTCAGCAGCGGCGGCGGTCCGGAGTCGTCCGAAGTCGATTTCCTTGGATTTCCACCAGCTTTCCTTTCAAGGGCCCAGGGACTGGACAGGGCACCACTTGTCAGAGCAGGAGTCTCTCCAGAGACTCCAGGTGCTGGCAGAGAGAAGTCTTTGCTGTCCCTGAGACTTCAAACAACAGGAGGCAAGCTCTAACTCAAGCCCTTGGAGATTTCTTCACAAGATGAAAGGCACACAAAGTCCAGTCTTTGCCCTCTTACTCTGGCAGAAGCAGCACTGCAGGAAAGCTCCACAAAGCACAGTCACAGGCAGGGCAGCACGTCTTCCTCAGCTATCAGCTCTTCTCCAGGCAGAGGTTCCTCTTGGTTCCAGAAGTGTTTCTAAAGTCTGTAGATTTGGGTGCCCTTCTTATACCCATTTTAGTCTTTGAAGTCACCTTTCTTCAAAGGGGACTCACACCTACTTGTGAAATCCTGCCTTGCCCAGGCAAGGCCTCAGACACACACCAGGGGGTTGGAGCCGGCATTGTTAGTGGCAGGCACAGTCCTTTCAGATGAGAGTGACCACTCCACCCCTCCCTCCTAGCAGAGATGGCTAATCAGGAAATGCAGGTTACACCCCAGCTCCCTTTGTGTCACTGTCTGGTGTGAGGTGAAAAACAACCCAACTGTCAAACTGACCCAGACAGGGAATCCACAAACAAGGCAGAGTCACAGAATGGTTTAAGCAAGAAAATGCGCACTTTCTAAAAGTGGCATTTTCAAACGCACAATCTTAAAATCAACTTTACTAAAAGATGTATTTTTAAATTGTGAGTTCAGGGACCCCAAACTCCACATGTCCATCTACTCTCTAGGGGAATCTACGCCTTAATAATATTTAAAGGTAGCCCCCATATTATCCTATGAGAGAGACAGTCCTTGCAACAGTGAAAAACGAATTTAGCAGTATTTCACTGTCAGGACATATAAACCACATTACTATATGTCCTACCTTATCCATACACTGCACCCTGCCCTTGGGGCTACCTAGGGCCTACCTTAGGGGTGCCTTACATGTAAGAAAAGGGAAGGTTTAGGCCTGGCAAGTGGGTACACTTGCCAAGTCGAATTTACAGTGTAAAAATACACACACAGACACTGCAGTGGCAGGTCTGAGACATGATTACAGAGCTACTTATGTGGGTGGCACAACCAGTGCTGCAGGCCCACTAGTAGCATTTGATTTACAGGCCCTGGGCACCTCTAGTGCACTTTACTAGGGGCTTAACAGTAAAACAAATATGCCAATCATGGAGAACCAATTACGTACACATTTTAAACAGGAGCACTTGCACTTTAGCACTGGTTAGCAGTGGTAAAGTGCCCAGAGTAACAAACACAATAAAATCAGAGTCCAGCACACATCAACAACCTGGGGAACAGAGGCAAAAAGTTAAGGGAGACCACGCCAAGGATGAAAAGTCTAACAATATATATATATTATTATATATATATATGCAACACAAATTGGTTAAAAGATTGTTGCGCAGTGCACTCCACTGCCGGTGCTCAGTGATGGAGGAGAGCAACCTCGAAAATATTTTGTGAACAAGAATCTCACCGGACTCCACGAGGTTCAAATTGACATGTTTTATTGCAAGTATAAACAATGAAAGAAAAGAGGAACTTATTTACTGTGATCAAGACTCCTTGAGAGTCGAAACGCGTACGTGGCTGTTGCTTGCAATAAAAGATGCCAATTTGAACCTCGTGGAGTGCGGTGAGATTCTTGTTCACACAATATATATATATATATATATATATATATATATATATATATATATATGCATGCATGCATGTCTTTTCTGTAGTGGCAGTTGCCATAAAGTAGCACAGATGGTTTATTGTCCTGCTGCAAAGGAGATACATTTATATGTATTTAGCTGAGTGGATTAGTAAAGGCAAGCGTTACCTGTGCTTTAAAACAAATGTAATGCCAGGGGGACTATGGAGATATGAGTGGCACTTTTGCAGGGTAGTACTGAGGGAATTAGAAGAGGAGGTAATGGGAGGCAGAGCACCAAAAATGACTGTTGCACAGGGTGTGTGGTAAGGTGAAGTAATACATTATTTTTTTGTTTTTTTCAGTGTTTTCAGAGAATCTGCAGAATTGGAGAAGAAGCGAAGGTAAGGTGACAACATTTCCTATTGTACACAACAAACATACCCACAAGCAATTTTGTGACTATCTGCCTTCTACGTAGGCTAGTAATTTAGAGGGACAGTTTAGCCAGTTGCAGAGATGGCGTCTCGTTGGATGACTGCTGATCAAGCCCTAACTCGGGTTCTGGAGGACAGTTCTGATGTAGGCTCAGAGACAGCAGACACTGAGACAGCATCTGAGGGAGAGGACAATGGGGCAGATTCTGGGAGTGATTTTTCAGTCTGCGAAGTCCCATCTGACGACACCTCTTCCAGTGAGTCTGAAAGAGACAATGACGACATCCGTGCTGTCCCTTCGCAAGCACATTCTGGGCAGCGGGACCACATTGGGTTAGCAGAACACAGAGAGCACGTGCTTGCTGCCGCAAGCACAGAGAGAGTGCTCTCTTGGCAGCCCCCCTGTTTGGTTCAGCCCCAAATTCCACCTTTTACTGGTGACGCTGGATGTAAAGTCGATACAGCTAACTTTTTGCCAGTCGACTACATCTATCTATTTTTGGATGTTGACTTCCTTCAGAAAGTTGTGCAGCAAACAAATTTGCGTGCAGACCAATTTCTGAGGGAGCGCGGAGGCACTCTAGGGCCCCATTCTAGGGCACGCCAGTGGACTCCCACTTCGCTGGCGGAGTTGAAGATATTTTTGGGCCTTACGCTCAAAATGGGGTTAGTGCAGAAACCCACCTTGCAGTCCTACTGGACGACTCGCACGGTTTGGGTAACTCCCATCTTCGCACCATACATGAGCAGAGATCGTTTTTTGCTACTGCAGCGCATGGTGCATTTCAATTACAATTCTGCTGCATTGCCCCGGGACCATCCAGATCATGACAGGTTGTTCAAAATTTGGCCTGTTGTGGAACATTTGTCTGTCAGGTTTCCAGAGATCTATACTCCTGGAAAGAATATAGCAGTCGATGAGTCCTTGATCCTGTACAAAGGACGGCTGCTTTTCAGACAGTACATTGCAAGCAAAAGAGCTCGCTATGGCATAAAGCTGTACATGCTGTGTGAGAGCTCTACTGGCTATGTGTACAGCTTGAGAGTGTATACAGGGAAGGATTCTACCCTAAACCCTGTAGGTTGCCCTCCCGCGTTAGGGGTCACAGGTAAGATTGTATGGGAACTTGTCCAGCCACTTCTTCACAAAGGTTATAACCTTTATGTGGACAATTTCTATACAGGAGTAGAGCTGTTCAGTGAGCTCTACAAAGCTGGCACTGTGGCCTGCGGTACAGTTCGTTGTAACCGCAAAGGATTCCTGCGGGAGCTTGTTTGCAAGAAGCTCCAGAAATCCTAGAGTACTGCATTGCGTTCTAACGAACTGCTCGCTGTCAAGTTCCTAGATAGGCGTGATGTATAGGTGCTCACTCCAATTCATGATGAGAGCACTTCTCCCATCACGGTTTGGGGTCAGATGGCCGAAGTCCACAAGCCCATCTGTATACTTGATTACAATAAGTACATGGGCGGAGTGGACAAGAACGACCAGGTTCTTCAACCATACAATGCGTGTCATAAAACTCGCACTTGGTACAAGAAACTGTTTACCCACCTGATTCAGATGGCAACATATAATGTGTATGTTGTTTACCGTCAGACAACCACAGGAAGACTCATGACTTTCCTTGACTTCCAGTTGTCTGTAATTGAAAGCCTCACTGCTGTTACAGAAGAAGCAGCAGCCTCCACCTCATATGTTCTGGAGGATGTGGCAAGGCTGCAGGAGCGACACTTTGATGATCGCATTCCTAAAACACCCAAAAAGGATCGTCCATGTCGTCGCTGTAAAGTGTGCTCGAAGCATGGAAAGCGGCAGGAGAGTTGGCATTACTGTCCCCAGTGTCCATCACAACCAGGCCTCTGTATCCCTACTTGCTTTACGTTGTATCATACTAAAGCAAAGTTCTGGGAAACAGACTGAGGTTGAGCTGCCGTTGGGCAATCCTTTCAGTGGCAGTGCATGGATACCGAACGTCCATGGGCCACTGCTTCGTTAGGCAAGGAGCCACAGAATTTTACTTCATCATGGACTTCCTTTTGGCGTGGTCGGTGTTCTGTTTAATTAACATGCATTATATTCCCCCTACTGCATATACTAGTGGACAGAACATATGCCACATTGCCACGGAGTACCCTTTCTTCGCCTGCATGTCTACCTTACTTTCAACGGTAGATATGCTCTCTCAGTTCGAGGAATCACTTTTGTAGGGCCTACTTGGAAACCCCCAACTTACTTCCACAAACTAGTATAGGTTCACTTGGCTATTATACAGGATTAGCCAGGACTCTGATGAGAACAGAGACATGGGTGGGTAAGGAAAGCTTATGGTAGGAGTGCCTTCACAGGGTCATTGCACAGGTAGAAGGCAGATAGTAAAGGTAGTACAGATGTACATCATCTACACCTATGGATTCAAACCCATTGGTGCCATCCCAGCACTGAAGGAGAATGACTTGTATAGGTCAGTGTTTGACCTGCTTTTCATGTTCATCCTCCATCAGAACTTAGTAGATGTTCAGTTTGCTGTATAAGTGCATTATAGTCACATCACTGCACATAATGTTGGCTGGGACATATGCTACGTTCTCATTTACTCCCCTATGTACCAAACACTACCCTTTTTCATAGCCTATGACCTTCTCTTTAGGGAACATCATGAGAAATCCCCAGCATGTCTCCCTTAGTTTCAAAGGTAGATATGCTCATTCAGTTCGAGGAATCGCTTTGTACGGCATACTCGGACACCCCCAACTTGCATCCACAAACTGGAAGGAGTTGGATTTAGCACAGAGAGTGCGTTAAAGGCACATGAAAAACACGTCTTCCTGAGCCTTAGGTGGCTGTCACAGGAGTCATTAGTAAAGGTTTGTTACACATGCATTTGGTAATGTTAAGGAAGAAGGAGGCAGTTAGCCTATGACCTTCTCTTTAGGTAACATCATGAGAAATCCCCAGCATGTCTCCCTTAGTTTCAAAGGTAGATATGCTCACTCAGTTCGAGGAATCGCTTTGTACGGCATACTCGCACACTCCCAACTTGCATCCACAAACTGGAAGGAGTTGGATTTAGCACAGAGAGTGCGTTAAAGGCGCATGAAAAACATGTCTTCCTGAGCCTCAGGTGGCTGTCACAGGAGTCATTAGTAAAGGTTCATTACGCATGCATTTGGTAATGTTAAGGAAGAAGGAGGCAGTTTCTTGACAGGTGGTAAAATGTAGTCAAACTTATTCCGTTCTGTGGCGTGTGAATGTGATGGGCCCTTGTCTGGCAGCGGTAAGTTAATGTGAGTGCAGTGATTGGTTGGATTCGGCCCGTGGCTGGCGATATGAAAGGATTGTTTGTTGTGCGTGAATGGCGTGTGAATGGACCATAAAGAGGTTGGTGCCTGCACGCGGCTTTATGGCCCACCTTCAGAAGGCTTGGTTTCAATATTCAGCTACTTTGATAAATAATCATGCTTTGAAACCATAATTTCTGGAGGTGCTAAAACCAACCAATGTGAGTGGTGGGTTAATTTTAACAAACTAGTACCGGGGGAGTCCAAGGGTGCAGGACTTTCGTGGCTTTCACCAGTTTTCCTTCACCCAGAATCCCCTTGAAATCACAAAATGTGCTTAAGAAACACATTTTCCTTGCATTCCAATGAGCAGAAGTCCAGGGATCTGCAGGGATCCTCAAAATTCCTACCACCCAGTGTTTCCCCACTTGTCCTGATAAAAACACAACCCCGCTTGTGTGCCTGCGCCTAGGGCCTGCTTCAGGAATGAATCACTCCAGGGTTAACAGTAGACCTCAAGCAAGGACTACCATTGACCCTTGTGAGATCCATTAATGTTGCAGGCGCTAGGCCTACCCAAACAAGTGAGGTATCATTTTTACAGGAGACTTGGGGGAACGCTGGGTGGAAGGAAATTTGTGGCTCCTCTCAGATTCCAGAACTTTCTGTCACCGAAATGTGAGGAAAACGGTTTTTTTAGCCAAATTTTGAGGTTTGCAAAGGATTCTGGGTAACAGAACCTGGTCAGAGCCCTACAAGTCACCCTATCTTGGATTCCCCTAGGTGTCTAGGTTAAAAAAATGCAGAGGTTTGGTAGGTTTCCCTAGGTGCCGGCTGAGCTAGAGGCCAAAATCCACAGGTAGGCACTGTTTTCTATGAAAAAATGGGATGTGTCCACGTTGTGTTTTGGGGCATTTCCTGTCGCGGGCGCAAGGCCTACCCACACAAGTGAGGTATCATTTTTATCGGGAGACTTGGGGGAACGCTGGGTGGAAGGAAATTTGTGGCTCCTCTCAGATTCCAGAACTTTCTGTCATCGATATGTGAGGAAAACGTGTTTTTTTAGCCACTTTTTGAGGTTTGCAAATGATTCTGGGTAACAGACCTGGTCAGAGCCCCACAAGTCACCCCATCTTGGATTCCCCTAGGTCTCTAGTTTTCATAAATGCGCTAGTTTGCTAGGTTTCCACAGGTGCCGGCTGAGCTAGAGGCCCAAATCCACAGGTAGGCACTGTTTTCTATGAAAAAATGGGATGTGTCCACGTTGTGTTTTGGGGCATTTCCTGTTGCGGGCGCTAGGCCTACCCACACAAGTGAGGTATCATTTTTATCGGGAGACTTGGGGGAACGCTGGGTGGAAGGAAATTGGTAGCTCCTTTCAGATTCCAGAACTTTCTGTCACCGAAATGTGAGGAAAACGTGTTTTTTTAGCCACTTTTTGAGGTTTGCAAAGGATTCTGGGTAACAGAACCTGGTCAGAGCCCCACAAGTCACCCCATCTTGGATTCCCCTAGGTCCCTAGTTTTCAAAAATGGACAGGTTTGGTAGGTTTCCCTAGGTGCCGGCTGAGCTAGAGGCCAAAATCTACAGGCAGGCACTTTGGAAAAAACAGCTGTGTTTTCTGTCAAAAAATGGGATGTGTCCACGTTGTGTTTTGGGGCATTTCCTGTTTCGGGTTTTGGGCCTACCCACACAAGTGAGGTATCATTTTTATCGGGAGACTTGGGGGAACGCTGGGTGGAAGGAAATTTGTGGCTCCTCTCAGATTCCAGAACTTTCTGTCACCGAAATGTGAGGAAAACTTGTTTTTTTTAGCCACTTTTTGAGGTTTGCAAAGGATTCTGGGTAACAGAACTTGGTCAGAGCCCCACAAGTCACCCCATCTTGGATTCCCCTAGGTCTCTAGTTTTAAAAAATGCAGAGGTTTGGTAGGTTTCCCTAGGTGCCGGCTGAGCTAGAGGCCAAAATCCACAGGTAGGCACTGTTTTCTATGAAAAAATGGGATGTGTCCACGTTGTGTTTTGGGGCATTTCCCGTCGCGGGCGCTAGGCCTACCCACACAAGTGAGGTATCATTTTTATCGGGAGACTTGGGGGAACGCTGGGTGGAAGGGAATTTGTGGCTCCTCTCAGATTCCAGAACTTTCTGTCACCGAAATGTGAGGAAAAATTGTTTTTTTAGCCACTTTTTGAGGTTTGCAAAGGATTCTGGGTAACAGAACCTGGCCAGAGCCCCACAAGTCACCCCATCTTGGATTCCCCTAGGTGTCTAGTTTTCAAAAATGCAGAGGTTTGGTAGGTTTCCCTAGGTGCCAGCTGAGCTAGAGGCCAAAATGTACAGGCAGGCACTTTGGAAAAAACAGCTGTGTTTTCTGTCAAAAAATGGGATGTGTCCACGTTGTGTTTTGGGGCATTTCCTGAAGCGGGCGCTAGGCCTACCCACACAAGTGAGGTATAATTTTTATCGGGAGACTTGGGGGAACGCTGGGTGGAAGGAAATTTGTGGCTCCTCTCAGATTCCAGAACTTTCTGTCACCGAAATGTGAGGAAAACGTGTTTTTTAGCCACTTTTTGAGGTTTGCAAAGGAATCTGGGAAACAGAACTTGGTCAGAGCCCCACAAGTCACCCCATCTTGGATTCCCCTAGGTCTCTAGTTTTCGAAAATGCACAGGTTTGGTAGGTTTCCCTACGTGCAGGCTGAGCTAGAGGCCAAAATCTACAAGCAGGCACTTTGGAAAAAACAGCTGTGTTTTTTGTCAGAAAATGGGATGTGTCCACGTTGTGTTTTGGGGCATTTCCTGTCGCGGGCGCTAGGCCTACCCACACAAGTGAGGTATCATATTTATCGGGAGACTTGGGGGAACGCTGGGTGGAAGGAAATTTGTGGCTCCTCTCAGATTCCAGAATTTTCTGTCACCGAAATGTGAGGAAAACATGTTTTTTTAGCCACTTTTTGAGGTTTGCAAAGGATTCTGGGTAACAGAACCTGGTCAGAGCCCCACAAGTCACCCCATCTTGGATTCCCCGAGGTCTCTTGTTTTCGAAAATGCACAGGTTTGGTAGGTTTCCCTACGTGCCGGCTGAGCTAGAGGCCACAATCTACAGGCAGGCACTTTGGAAAAAACAGCTGTGTTTTCTGTCAGAAAATGGGATGTGTCCACGTTGTGTTTTGCGGCATTTCCTGTCACGGGCGCTAGGCCTACCCACACAAGTGAGGTATCATTTTTATCGGGAGACTTGGGGGAACGCTGGGTGGAAGGAAATTTGTGGCTCCTCTCAGATTCCAGAACTTTCTGTCACAGAAATGTGAGGAAAACTTGTTTTTTTAGCCACTTTTTTGAGGTTTGCAAAGGATTCTGGGTAACAGAACCTGGTCAGAGCCCCACAAGTCACCCATTCTTGGATTCCCCTAGGTCTCTAGTTTCCAAAAATGGACAGGTTTGGTAGGTTTCCCTAGGTGCCGGCTGAGCTAGAGGCCAAAATCTACAGGCAGGCACTTTGGTAAAAACAGCTGTGTTTTCTGTCAAAAAATGGGATGTGTCCACGTTGTGTTTTGGGGCATTTCCTGTCGCGGGTGCTAGGCCTACCCACACAAGTGAGGTATCATTTTCATCGGGAGACTTGGGGGAACGCTGGGTGAAAGGAAATTTGTGGCTCCTCTCAGATTCCAGAACTTTCTGTCACCGAAATGTGAGGAAAACTTGTTTTTTTAGCCACTTTTTGAGGTTTGCAAAGGATTCTGGGTAACAGAACCTGGTCAGAGCCCCACAAGTCACCCCATCTTGGATTCCCCTAGGTCTCTAGTTTTCGAAAATGCACAGGTTTGGTAGTTTTCCCTACGTGCAGGCTGAGCTAGAGGCCAAAATCTACAGGCAGGCACTTTGGAAAATACAGCTGTGTTTTCTGTCAGAAAATGGGATGTGTCCACGTTGTGTTTTGCGGCATTTCCTGTCACGGGCGCTAGGCCTACCCACACAAGTGAGGTATCATTTTTATCGGGAGACTTGGGGGAACGCTGGGTGGAAGGAAATTTGTGGCTCCTCTCAGATTCCAGAACTTTCTGTCACCGAAATGTGAGGAAAACTTGTTTTTTTAGCCACTTTTTTGAGGTTTGCAAAGGATTCTGGGTAACAGAACCTGGTCAGAGCCCCACAAGTCACCCATTCTTGGATTCCCCTAGGTCTCTAGTTTTCAAAAATGGACAGGTTTGGTAGGTTTCCCTAGGTGCCGGCTGAGCTAGAGGCCAAAATCTACAGGCAGGCACTTTGGTAAAAACAGCTGTGTTTTCTGTCAAAAAATGGGATGTGTCCACGTTGTGTTTTGGGGCATTTTCTGTCGCGGGTGCTAGGCCTACCCACACAAGTGAGGTATCATTTTCATCGGGAGACTTGGGGGAACGCTGGGTGAAAGGAAATTTGTGTCTCCTCTCAGATTCCAGAACTTTCTGTCACCGAAATGTGAGGAAAACTTGTTTTTTTAGTCACTTTTTGAGGTTTGCAAAGGATTCTGGGTAACAGAACCTGGTCAGAGCCCCACAAGTCACCCCATCTTGGATTCCCCTAGGTCTCTAGTTTTCGAAAATGCACAGGTTTGGTAGGTTTCCCTACGTGCAGGCTGAGCTAGAGGCCAAAATCTACAGGCAGGCACTTTGGAAAAAACAGCTGTGTTTTCTGTCAGAAAATGGGATGTGTACACGTTGTGTTTTGGGGCATTTCCTGTCGCGGGTGCTAGGCCTACCCACACAAGTGAGGTATCATTTTCATCGGGAGACTTGGGGGAACGCTGGGTGAAAGGCAATTTGTGGCTCCTCTCAGATTCCAGAACTTTCTGTCACCGAAATGTGAGGAAAACTTGTTTTTTTAGCCACTTTTTTAGGTTTGCAAGGGATTCTGGGTAACAGAACTTGGTCAGAGCCCCACAAGTCACCCCATCTTGGATTCCCGTAGGTCTCTAGTTTTCAAAAATGCGCTAGTTTGCTAGGTTTCCACAGGTGCCGGCTGAGCTAGAGGCCAAAATCCACAGGTAGGCACTGTTTTCTTTGAAAAAATGGGATTTGTCCACGTTGTGTTTTGGGGCATTTCCTGTCGCAGGCGCTAGGCCTACCCACACAAGTGAGGTATCATTTTTATCGGGAGACTTGGGGGAACGCTGGGTGGAAGGAAATTTGTGGCTCCTCTCAGATTCCAGAACTTTCTGTCACCGAAATGTGAGGAAAAATTGTTTTTTTAGCCACTTTTTGAGGTTTGCAAAGGATTCTGGGTAACAGAACTTGGTCAGAGCCCCACAAGTCACCCCGTCTTGGATTCCCCTAGGTGTCTAGTTTTAAAAAATGCAGAGGTTTGGTAGGTTTCCCTAGGTGCCAGCTGAGCTAGAGGCCAAAATGTACAGGCAGGCACTTTGGAAAAAACAGCTGTGTTTTCTGTAAAAAAATGGGATGTGTCCACGTTGTGTTTTGGGGCATTTCCTGTCGCGGGCGCTAGGCCTACCCACACAAGTGAGGTATAATTTTGATCGGGAGACTTGGGGGAACGCTGGGTGGAAGGCAATTTGTGGCTCCTCTCAGATTCCAGAACTTCCTGTCATCGAAATGTGAGGAAAACTTGTTTTTTTAGCCACTTTTTTAGGTTTGCAAAGGATTCTGGGTAACAGAACCTGGTCGAGCCCCACAAGTCACCCCATATTGGATTCCCCTAGGTCTCTAGTTTTCAAAAATGCGCTAGTTTGCTAGGTTTCCACAGGTGCCGGCTGAGCTAGAGGCCAAAATCCACAGGTAGGCACTGTTTTCTATGAAAAAATGGGATGTGTCCACGTTGTGTTTTGGGGCATTTCCTGTCGCGGGCGCTAGGCCTACCCACACAAGTGAGGTATCATTTATATCGGGAGACTTGGGGGAACGCTGGGTGGAAGGAAATTTGGGGCTCCTCTCAGATTCCAGAACTTTCTGTCACCGAAATGTGAGGAAAAATTGTTTTTTTAGCCACTTTTTGAGGTTTGCAAAGGATTCTGGGTAACAGAACCTGGTCAGAGCCGCCCCACAAGTCACACCATCTTGGATTCCCCTAGGTGTCTAGTTTTAAAAAATGCAGAGGTTTGGTAGGTTTCCCTAGGTGCCAGCTGAGCTAGAGGCCAAAATGTACAGGCAGGCACTTTGGAAAAAACAGCTGTGTTTTCTGTCAAAAAATGGGATGTGTCCACGTTGTGTTTTGGGGCATTTCCTGTCGCGGGCGCTAGGCCTACCCACACAAGTGAGGTATAATTTTTATCGGGAGACTTGGGGGAACGCTGGGTGGAAGGCAATTTGTGGCTCCTCTCAGATTCCAGAACTTTCTGTCATCGAAATGTGAGGAAAACTTGTTTTTTTAGCCACTTTTTTAGGTTTGCAAAGGATTCTGGGTAACAGAACCTGGTCGAGCCCCACAAGTCACCCCATATTGGATTCCCCTAGGTCTCTAGTTTTCAAAAATGCGCTAGTTTGCTAGGTTTCCACAGGTGCCGGCTGAGCTAGAGGCCAAAATCCACAGGTAGGCACTGTTTTCTATGAAAAAATGGGATGTGTCCACGTTGTGTTTTGGGGCATTTCCTGTCGCGGGCGCTAGGCCTACCCACACAAGTGAGGTATCATTTATATCGGGAGACTTGGGGGAACGCTGGGTGGAAGGAAATTTGTGGCTTCTCTCAGATTCCAGAACTTTCTGTCACCGAAATGTGAGGAAAAATTGTTTTTTTAGCCACTTTTTGAGGTTTGCAAAGGATTCTGGGTAACAGAACCTGGTCAGAGCCGCCCCACAAGTCACCCCATCTTGGATTCCCCTAGGTGTCTAGTTTTAAAAAATGCAGAGGTTTGGTAGGTTTCCCTAGGTGCCAGCTGAGCTAGAGGCCAAAATGTACAGGCAGGCACTTTGGAAAAAACAGCTGTGTTTTCTGTCAAAAAATGGGATGTGTCCACGTTGTGTTTTGGGGCATTTCCTGTCGCAGGCGCTAGGCCTACCCACACAAGTGAGGTATAATTTTTATCGGGAGACTTGGGGGAACGCTGGGTGGAAGGCAATTTGTGGCTCCTCTCAGATTCCAGAACTTTCTGTCACCGAAATGTGAGGAAAACTTGTTTTTTTAGCCACTTTTTTAGGTTTGCAAAGGATTCTGGGTAACAGAACCTGGTCGAGCCCCACAAGTCACCCCATCTTGGATTCCCCTAGGTCTCTAGTTTTCGAAAATGCACAGGTTTGGTAGGTTTCCCTACGTGTAGGCTGAGCTAGAGGCCAAAATCTACAGGCAGGCACTTTGGAAAAAACAGCTGTGTTTTCTGTCAGAAAATGGGATGTGTCCACGTTGTGTTTTGGGGCATTTCCTGTCGCGGGCGCTAGGCCTACCCACACAAGTGAGGTATCATTTTTATCGGGAGACTTGGGGGAACGCTGGGTGGAAGGAAATTTGTGGCTCCTCTCAGATTCCAGAACTTTCTGTCACCGAAATGTGAGGAAAACATGTTTTTTTAGCCACTTTTTGAGGTTTGCAAAGGATTCTGGGTAACAGAACCTGGTGAGAGCCCCACAAGTCACCCCATCTTGGATTCCCCTAGGTCTCTAGTTTTCGAAAATGCACAGGTTTGGTAGGTTTCCCTACGTGCCGGCTGAGCTACAGGCCAAAATCTACAGTGAGGCACCTTGGAAAAAACAGCTGTGTTTTCTGTCAGAAAATGGGATGTGTCCACGTTGTGTTTTGCGGCATTTCCTGTCACGGGCGCTAGGCCTACCCACACAAGTGAGGTATCATTTTTATCGGGAGACTTGGGGGAACGCTGGGTGGAAGGAAATTTGTGGCTCCTCTCAGATTCCAGAACTTTCTGTCACCGAAATGTGAGGAAAACTTGTTTTTTTAGCCACTTTTTGAGGTTTGCAAAGGATTCTGGGTAACAGAACCTGGTGAGAGCCCCACAAGTCACCCCATCTTGGATTCCCCTAGGTCTCTAGTTTTCGAAAATGCACAGGTTTGGTAGGTTTCCCTACGTGCCGGCTGAGCTAGAGGCCAAAATCTACAGTGAGGCACCTTGGAAAAAACAGCTGTGTTTTCTGTCAGAAAATGGGATGTGTCCACGTTGTGTTTTGCGGCATTTCCTGTCACGGGCGCTAGGCCTACCCACACAAGTGAGGTATCATTTTTATCGGGAGACTTGGGGGAACGCTGGGTGGAAGGAAATTTGTGGCTCCTCTCAGATTCCAGAACTTTCTGTAACCGAAATGTGAGGAAAACTTGTTTTTTTAGCCACTTTTTTGAGGTTTGCAAAGGATTCTGGGTAACAGAAACTGGTCAGAGCCCCACAAGTCACCCCATCTTGAATTCCCCTAGGTCTCTAGTTTTCATAAATGGACAGGTTTGGTAGGTTTCCCTAGGTGCTGGCTGAGCTAGAGGCCAAAATCTACAGGCAGGCACTTAGGAAAAAACAGCTGTGTTTTCTGTCAAAAAATGGGATGTGTCCACGTTGTGTTTTGGGGCATTTCCTGTCGCAGGCGCTAGGCCTACCCACACCAGTGAGGTATCATTTTTATCGGGAGACTTGGGGGAACGCTGGGTGGAAGGAAATTTGTGGCTCCTCTCAGATTCCAGAACTTTCTGTCACCGAAATGTGAGGAAAAATTGTTTTTTTAGCCACTTTTTGAGGTTTGCAAAGGATTCTGGGTAACAGAATTTGGTCAGAGCCCCACAAGTCACCCCATCTTGGATTCCCCTAGGTGTCTAGTATTAAAAAATGCAGAGGTTTGGTAGGTTTCCCTAGGTGCCAGCTGAGCTAGAGGCCAAAATGTACAGGCAGGCACTTTGCAAAAAACAGCTGTGTTTTCTGTAAAAAAATGGGATGTGTCCACGTTGTGTTTTGGGGCATTTCCTGTCGCGGGCGCTAGGCCTACCCACACAAGTGAGGTATCATTTTTATCGGGAGACTTGGGGGAATGCTGGGTGGAAGGCAATTTGTGGCTCCTCCCAGATTCCAGAACTTTCTGTCATCGAAATGTGAGCAAAACTTGTTTTTTTAGCCACTTTTTTAGGTTTGCAAAGGATTCTGGGTAACAGAACCTGGACGAGCCCCACAAGTCACCCCATATTGGATTCCCCTAGGTCTCTAGTTTTCAAAAATGCGCTAGTTTGCTAAGTTTCCACAGGTGCCGGCTGAGCTAGAGGCCAAAATCCACAGGTAGGCACTGTTTTCTATGAAAAAATGGGATGTGTCCACGTTGTGTTTTGGGGCATTTCCTGTCGCGGGCGCTAGGCCTACCCACACAAGTGAGGTATCATTTATATCGGGAGACTTGGGGGAACGCTGGGTGGAAGGAAATTTGTGGCTCCTCTCAGATTCCAGAACTTTCTGTCACCGAAATGTGAGGAAAATTTTTTTTTTTAGCAACTTTTTGAGGTTTGCAAAGGATTCTGGGTAACAGAACCTGGTCAGAGCCGCCCCACAAGTCACCCCATCTTGGATTCCCCTAGGTGTCTAGTTTTAAAAAATGCAGAGGTTTGGTAGGTTTCCCTAGGTGCCAGCTGAGCTAGAGGCCAAAATGTACAGGCAGGCACTTTGGAAAAAACAGCTGTGTTTTCTGTCAAAAAATGGGATGTGTCCACGTTGTGTTTTGGGGCATTTCCTGTCGCAGGCGCTAGGCCTACCCACACAAGTGAGGTATAATTTTTATCGGGAGACTTGGGGGAACGCTGGGTGGAAGGCAATTTGTGGCTCCTCTCAGATTCCAGAACTTTCTGTCACCGAAATGTGAGGAAAACTTGTTTTTTTAGCCACTTTTTTAGGTTTGCAAAGGATTCTGGGTAACAGAACCTGGTCGAGCCCCACAAGTCACCCCATCTTGGATTCCCCTAGGTCTCTAGTTTTCGAAAATGCACAGGTTTGGTCGGTTTCCCTACGTGCAGGCTGAGCTAGAGGCCAAAATCTACAGGCAGGCACTTTGGAAAAAACAGCTGTGTTTTCTGTCAGAAAATGGGATGTGTCCACGTTGTGTTTTGGGGCATTTCCTGTCGCGGGCGCTAGGCCTACCCACACAAGTGAGGTATAATTTTTATCGGGAGACTTGGGGGAACGCTGGGTGGAAGGAAATTTGTGGCTCCTCTCAGATTCCAGAACTTTCTGTCACCGAAATGTGAGGAAAACATGTTTTTTTAGCCACTTTTTGAGGTTTGCAAAGGATTCTGGGTAACAGAACTTGGTCAGAGCCCCACAAGTCACCCCATCTTGGATTCCCCTAGGTGTCTAGTTTTCAAAAATGCAGAGGTTTGGTAGGTTTCCCTAGGTGCCGGCTGAGCTAGAGGCCAAAATCTACAGGCACTTTGGAAAAAACAGCTGTGTTTTCTGTCAAAAAATGGGATTTGTCCACGTTGTGTTTTGGGGCATTTTCTGTCGTGGGCGCCAGGCCTACTCACACAAGTGAGGTATCATTTTTATCGTGAGACTTGGGGGAACGCTGGGTGGAAGGAAATTTGTGGCTCCTCTCAGATTCCAGAACTTTCTGTCACCGAAAAATGAGGAAAACTTGTTTTTTTAGCCACTTTTTGAGGTTTGCAAAGGATTCTGGGTAACAGAAACTGGTCAGAGCCCCACAAGTCACCCCATCTTGGATTCCCCTAGGTCTCTAGTTTTCATAAATGGACAGGTTTGGTAGGTTTCCCTAGGTGCCGGCTGAGCTAGAGGCCAAAATCTACAGGCAGGCACTTTGGTAAAAACAGCTGTGTTTTCTGTCAAAAAATGGGATGTGTCCACGTTGTGTTTTGGGGCATTTCCTGTCACGGGCGCTAGGCCTACTCACACAAGTGAGGTATAATTTTTATCGTGAGACTTGGGGGAACGCTGGGTGGAAGGACATTTTTGGCTCCTCTCAGATTCCAGAACTTTCTATCACCAAAATATGAGGAAAAATTGTCTTTTTAGCCACTTTTTGAGGTGTGCAAAGGATTCTGGGTAACAGAACCTGGTCAGAGCCCCACAAGTCACCCCATCTTGGATTCCCCTAGGTCTCTAGTTTTCAAAAATGCACAGGTTTGGTAGGTCCCCTATGTGCCGGCTGAGCTAGAGGCCAAAATCTACAGGCAGGCACTTTGGAAAAAACAGCTGTGTTTTCTGTCAGAAAATGGGATGTGTCCACATTGTGTTTTGGGGCAATTCCTGTCGCGGGCGCTAGGCCTACCCACACAAGTGAGGTATCATTTTTATCGGAAGACTTGGGGGAACGCTGGGTGGAAGGTAATTTGTGGCTCCTCTAAGATTACAGAACTTTCTGTCACCGAAATGTGAGTAAAACGTGTTTTTTTAGTCACTTTTTGAGGTTTGCAAAGGATTCTGGGTAACAGAACCTGGTCAGAGCCCCACAAGTCACCCCATCTTGGATTCCCCTAGGTCTCTAGTTTTCGAAAATGCACAGGTTTGGTAGGTTTCCCTACGTGCCGGCTGAGCTAGAGGCCAAAATCTACAGGCAGGCACTTTGGAAAAAACAGCTGTGTTTTCTGTCAGAAAATGGGATGTGTCCACGTTGTGTTTTGCGGCATTTCCTGTCACGGGCGCTAGGCCTACCCACACAAGTGAGGTATCATTTTTATCGGGATACTTGGGGGAACGCTGGGCGGAAGGAAATTTGTGGCTCCTCTCAGATTCCAGAACTTTCTGTCACAGAAATGTGAGGAAAACTTGTTTTTTTAGCCACTTTTTTGAGGTTTGCAAAGGATTCTGGGTAACAGAAACTGGTCAGAGCCCCACAAGTCACCCCATCTTGGATTCCCCTAGGTCTCTAGTTTTCATAAATGGACAGGTTTGGTAGGTCCCCTAAGTGCCGGCTGAGCTAGAGGCCAAAATCTACAGGCAGGCACTTTGGAAAAAACAGCTGTGTTTTCTGTCAGAAAATGGGATGTGTCCACATTGTGTTTTGGGGCATTTCCTGTCGCGGGCGCTAGGCCTACCCACACAAGTGAGGTATCATTTTTATCGGGAGACTTGGGGGAACGCTGGGTGGAAGGAAATTTGTGGCTCCTCTAAGATTACAGAACTTTCTGTCACCGAAATGTGAGGAAAACGTGTTTTTTTAGTCACTTTTTGAGGTTTGCAAAGGATTCTGGGTAACAGAACCTGGTCAGAGCCCCACAAGTCACCCCATCTTGGATTCCCCTAGGTCTCTAGTTTTCGGAAATGCACAGGTTTGGTAGGTTTCCCTACGTGCCGGCTGAGCTAGAGGCCAAAATCTACAGGCAGGCACTTTGGAAAAAACAGCTGTGTTTTCTGTCAGAAAATGGGATGTGTCCACGTTGTGTTTTGCGGCATTTCCTGTCACGGGCGCTAGGCCTACTCACACAAGTGAGGTATCATTTTTATCGTGAGACTTGGGGGAACGCTGGGTGGAAGGAAATTTGTGGCTCCTCTCAGATTCCAGAACTTTCTGTCACCGAAAAATGAGGAAAACTTGTTTTTTTAGCCACTTTTTTAGGTTTGCAAAGGATTCTGGGTAACAGAAACTGGTCAGAGCCCCACAAGTCACCCCATCTTGGATTCCCCTAGGTCTCTAGTTTTCATAAATGGACAGGTTTGGTAGGTTTCCCTAGGTGCCGGCTGAGCTAGAGGCCAAAATCTACAGGCAGGCACTTTGGTAAAAACAGCTGTGTTTTCTGTCAAAAAATGGGATGTGTCCACGTTGTGTTTTGGGGCATTTCCTGTCACGGGCGCTAGGCCTACTCACACAAGTGAGGTATCATTTTTATCGTGAGACTTGGGGGAACGCTGGGTGGAAGGAAATTTTTGGCTCCTCTCAGATTCCAGAACTTTCTATCACCGAAATATGAGGAAAAATTGTCTTTTTAGCCACTTTTTGAGGTGTGCAAAGGATTCTGGGTAACAGAACCTGGTCAGAGCCCACAAGTCACCCCATGTTGGATTCCCCTAGGTCTCTAGTTTGCAAAAATGCACAGGTTCGGTAGGTTTCCCTAGGTGCCGGCTGAGCTAGAGGCCAAAATCTACATGCAGGCACTTTGGAAAAAACAGCTGTGTTTTCTGTCAGAAAATGGGATGTGTCCACATTGTGTTTTGGGGCATTTCCTGTCGCGGGCGCTAGGCCTACCCACACAAGTGAGGTATCATTTTTATCGGGAGACTTGGGGGAACGCTGGGTGGAAGGAAATTTGTGGCTCCTCTAAGATTCCAGAACTTTCTGTCACCGAAATGTGAGGAAAACGTGTTTTTTTAGCCACTTTTTGAGGTTTGCAAAGGATTCTGGGTAACAGAACCTGGTCAGAGCCCCACAAGTCACCCCATCTTGGATTCCCCTAGGTCTCTAGTTTTCGAAAATGCACAGGTTTGGTAGGTTTCCCTACGTGCCGGCTGAGCTAGAGGCCAAAATCTACAGGCAGGCACTTTGGAAAAAACAGCTGTGTTTTCTGTCAGAAAATGGGATGTGTCCACGTTGTGTTTTGCGGCATTTCCTGTCACGGGCGCTAGGCCTACCCACACAAGTGAGGTATCATTTTTATCGGGATACTTGGGGGAACGCTGGGCGGAAGGAAATTTGTGGCTCCTCTCAGATTCCAGAACTTTCTGTCACAGAAATGTGAGGAAAACTTGTTTTTTTAGCCACTTTTTTGAGGTTTGCAAAGGATTCTGGGTAACAGAAACTGGTCAGAGCCCCACAAGTCACCCCATCTTGGATTCCCCTAGGTCTCTAGTTTTCATAAATGGACAGGTTTGGTAGGTCCCCTAAGTGCCGGCTGAGCTAGAGGCCAAAATCTACAGGCAGGCACTTTGGAAAAAACAGCTGTGTTTTCTGTCAGAAAATGGGATGTGTCCACATTGTGTTTTGGGGCATTTCCTGTCGCGGGCGCTAGGCCTACCCACACAAGTGAGGTATCATTTTTATCGGGAGACTTGGGGGAACGCTGGGTGGAAGGAAATTTGTGGCTCCTCTAAGATTACAGAACTTTCTGTCACCGAAATGTGAGGAAAACGTGTTTTTTTAGTCACTTTTTGAGGTTTGCAAAGGATTCTGGGTAACAGAACCTGGTCAGAGCCCCACAAGTCACCCCATCTTGGATTCCCCTAGGTCTCTAGTTTTCGGAAATGCACAGGTTTGGTAGGTTTCCCTACGTGCCGGCTGAGCTAGAGGCCAAAATCTACAGGCAGGCACTTTGGAAAAAACAGCTGTGTTTTCTGTCAGAAAATGGGATGTGTCCACGTTGTGTTTTGCGGCATTTCCTGTCACGGGCGCTAGGCCTACCCACACAAGTGAGGTATCATTTTTATCGGGAGACTTGGGGGAACGCTGGGCGGAAGAAAATTTGTGGCTCCCCTCAGATTCCAGAACTTTCTGTCACCGAAATGTGAGGAAAACTTGTTTTTTTAGCCACTTTTTTGAGGTTTGCAAAGGATTCTGGGTAACAGAAACTGGTCAGAGCCCCACAAGTCACCCCATCTTGGATTCCCCTAGGTCTCTAGTTTTCATAAATGGACAGGTTTGGTAGGTTTCCCTAGGTGCCGGCTGAGCTAGAGGCCAAAATCTACAGGCAGGCACTTTGGAAAAAACAGCTGAGTTTTCTGTCAAAAAATGGGATGTGTCCACGTTGTGTTTTGGGGCATTTCCTGTTTCGGGTGCTGGGCCTACCCACACAAGTGAGGTATCATTTTTATCCGGAGACTTGGGGGAACGCTGGGTGGAAAGAAATTTGTGGCTCCTCTCAGATTCCGGAACTTTCTGTCACGGAAATGTGAGGAAAACTTGTTTTTTTTGCCACTTTTTGAGGTTTGCAAAGGATTCTGGGTAACAGAACCTGGTCAGAGCCCCGCAAGTCACCCCATCTTGGATTCCCCTAGGTCTCTAGTTTTCAAAAATGCACAGGTTTGGTAGGGTTCAAAAGGTGCCGGCTGAGCTAGAGGCCAAAATCTACAGGCAGGCACTTTGGTAAAAACAGCTGTGTTTTCTGTCAAAAAATGGGATGTGTCCACGTTGTGTTTTGGGGCATTTCCTGTCGCGGGTGCTAGGCCTACCCACACAAGTGAGGTATCATTTTCATCGGGGGACTTGGGGGAACGCTGGGTGAAAGGAAATTTGTGGCTCCTCTCAGATTCCAGAACTTTCTGTCACCGAAATGTGAGGAAAACTTGTTTTTTTAGCCACTTTTTGAGGTATGCAAAGGATTCTGGGTAACAGAACTTGCTCAGAGCCCCACAAGTCACCCCATCTTGGATTCCCCTAGGTCTCTAGTTTTCAAAAATGCAGAGGTTTGGTAGGTTTCCCTAGGTGCCGGCTGAGCTAGAGGCCAAAATCTACAGGCACTTTGGAAAAAACAGCTGTGTTTTCTGTCAAAAAATGGGATGTGTCCACGTTGTGTTTTGGGGCATTTCCTGTCACAGGCGCTAGGCCTACTCACACAAGTGAGGTATCATTTTTATCGAGAGACTTGGGGGAACGCTGGGTGGAAGGAAATTTGTGGCTCCTCTCAGATTCCAGAACTTTCTGTCACCGAAATATGAGGAAAAATTGTTTTTTTAGCCACTTTTTGAGGTTTGCAAAGGATTCTGGGTAACAGAACCTGGTCAGAGCCCCACAAGTCACCCCATCTTGGATTCCCCTAGGTCTCTAGTTTTAAAAAATGCACAGGTTTGGTAGGTTTCCCTAGGTGCCGGCTGAGCTAGAGGCCAAAATCTACAGGCAGGCACTTTTGGAAAAAACAGCTGTGTTTTCTGTCAAAAAATGGGATGTGTCCACGTTGTGTTTTGGGGCATTTCCTGTTGCGGGCGCTAGGCCTACCCACACAAGTGAGGTATCATTTTTATCGGGAGACTTGGGGGAACGCTGGGTGGAAGGAAATCTGTGGCTCCTCTCAGATTCCAGAACTTTCTGTCACCGAAATGTGAGGAAAACTTGTTTTTTTAGCCACTTTTTTGAGGTTTGCAAAGGATTCTGGGTAACAGAAACTGGTCAGAGCCCCACAAGTCACCCCATCTTGGATTCCCCTAGGTCTCTAGTTTTAAAAAATGCACAGGTTTGGTAGGTTTCCACAGGTGCCGGCCGAGCTAGAGGCCAAAATCTACAGGCAGGCACTTTGGTAAAAACAGCTGTGTTTTCTGTCAAAAAATGGGATGTGTCCACGTTGTGTTTTGAGGCATTTCCCGTCGTGGGTGCTAGGCCTACCCACACAAGTGAGGTATCATTTTCATCGGGAGACTTGGGGGAACGCTGGGTGAAAGGAAATTTGTGGCTCCTCTCAGATTCCAGAACTTTCTGTCACCGAAATGTGAGGAAAACTTGTTTTTTTAGCCACTTTTTGAGGTTTGCAAAGGATTCTGGGTAACAGAACTTGGTCAGAGCCCCACAAGTCACCCCATCTTGGATTCCCCTAGGTCTCTAGTTTTGAAAAATGCAGAGGTTTGGTAGGTTTCCCTAGGTGCCGGCTGAGCTAGAGGCCAAAATCTACAGGCACTTTGGAAAAAACAGCTGTGTTTTCTGTCAAAAAATGGGATGTGTCCACGTTGTGTTTTGGGGCATTTCCTGTCACGGGCGCTAGGCCTACTCACACAAGTGAGGTATCATTTTTATCGTGAGACTTGGGGGAACGCTGGGTGGAAGGAAATTTGTGGCTCCTCTCAGATTCCAGAACTTTCTGTCACCGAAATATGAGGGAAAATTGTTTTTTTAGCCACTTTTTGAGGTTTGCAAAGGATTCTGGGTAACAGAACGTGGTCAGAGCCCCACAAGTCACCCCATCTTGGATTCCCCTAGGTCTCTAGTTTTCAAACATGCACAGGTTTGGTAGGTTTCCCTAGGTGCCGGCTGAGCTAGAGGCCAAAATCTACAGGCAGGCACTTTGGAAAAAACAGCTGTGTTTTCTGTCAAAAAATGGGATGTGTCCACGTTGTGTTTTGGGGCATTTCCTGTTGCGGGCGCTAGGCCTACCCACACAAGTGAGGTATCATTTTTATCAGGAGACCTGGGGGAACATAGAATAGCACAAAACAATTGTTATTGGCCCTTATCTTTCTCTGCATTTTTTCCTTCCAAATATAAGAGAGTGTGTAAAAAAAAGGTCTATTTGAGAAATGCCCTGCAATTCACATGCTAGTATGGGCACCCCGGAATTCAGAGATGTGCAAAAAACCACTGCTCCTCAAAACCTTATCTTGAGCCCATTTTGGAAATGCAAAGGTTTTCTTGATACCTATTTTTCACTCTTTATATTTCAGCAAATGAATTGCTGTATACCCAGTATAGAATGAAAACCAACTGCTGGGTGCAGCTCATTTATTGGCTCTGGGTACCTAGGGTTCTTGATGAACTTACAAGCCCTTTATATCCCCGCAACCAGAAGAGTCCAGCAGACATAACGGTATATTGCTTTAAAATATCTGACATCGCAGGGCAAAATTACAGAGTAAAACATAAAGAAAAATGGCTGTTGCTTTCAGCTCAATTTCAATATTTTTCTATTTCAGCTGTTATTTTCTGTAGGAAAACCTTGTAGGATCTACACAAATGACCCCTTGCTGAATTCAGAATTTTGTCTAGTTGTCAGAAATGTTTAGCTTTCCGGGATCCAGCATTGGTTTCACACCCATTCCTGTCACTAACTGGAAGGAGGCTGAAATCATCAAAAATAGAAAAAATGGGTTATGTCCCAGTAAAATGCCAAATGTGTGTTGAAAAATGTGGTTTTCTGATTCAAGTCTGCCCGTTCCTGAAAGGTGGGAAGATGGTGATTTCAGCACCAGAAACCCTTTGTTGATGGCATTTTCAGGGAAAAAACCACAAGCCTTCTTCGGCAGCCCTTTCTTCCCATTTTTTTGGAAAAAACTACATTTTCACTGTATTTTGGTAAATTCTTGGTCTCCTCCAGGGGAAACCACAAACTCTGGGTACCATTAGAATTCCTAGGATATTGGAAAAAGAGGACGCAAATTTGGCGTGGATAGCTTATGTGCACAAAAAGTTATGAAGGCCTAAGCACGAACTACCCCAAATAGCCAAAAAAAGGGCTCAGCACTGGGGGGAAACGGCCCAGCAGCTAAGTGGTTAATTACCTCATGTTTACCTTAGAGACGACACCTCATTTCAAGGGATCTGAAGGTAATCTTCAGTCATTGACAGTGGTTCGGGAATGAATACTAAATTTCTGGACGGATATGTGGAACATGTTGACTCTGTTTACAGAGAGCAAACTCAAAGCAACGTCAAAGGAGACTGAAAATTATTAAATTAGGTCTTCAAATGAATGAGTCCCGTTGACTGTGTGGTCCCCTTGACTGTGTGCATAAATAGAACTCTCATTGGGCTTGAAACTGAGGTGCTAGCTAAATACATTGTCTGTGTTTTGAATAAATTAACATATTTGCCCTCTTTACAACAAGTCATGAAAAAGGAGCAGCGCTTTACTCTTTTTCTGGTACAGATGACCAGTGACTTATCCAAAAGAACGATCATCAAGGAAATTTGCAAACTCACTTCCAGGTTTTATATTAGTTTTCACACATCACCAAATGTATTTATCATCATTCCTCTGCAACCTTATGCACATATAACATAGTGATAACTTCAGTGATAACATAGGCAGAATTTCCAATGGTGTGAACTAAGCAGCATGACAATCGGTGCAATAATATATAGGCGACAGAAAAACACTTGTACTTACGTTGCTTAATACAATAAAACAACAACATAGTTCACTAAAAGTTATTATCCCCAAATCTCATTAATGTAACTAATTAGAGTAAACCAAGATCCCCCCAACCAAAACAAAAAGCTTTAGCATTACTGTAAAAGAAAATCACTTGAATGTGGGTTACACAGCTTGGATGCACACTGGATATTTATTAATTAGACAGTGAAAGAAAATGAGTCACATCCGTGAAGGGTAATAGCATGTAAAACTAATGGCATGGAAGAAAAGAGAACGTTTTGCGAGTAATAAATAGGCAGCTCCGGACTATTAACAACAGGGTTATTTTAGTTAACTCTACAACATGTATTTGCAGAAGGCACTTTCTACACAAAGCATTTACATAAACTGTGCTTGGATTACTGTATGGAAAGATCCTATTCATATTTTAACGCAGAAGAACTTTTTTTTACTGGAAATCAACAGGGTTATAAACGTTGGTGACTTGGTCCATGCTTAGACTGTACAGAATAGTGCCTAATCCAAGAAATGCCACTGATCTAGTAAACAGATAGACAGGAACTATGTAGCACACTACTGTAATCAACTGATTAAACCAGGTGAATGCATAGCAGGACACAGCTGAAAAAAAGATTTCAAGGCACATAGGGGCATATTTATGAGCCCCTAGCGTCACCGTAGTGTCACTTTTTGGACGCTCCAGTGGCGCCAAGCCTTGCACCGTATTTACAAGGTGGTGTTAACCCACGTTTTGTGGCTTAACGCCACTTTATAAATACGACCCCTTCACACACAACCCTTTGCATGGAAGGGGCGTGCAATGGGTGTTGTAGTGTGCGTACCACTTCAACACCCATTGCATTTTGATGCTGCTCCAGACTTTCGAGTTTTCGTAAACCTGAGGCAGCGCTGAAATCTAACGCCAGACCAAGGTTGGCATTAGCAAGGAATAGTTTTTTGCTTTTTTTATGCGTGCTGCTAGTGCCAAATTACCTTTAGTGATTATGTGCAGGAAGGGACAACTTCCCGCACATTAACAATCACACCCCTCAATGTAGACATCCTTGCACGATGTTGCAAGGATGTCTGCGTTGGCACTAGCAGCTAAATTTAGCTCCAGCGCAGAGGACAGCACATGGGTGCGCCATATTCAATTAAATACAGCGCTTCCCTGCGTTGTGAAAACAATGGAGCGGGACACTGCCAATTTTGGCACAGCATTGCACTCTGTCACTTTCCTATAAATATAGGCCTAAGTTAGTACTTAGTGCGTAATACAAATGTGCTTACTGGTTGTTAGACCTGACAGCCTTAGGGTGGTCATATCCAACTTTTTGCCTGCCTCCCTTCTCTTTTCTGACACTCTTTTTGCTGGTTTTAGGGCTCTGCGCACATTACCACAGCTAACGAGTAATAAAGTACATATGCTCTCTCCCTTAAACATGGTAACATTGGTTTATCCCCAAATGGCATATTAGACTTACTTCTGGTCCCTAGTAAAGTGCACTACATGTGCCCAGGGCCTGTAAATTAAATGCTACTAGTGGGCCTGCAGCACTGATTGTGCAACCCACATAGGTAGCCCCTTAACCATGTCTCAGTACTGCCATTGCAAGGCCTGTGTGTGCACTTTCACTGCCACTTCAACTTGGCATTTAAAAGTACCTGCCAAGCCTTAAACACTCCTTTTTCAACATATGTCACCCCTAAGGTAGGCCCTAGGTAAGACATAGGGCAGGTTGCTATGTAGGTAAAAGGCAGGATGTTTACATATGTGTTTTACATGTCCTGGTAGTGAAAAACTCTTAAATTAGTTTTCCACTGGTGTGAGATTGCTCCTTTCATAGACTAGCATTAGGACTGCCCTCATATACTTTTTTAGTTGTATAATCTGATCTGAAAGGGGTAACCAGGTCATATTTAGTATGGCCATAATGGTAATGGAAAAATCCTGTTTATTGGTGAGGTTGAATTTTATATGAATATTTTAGATATGGCACTTTTAGAAAGTGAGCATTTCTATGTACTTAAAACCATCTGTGCCTTGCAGCCTGTCTCCAATCAACGTCTGGTCTGTGCTGCTTGACAGCTTCCTTTTGCATTTCACCCAGACAACCGCAAACACAAGACACTCAGTCGCACCTGTTCTCATCTGCATATTGAATGGGTCTTCCTGGGCTGGAAGGGTGGGAGGGCCTGACACCTAGATTTCAAAAGAGAGTGGCCTGCCCTCACACAATGGGGTGCTAAACCACCTACTGGGACCCTGGCAGACAGGACAGGATGGAAAGGGTAACGTATGCAGTTCAAAACCACTCTTTGAAGTCTCGCCCACTTCAGAGGCATTTCTGGGTATATAAACTGGGTCTCTGACTCCACCAAACAAGACACTTCTGGATCTACATCTGCATCTTGTTAAGGGAACTGCCTGGCTGCCAAAAGGACTTATCTGGACTGCTTTTCTGAGAAGGACTGCTGCCCTGCTGTTGCCCTGCTGCCCTGCTGGCCTCTGACTTTGCTGACAAGGACTGTAACTTCCCCAAAACTGCTCTCCAAGGGCTTTGATTGAGCTTGCCTCCTGTTTTCTGAAGTCTCAGGTCCAAAAAGAGTTCCACCTGCCGAAAGTGACACAAAGCCTGCATTGCAACCAAGAAATAGTTGCAAAGCCGACTGGAACAACGCAGCCCGACTTACAAACTGGAAATTCAATGCAGCTCCAGCCTTCTGATGGAAATTTGACGCATTGCCTACCGAATCGATGATGCACCCGTGCCTTTTTCCAGCGTGTCTAGGATTTTCCCTGCATCGTCCTTGGGCATCAAAATATCCCCACACCACAGTGAGTAACGAAGGCTGTGCACCGAAATACGATGCAAACCCCTTGCAACGTGGAAACAAACAACGCATTGTCTGTGTTGCGTCAGAAGATTCAACGCAACACCCTATTTTTCCACGCATCGCCTCCTCTGTGGTCTCCGTACTTTGTTATTTTTGATGCATACCAGTTACTGTGTGTAACAAAGAGACAACTTTTCCTTTCTAAGGATTAAGACTATTTTAAACCTTTTAAAAGTGATATTTCAACTTCTGTTTATTGGATCTTTGTGGTTTTGACCTTGTTTTATTCAGATAAATATTATCTATTTTTCTAAACCTGTGTGGCATATTTTCGTGGTGTTTTCACTATGTTACTGTATGATTTATTGCACAAATACTTTACACATTGCCTTCTAAGTTAAGCCTGACTGATCAGTGCCAAACTACCAGTGGGTGGGCAGGGGATAATTTGGATTGTGTGTGACTTACCCTGACTAGGATTGTGGTCCCTACTTGAAGTGGCAGTGCTTGCTGCCTAAGAGGCTGCCTGGCAACATTTCCAAATGGAAATGTATCAAACAGGGGCAGTTTCCCCTTTTCAGGAATCATTATCAACTTCTTTGAGGAATGTGTAACCAATCAATGTTTTTTGACTGAAATTACAGTCATATATCATTGATACATCTGATTACAATTTTCAATTCAGAGCGGGTGCCCCAGGGCTAAGTGCATGGACGCTCTCATAGCACTTGCAAGCCTCCTGCAATGAGGGACACCAGAGTAACTAGTTTAGTGGGGGCTCTGACCCCTGGTGTGTTGTTTCCTGCCCCAGCCCTGAAGGACTACATTTCAATCAATCAACCAAACATTTCGAGAGCACAGCAAATCACCCATGAGGGTCTCAAGGTGTTGGAGCTGGAGCTATATTAAGCTGCATGGATAAATGATCATTCAAACATCCAGGTCTATAATTCTGTTCTGAATAGCTGGAGTGATGATCTGGTCCTTAGGTGCAGGGGGAGGTTGTTCCAAGCCTTGGCTGCTAGGTGCAAGAAGGAGTGTCCTCCATTGTTGGCTCAATGAATCTGTTGGAGGGAGAGGGAAGCTGATCGGAGGTGTCTAGTCAGTTGGTGGAAAGTCAGGTGCTTGTTATACTGGTCCTTCATTGTGCAGGGCCTTCTAGGACTGGGTCAGCAACTTGGAATGGCATCTCTTCTGAATGGGGAGCCAGTGTAGTTTTTTGTGATGGCCCTTGGGGGGAGGTAGAGTATGAGACTTGCTGCTGAGTTCTGTATTGTCTGAAGTCTCTTCAGGAAGCATGTTGTGATTCCTACATACAGCATATTTCCATGGTCCAGTCTGCTAGTGATGAAGGCCTGCAAGATGGTCCTTCTGGTGTCTGCTAGGTGTTACCTGAAGATCTTGCAAAGCATGCAAAGGGTGTGGGAGCAGTCAGATAAGACTGTGTCAACTTATTTCTTTATGGATAGCTTGCTATTCAGGATGATGTTGAGGTTGTGGGTGTGGTCTGTTGGGGCACAGGGTGTACATAGCTTTGAAGGCCAACAGGTGTCAGTCAATGGCAAGTTGTTGTTCCCAAAGATGAGTAGTTCCATTTTTTTGGTGTTGAGTTTGAGACAGTTGTCCTTCATCCACTCCGCTACGTTCATCATGCATTTGTGAAAGTTAGCTGTTTTGGTGGATGGATCTTCAGACAGTGAGAGGATGAGCTGTGTGTTTTCAGCATAGGAGATGATGTTGAGATCATGTGATCAGACAGTGATGGCCAGGAGGGTCTTGTAGGAGTTGAAGAGCGTCGAGCTGAGGAATGATCCTTGGGGGACTCTACAGATGATCTTCATTGGCTCTGAGGTGAACAATGGGAGAATGATCCTGTGCCTTAGGTGCTGCTGGTATGGGATGGGGATAAGTTCAGTGACTCGCCCATAGCGATTGCAAGCCTCCTGAAACACAGGTTGTATGAGGGACCTGCCAGGGCACAGCACGGGTGAAGAACAGACCATGAGCGGGCCTATCTATGCCCATCCGCGGTCGACCGAGGCTGGTCTGGGCCACCGATCTAACACCGATCTAACATTCTTGGGGCACAGCTCTGTTGCATATAGTGGTGAAAGTTTAGTCTTTAATTACTTATTCTCTCAGGGTCAGCTTTAGCTGGGCTCCTCGGTTTAAGAATTTTTATTGTTGCTTGGAGCCAGTCCAGTTACCTCTTGCTGTTCCTCGTGAACTGAGACCACTCACCCCCTTTCTTGCAGACTACTGGAGCAACTCACTGCTGGTATTTATTGGGTTGGCCCCCCTCCGCTCTTTATTCATTTGTGGTGGATGGCCTTTTGGGAAACATTATGGCAAAGAGGAAAGCTCCAATAGATAATGCCACTACTACTGCAAATCTATCAGGCCCCTCCACATTAGACTCTTTTTTTGGCCTGTGCCTTTAGTGTTGTGTCCAAGAAGATATAATTGGCAGAAAAGAGAGTTTCCCAGGACACTGGTACAGCTCCTGGTCCCCACCTATCATCCTTCTTAGGTTCACCCGCTGCTTGTTCACCCGCTGGCTCGAACTCTAAGGCCTCAGTCACTCAGTCTAGCATGGGCCTTACTTCCGACAGAGATGCTAAACAGTCTGCTGATTTGGCAGTCACTGTATCTCCCAATGCCTCTGCCTTCATGCATGCTAGCAATGGTGAACTGTGCCCCAAAAGAAAGTGCAGGCAGAAACAAGGGTGTTGAGCCGCACAGTTAGGTGGAACAAGGCAAAGTTCTGATCATAAAGAATGTACAGACCCGCCTTCATTGCAGATCAGTGTGGACTCGACCTCGACCACTGCAGAAGCTGATATTTCCATTCCCCTCAATTGGGACCACATTTTGGATTGATTTGCTTAATCAGTATATGCATTTATCACTCACTTGATGGTCAAGATTTATTCTTTAGAACTCATCATTAGAAATTTGGCTAATGTTATTTCGTGGAGGCAGGTATCCATCCCTTCAAAGCCGACCACCATTGCCAGTAATATCAATCTCAAGGTAATTTCACCTAGGCTAGCAGTTACTGATGGCCCCAACCTTTCATCCCTAGATATAGGCCCACGTGTTCTCCACAACTAGCAGCAGGAGGGCAAGAGCTCCCAAGATGCAGTCTCCAAGATCCAGAGCTATGAATAGGGTGTTGCATGAGAGGTCCAATTTGCATACTCAGTCCTGGTTGAGTTCCCCCACGACTGCTGCACATACATTGTTATTGTAACAAGAGTTCCCCCATTAGAGAGCACCCAAGAAGAAATCTATGTGAACCTTAAAAATAGGGTGTGCCACTGGTTGTCCCCCACACAGAGTTCAGAATTACTGAATATATTGATATTTTGTTTACAAGGAGGGCGGGGTAGGTTGGCCCCCTCATCTAAGTACCTTACAGGGGATTGTGTAGTCATCAACTGCAGGAGTCCTGAATTGACCAAGCGACTGATTCAGAGTCGGACAAAGGCAAGACACTTGAAGGTGGCATTAATCTTGTTCCCCTTGGCTTCTTTAATAGACATCTGGTCCCAAGAGATAGGGTGAGCCCCAGGTCTACTTTTACTACAGCCACCGCTGATGCTGGACCTTCTGTCTCATCATCAAATAGATTTCTTCCTCTTGTGGATTTGGATGGTATAGATTGATGCCAACCTTTCTAACTAGACCTAGCAATATTTTGTCTAACAGGCTGGTGACCCCTGAACCTGCTCCTACCCCAGCTGTAGATCATGTGGCTCTGGGGGATGCTGCTGTACCTCTGCCCTGTAATACTAAATTTGCCTCATGGAATGCTGCTGGCTTGGTTTCCAAACTTGCTTGCCCTAGCTGGGGGTTCATTTTTTGATTCATTCGATATATACCTATTTCAAGAGACCTGGTTGGTAGCCATGCAGCATCGTGCAGGGTTTGTTAATTTTTCTTTACCTACTACTTATGGGAGAGGTAGACATTCTGGGAGGCTGTCAATTTTGGTTAAAAACATAAAGGGGCATATTTATACTTTTTGATGCAAAACTGCACTAACACAGTTTTGCATCAGAAAGTTTAGCTCCGCCTTGTGCCATTCCTAAGCGTCAGCCGGGCGCCATATTTATGGAATGGTGCAAGCTGATGCAAAGGGTGGGCTTATGTAAAACAAGATGATGGTAGCCGGGTGGAGGTGGCGGTATGAGAGAAGGGGGTTTTGCACCAAACAATGACGTTAAGCTGTTTAGAGGCAAAACAAATGCCTCTAACCAGCCTAGCGTCATTTTCTGATGCAAAACCATCCATACAGAGTCATGCCCACCACACCAATGGCCAGCACAGGGAACCAGTGTCCCCTGGGCATGGCCTTTGCATCCTGTGACATGTAGGGGGCCCCAAGTTGGGCCCCCGTGGCACTTTAATTAAAAAATAAAATACTTACGGATACTTACCCTACTTAAATGGGATGGGGTACCCCATCCTCTGGTGTCCCTCTGGTGTGGGTGGGGGTGTTCATGTGGCAAAGGAGGGCATCTGTGGACCCATTCCATGGTGTTCAACCATGGAAATGGGCCCACAGGTCCCCTAACGCCTGGTCTGACACAGGTGTTAAATAATGGTGCAAAGCAGGCTCTGCACCCTTATTGAGCCCCTCCTTCCATCCGTGTGTCAATTTAGCATGGTGGATAAATATGGGGCTATAATTTGTGCCGAATTTGTGTAAGAAAAATGACGCAAATTCGGTGCAAACATAGTATAAATATGCCCCAAAGTATTGTATGTCTGAGGCAATTGACATGAATAACCCAAATGTATGTGTATCCCTTTCCTTACCCTCTGGTAGGGTTTTTTATATTTATAATGTGTACTGTAGATCCACTGGCAATGGCATCGAGCAGCATGTCTTCAACCAAATTAGTACCAGTTAGACCTGTGAGCCTTAGGGTGGTCACCCCTAACTTTTTGCCTGCCTCCCTCCACTTTTTAGATATTGTTTTTGCTGGGTTTAAGACTCTGCACACTTTACCACTGCCAACCAGTGCTAAAGTGCATATGCTCTCTCCGTTTAAACATGGTAACATTGGATCATACCCCATTGGATGGTTTAGTTTACTTATAAGTCCCTAGTAGAGTGCACTATATGTGCCCAGGGCCTGTAGATTAAATGCTACTAATGGGCCTGCAGCACTGATTGTGCCACCCACTTCAGTAGCCCCTTAACCTTGTCTCAGGCCTGCCATTGCAAAGCCTGTGTGTGCAGTTACACTGCCAATTTGACTTGGCATTTAAAAGTACTTGCCAAGCCTAAAACTCCCCATTTTCTACATATAAGACACCCCTAAGGTAAACCCTAGGTAACCCAATTTGTTGTTACACTGCTGTTAGGCCTGCTTCCTTCATAGGCTAGCACTGGGGCTGCCGTCATACATTGTTTGAGTGGTAGCTGCTGATCTGGAAGGAGTAGGAAGGTCATGTTTAGTATGGCCAGAATAGTGATATAAAATCCTGCTGACTGGTGAAGTTGGATTTAATATCACTATTTTAGAAACAACACTTTTAGAAAGAGAGCATTTCTCTGCACTTAAATCTTTCTGTGCCTTACAATCCATGTCTGGCTGGGTTTAGTTGACACCTCCTTTTGCATTCACTCAGACACACCCCAAACACAGGATACTCAGCCTCACTTGCATACATCTGCATACATCTGCATTCCCAAGAAGAAGTAAGAGGCCTCCTGGTTTTCTAAAGTATGTTAAGTGACTAAACGTGCTCTTTCTTGAGCTGTTCAATCTGGCTCTAGAGATGCCATTAGGGATGACAGATTGCACTAAAAAGCTACCATATCTAGCGGCAAGAGAACCTGAGAATGTTCTAAATGGAGCTCACTGCTGAGTGCCATCAACAACAGGGATTGCCTCTCTTTTTGACAGATTGTTGCCAAGGGAGACTTTAGCATTCAGGCTCCACTGGATAGTAATATTTCTGCTACCGCTTGGTATGAGCACTTTTCAAAGCTGTATTCAGGCACTGATGTTCAAGACAGACCCAAGTGGTGTTTCCCAGACAGGTCTCATGGGCATTAAATCAGGGAGTGAGACATGGGTGTGTGTTGCTCACAACCCTCTTTCTCCTGTGTATGAAGGATCCAGTAACTCAGCTCCAGAAATATGAAGGCGATAACCCTAGTCTTGCTGCAGTGAGGATCCTGGCCCTCTTGTGTGCAGACGACACCCTTTTGGTATCCCAGTCCCTGAAGGGGATCCGGAAGCTTCTGGATTGTTTTGGGTCATTTTGTAGGCAGAGGGGGCTGGAGACCAACCCCAGTAAGATTGAGGGGCATATTTAAAAGAAAGTGGCGAATCGGTCCCAATGCACACATAGAAAGAGCAAAAAACAAAGAGCAAGAAAACGAGGGGAAATGAATGCATTTCTCCTCATTGCACCATGCTAATGCCAACCCTGGGCTGGCATTAGTTTTTGGAGCTGTCTCAGATTTAGGAAATGTCATAAATCTGGGACAGCAACAAAATGCAATGGGTGTTGCTGTGGAATGCCCTCAGCAGCACCCGTTGCATGCCCCTTTCACGCAAAGTGCTGTGTTTGAAGGGGCCATATTTACAAGGTGGAGTTAAGCAGCAAAAACTGTGCTTAACGCCGCCTTGCACAGTGCACAGCGCCACTGGAGCATCACAAAAAGTGATGCATCGATGGCGCTAGAGGTTTGTAAATATGCCCCAATCTTTCTAATTATGATTCATAATGAGATAGTAGACCCCTTTTGTGATCCGGAAAGAGTTTTCTGAATTGCAACAGAGGGTTTTGCGCATTGTTCAATGTTATTTTGCAATCCCAAACTCCTGAATTTCAAACAAAATGAAGGCTGGTGCCGAGGAAAACAAATGAACCAATATGAAATTGAGGGGCATATTTACAAGCCCCTCGCACCTCTTTGCTCCACATTATCATCATTGTTTTGTTACTCTAACGTGGCATTAGGGAGTCCATTTCCCTGAGCCATGGTTACAAAGTGGCGCTATGAATGCATTGTGCCACTTTGTAACACATCGCACTGAATTATGCCTGCGCCAGGTATAATATATGGGGGGGCATTCCCATGCAGGGAGGCCCAGAAAAATGCAGTGAAATTTACAAGCTTTCACTGAGCCATGTTTAGTGTAATTTTTAATGCCTGTCTTAGGTAGGAGGTAAAGTAACGGTGCCATTGTTTTCAATGAGCCTCCCTTGACTTTGCAGGATTAGCGCCATAACTTTTTGCGCTAATCCTGCAAACCGATACAATGGCGTCAAACTTTTTAACGCTATTGTCTTAATGTGCACCATTGTGCACAATATTGTAAATATGGCACACACATGGTGTTGTTAGGGGGGTGCAGGGCGACACAAGAAAAGTGGCGCATCAGGAATGATGCGCCATTTTCTTGTAAATATGCTTCGAGGTATTCCTAAACAGATTTTCACTGCTAATAAATGTACATTTGCAGTGAACGATGGCCAACTACTAGGAATCGCATACAAATAAAAGCAAAATTGTAAATGAAAATGAACTTCGGAAAGTTAGTCCAGTTAACAGAAATGCATGCTCCCAGGATCGTGGGCGCAATTCACAATGTTATTGCTGACTAAAAGCAGATTAAGGTGTTTATGCAAGATTATCGCTAGGTGTCAGAACTGGGTAATTAGTATGAGTGCTGTTGGAGTGTAGTTTTTTTTAATCAAAATGTACGTGAACTGTTTGCAAAATGATGTGTAATGAAGCTGCATAGAAAACGTGATAGTCTAATATTAATGCACGCATTTGAAATGTGCCCACGGGGAGTGGCCATCAATGTATACGATGATTAATGAAATTGACTATTAATGAATTATTAATGTACTAATGTGTGATTCTATTTTAGCATTAAGAGTTATAAGTTAAGGTTTTGTTGAATTAATCATTAGGCCTTAGTTAGCAATAGTCTGGGCCTAGCTGCCTGGTCTCAAATTAACTGTGTTTTTCCAACGTGCAATGTGCTGCTTTCCTGAAGGACATGAAGCTGTACTTTTACAGAAGCTAGAGATGTGTGTGTAACCGTAGTAAATTCTTTCTCATGAGACCTGACTTGCTCAAGGAGACATTCTTGCCGAATGCAACATTGTAATTTGCAACAGGTACAAGGTCGCCTAAACCAAGGGAAGACAATGGAACTACTTACTGGAGTGACTAGTGTAACTTTTCCTACCTGACATTCTACCCGTTGAAGACGTCAATCACAGGAGCCAATAAACTGTATGAGAACTGTCTTAGGTGAAAATTCTAGTAAAGTGAGCAACAGATTATTGGACAGAGATAACGATGCACCAAATATTGCCCAATTGGAAATTAGAGACTTGTTCGACAAGTTTAATATAACGGCGTGACACAAGAAGAAATCAGCCATTACTCGCCTTTACCCTGCCACTCTTGAAGTCATTCTTCCTAGCCATTACTTTGCTGTTCTCAGCCATTCTTAGATGTCCCCCCCACCACTTTGGTGCTGTTACTTGTCCTTACTCCTGAAGAGACTTTGGCAGTCATTACAACATTGGCGGTAAAAGCCGCCACAGTTATTATGACCCACAGCACGGAATCCGCTAAAATCCAGACACCCACACAAGTCCGCCACACCAAAGGTCAGTGATAAACTGGCGAAAACAAATCCTCCACCGTCACACCAACAGAAATACGCCCACACTATCACGACCCACGAATCCACGCGGCGGTCTTTTAACCGCGGTATTCCATTGGTGGTACACATCGCCGCGCTCAAAATACACACACATTTACAAAACACAACCACATTGGACAATTCGAAATACACACACCTGATACACATACACACACCACTCCCACACACCCAATACAATATAAAACACACACCCACATCATCCACAAACCCCTACAACCACAATTACTGAGAGAAGGCCAGAGAGAGACACCACCATCAACAATACTAGCATCCACAGGCACACAACACCATCACCCACAGAACTTCTACGCACCTCACACTACACACCACTACATATCAGCACACTTATCACCCCACATACCACCCCACACATCACCTACAGCACCCCATGGCACGGCAAAGACACCCCAGGTTCTCGGAGGAGGAGCTCAGGGTCATGGTGGAGGAAATCATCTGGGTAGAGCCACAGCTATTCAGATCACAGGTGCAGCACACCTCCATAGCAGGGAAGATGGCGCTATGGTGAAGAATAGTGGACAGGGTCAACGCAGTGGGACAGCACCCAAGAAATCGGGAGGACATCAGGAAGAGATGGAACGACCTACGGGGGAAGGTGCGTTCCGTGGTTTCAAGACACCACATTGCGGTTCAGCGGACTGGCGGTGGACCCCCACCTCCTCCCCCACAACTAACAACATGGGAGGAGCAGGTCTTGGCGATTCTGCATCCTGAGGGCCTCGCAGGAGTAGGTGGAGGAATGGACTCTGGTAAGTCAAATCTTAACTTTTACATCCCCCACCCTACCTGCATGCCAGCACATACCCCCACCCTCATCCTCACCCCCATCACTCTAACTCCTCACAAATGTCCCAACATCACAAACCACACATCCTAACACCAAGCCCTGCATGCAACAACAAAGCATGGACACCCATCACTAAAGTATGGCCACTGCACATACCCATACACCCCACTAAACCATCATCACACAAGGTCCCACACAGGAATGCAAGCACTGGGGTACTCGGTCACCCACCCATGGCACACCATGGCACACACAGATGTAATAAACATCCTTTTATACCCCTGCAGGACCGGTACCCAATGTCACCGGGCAGGAGGGTCCACACATGTCCACACCACCAACAGAAGAGGCCCACAGTGATGACAGCACCTTTGTCCAACTGGATCTAGATGACCAGCCTGGAAGTAACGTGGGAGGGGTGCCCGTCGCACCATGACCCCCCTGATGTTCAGGATCCGGGCGGTGGCGTGCCCGGAGTTGGATGGGCGCTTGAGGGCATTACAGCAGTCACAAGGGGGTGAGTACACTCTCATCCTGCTGATTTTGCGTGCAGTGGAGGGGGTTGGGTGGGGGAGGTGGGCTGTGGGTTTCCCTGGGCCAGGGCGAGTTCCGTAGGCAAGGTCCCTCCATAAGGCAGGCCATGTGGCTCTCCATCGCACCTCTGTAGAGTGCCAACTACACCTAGTCATGCCCCTGTGTCATCCATGTGTGCAGATGTCACCCATAGTCTAGTAGGCCATTTCCCAGGAATTGAACAGTGGAGCACAAGAGCGCGGCGTAGTGCAGGGGGCTTGTGTGTCTGTCGTGTCCGCCAACGGTAGCGGTAATGCATGCACTGAACATGTCTTTCTTCTGTCGTTCCCCCCCTTGTTGTGGTCTTCCTGTTATTGTGTGCATTAGTATCATCAGGCGGAGGAGCAGTGGCACCGGAGCACGAGGGGGCTGCATCCCACATGGCCATGGAGGGCCACACTACGGAATCGGACTTCACCAGTGGGACGGAGGGCGAGGGGAGCTCCACGGCGGGGACAGGAGCTGAGACCAGCGACACAGACTCATCCTCTGATGGGAGCTCCCTTGTTGTGGTGGCAACATCTGTGCCCCCCCATCTACAGGTACAGCCACCACCCCCTCTTCCAGCACCACCCTCCCAGCAGCCCCTCAGCCTTTGTCCCGTGCCCGCTCACCTGGGAGGGTGGGCATCACCTTCGCCCCAGGCACTTCAGGCCCTGCCCCAGTCACCCCTGCTGCCCTCAGTGAGGAGGACATTGACCTCCTCAGGTCCCTTACTGTTGGACAGTCTACCATTTTGAATGCCATCCAGGGTGTCGAAAGGCAGTTGCAACAAACCAATGCATTCCTGGAGGGCATTCATTCTGGTCAGGCGGCCCTTCAGCAAGCTTTTCAGACTCTGGCCTCAGCACTGATGGCAGCCATTGTCCCTGTGTGTAGCCTACCCCCTCCAACTTCCTCCACCCAGACCCAATCCCCTGTACACCAGCCTATCTCAAGCACAACTCTAGACCAGCATGCACACAAGTCAACACACAAGGGAAGCTCAGGCAAACATAAGCACCACACATCCCACAGGCACTCACGCAAGCATCAGACACATGCAGACACACCAACATTCACTGCCTCCACTGTGTCCCCCTCCTCCTCATCTCCCTCCTCCCTCCCAGTCTCGTCTACACTCACACCTGCATGCACTACCTCTACAGCCACTACTGCCATCACCAGCACACCCACCACCACACCCCGCTCACGTGCAGTCACCACCCCAATACCATTCACATGTCCCCTGTGTCCTCTCCCAGTGTGTCTGTGACGCCACCTCCCAAGATACACAAACGCAGGCACACACCCACCGAACAGCCATCCACCTCACGACAGCCTCCAGCGCATGCACCTTCACCCAAAGTCAGCAAATGAACACCTTCTACAACCACAACCTCTTCCTCCACTCCCAAACCCCCTCCAGCTACCCAGCCCAGTGTCTCCCAAAAACTTTTCTTGTCCAACTTTGACCTCTTTCCCACACCTCCCCCACACGTCTCTTAGCAACAACTCGTATACGGAAGACGTGCTCTGAAGTAGTCTCGCCGCAGTGTCAGTAACATTAGGACGTGCCGGATTCAATAAGACGGGTGCCGATACGAGACTCATTGTTTGACTTTGGATTAACAAACACAAGCAACTTGGTTCACCACTTACATTACTTGAGGATGATATACAGGATTTGTTTCCCCCGGTTTCTTCCTACAATTAAGAATTACTATTGCTCTTCTCCAGTCCTGATGAGGCCCTAATTCAGTAGGCCGAAACAAGTTGACTTCTCTGCATTGCAAGTGTATTGGGCTTGTCAAATAATGGACTATATTGTAAAGACTTGAGATGCACGATATCACGCTTGTGTGAAAGAAATACACAACACGTTGATAGTAGAGTGTACGAAAAGCCCAGTGCCTTAGCAAACCCTCCAGGTTCCTGAGTTCCGGAGACCCACCTCACAGTAAGTACCCCCCACCTCCCAACCCCTTGCCCTGCCCCGCGCTACTCACCCTCTCTCCTGCTTCTTTTCTTCTTTTCTTCTTCTCTGTTCTTCCTCCTCGCTCCTCGCCTGTAATCTTCTTCTGTACTCTTCTTCTCCCCGTCTTCTCTCTTCTTCTGTGTGCTTCTCTGCCTCTCCTGTCACCTCTCTTCTTCTTCATCTTCTTCTGAGGTCTTCTGCCTGTCTTCTGCCTTCTGTTCTTCGTATCTTCATCTGTGATCTTCTGCTCTTCTGTGAACTTCCGCTCTTCTGAGTTCTTCTGGACTCCTGTTCTCCGGTTCTCCTGTTCTTCTGTTCTTCCGGTCTTCTGTTCTTCTGTTCTTCTGCTCTTCCAGTCTTCTGTTCTTCTGTCTTCTGTTCTTCCGGTCTTCTGTTCTTCTGTTCTTCTGCTCTTCCGGTCTTCTGTTCTTCTGTCTTCTGTTCTTCTGTCTTCTGTTCTTCTGTCTTCTATCTTCTGTCTTCGGCTCCTCTGCCCCCTCCGTCTTCTTCTCCCCGCGCCTGCCCTCCAGCTCCTGCCTCATCCCCCTCCCTCACTCGCCTCCCCCTCTCTATCACCCCTATATAACCCATTCGCTATCTACCTCCCTCTCTCCTCCTATCCACCTATCTCTCTATCTCACTATCTAACTCCCTCACTCCCCACCTCCTCCTATCCACCTATCCTATCCACCTATCTCTTTATCTATCTATTTCTCTATCTATCGATTTCTCTATCTATCCATTTTCTCTATCTATTTCTCTATCTCTCAACCCTTCCCGCCACCCCCTCTATTAACTATTGTTCCTATCCTCTCACTCTGCCTCTCACCCTCACCCACCTCTACAACCCCCCCTCCCCTATCTTCAAACCCAACTCCTATCTCTCTTCCTAATCTCCCAAACCTCCTAACACTCTCCCCCCTCCACCCTTAAACTCCCCTCCCCCAGCTCTTCGTACTCTACCTGTCCCCCCTCCCTCGTGCTTTCCCGCCGAGACCTCCTGCTCGCCCCACCCCCCAGCTCCCATTCGCACCCAGCTGACCCCTCCCCCCCTCCTACCTCATATGGCGCCCGTCCGCGCCTGGCCCGCGCCCAGCGCCACGACCCCTGGTCCCCAGCTCTCCCAAACCCCGCTGATCCGCTACGACCCCACGACCCTCCTCGCCCTCAACCCTGGACGCTCCAACACCTGCTTCCAAGCTCACCCCAAACGCACCCATGGACCCTTCGCCTGCAACTCCTGCAAACGCATCTTCCACCACGCAACTACCACGACCACAAGCCCACGCGCCATCAACCACCTCAAGTGCATCCTGGTCAACGCTCGATCCGTCCACAAGCACGCCGTTGAACTCTGGGACCTCCTGGACTCCACAGCACCGGACGTCGCCTTCATCACGGAGACCTGGATGAACGCCTCCTCTGCTCCAGACATCGCCACCGCCATCCCCGAAGGCTACAAGATCTCCAGAAAAGACCGCACCAACCAAGTAGGAGGAGGTATCGCCATCGTCTTCAAAGACTCCATCAGCGTCACCACCTCCACCGAAGACACCCCCCTCGCCGCTGAACACCTGCATTTTCAGATTCGCACCGACCCGAGGACCACCCTCAGAGGATCCCTCGTCTACCGTCCTCCCGGACCGCGCACCCCCTTCAGCGACGCCATCGCCGACTTCATCTCCCCGCACGCCCTCGCCTCACCGGACTACATCCTCCTAGGCGACCTCAACTTCCATCTGGAACAAAACAACGACCCCAACACCGCCACCCTGCTCGACAACCTCGTCAACCTCGGCCTCAAACAACTGGTGAACACCGCCACCCACATCGCTGGACACACGCTTGACCCTATCGTCTCCGCCAGCAAACACGTCTTCTTCAGCAACACCTCCGCTCTACACTGGACCGACCACAGCTGTGTCCACTTCACATTCCGACGCGAGACCCACCACCTCCGCACTCAATCCATCCCTCGTCGACAGTGGAACAAGATCCCCGAAGAGCAACTCTTCTCAGCACTCGCCGCCAACCAACCCACCCTCACCACCGACCCCAACGACGCAGCCCTCAGCCTCACAAACTGGATCTCCAACTGCGCAGACAATCTTGCTCCCCTCAAATGCACGCACCAACAGACCAACACCAAAAAACCTCTCTGGTTCTCTGACACCCTCAAAGAATCAAAGAAAACTTGTCATGCCCTCGAGAAGGCCTGCCGCAAGGACCACACCGTTGACAACATGACCGCCCTCAAGAACGCTACCCGCGAACACCACCGCCTGATCCGCGCTGCTAAAAAGACCTTTTTCACCGACAGACTGGACAAAAACAGCCACAACAGCAAAGAACTCTTCAGCATCGTCAAGGAGTTCTCCAACCCCAACGCCAACGCCGTCACGCCCTCACAGGATTTGTGCAAATCCCTTGCCACTTTCTTCCATTGCAAGATCAGCGACCTCCACAACAGCTTCGGACACCAGACCCAACATAACACCACCGAACCCACACCCCCGGCCATTACCCTCAACAACTGGACCCACATCAACACTGAAGAAACCAAATCCATCATGAACTCTATCCACTCCGGCACCCCTTCGGACCCCTGCCCTCACTTCATCTTTAACAAAGCCGACGACATCATCGCCCGCACCTCCAGACCGTCATCAACTCTTCTTTTTCTTCTGCTACCTTCCCCGAATGCTGGAAACACACCGAAGTCAACGCCCTACTAAAGAAACCTACGGCTGACCCGAGCGACCTGAAAAACTTATGCCCCATCTGCCTTCTGCCTTTCCCAGCCAAGATAATAGAGAAGACCGTCAACAAACAGCTGACCACCTTCCTGGAAAACAACAACCTGCTCGACCCTTCACAAACCGGATTCCGAACCAACCACAGCACGGAAACCGCCCTCATCTCAGTCACTGACGACATCAGAACCCTGATGGACAACGGTGAAACAGTCGCCCTCATTCTCCTCGACCTCTCGGCTGCCTTCGACACCGTCTGTCACCGCACCCTAATCACCGCCTCCGCTCCACCGGGATCCAAGGCCAGGCCCTGGACTGGATCGCCTCCTTCCTCTCAAACCATTCCCAAAAAGTTTACCTCCCTCCGTTTCGCTCAGAACCCACCGAGATCATCTGCGGCGTACCTCAAGGCTCATCGCTCAGCCCGACACTCTTCAATGTCTACATGAGGCCCCTCGCCAACATCGTTCGCAAGCATGACATCATCATCACCTCCTACGCCGACGACACCCAACTTATACTCTCCCTCACCAAGGACCCCGCCAGCGCCAAGACCAACCTACAAGAGGGTATGAAGGACGTCGCAGATTGGATGAGGCTCAGCCGCCTAAAGCTGAACTCTGAAAAAACGGAAGTCCTCATCCTCGGCAACACCCCGTCCGCCTGGGACGACTCCTGGTGGCCCATGCCCTCGGCACCGCACCGACCCCCACAGACCACGCCCGCAACCTCGGCTTCATCTTGGACCCTCTTCTCACCATGACCAAGCAAGTCAACGCCGTGTCCTCCGCCTGCTTCCTCACCCTCTGCATGCTCTGCAAGATCTTCCGCTGGATCCCCGCCGACACTAGAAAAACCGTGACCTACGCCCTCGTCACGAGCCGCCTGGACTACGGCAACACCCTCAACGCTGGGACCACAGCCAAACTCCAAAATCGGCTGCAACGCATTCAAAACGCATCGGCACGCCTCATCCTCAACGTACCCCGCAACAGCCACATCTCCGCACACCTGAGACACCTGCATTGGCTCCCAGTCAGCAAAAGGATCACCTTTCGACTTCTCACCCACGCACACAAAGCCCTCCACAACAAGGGACCGGAATACCTCAACCGACGCCTCAGCTTCTACGTCCCCACCCGCCTCCTCCGTTCCTCTGGCCTCGCACTCGCTGCCGTCCCTTGCATCCGCCGCTCCACGGCGGGCGGGAGATCTTTCTCCTTCCTGGCGGCCAAGACCTGGAACTCCCTCCCCACCAGCCTCAGGACCACCCAGGACCACTCCGCTTTCCGGAGACTCCTAAAAACCTGGCTATTCGAGCAGCAGTAACCCCTCCTTTCCCCTAGCGCCTTGAGACCTGCACGGGTGAGTAGCGCGCTTTATAAATGTTAATGATTTGATTTGATTTGAATAGCAGTGGATCACATGTGGAGTTACACAACAGTGACCACTATCTAAATGCGTAGGGCACCATCTTAGGATGGTTTTTACTGTTAAATCTTATATGTGGTTTATTTTGTGTGTATCGTGAGTAACATTTTGTTTATACTTATTTATGTGATGTGTATTAAGTCTTGTATTTTATTACCATAGATCCTTTTTACTATATTAAAAAATCTTTGAAATAAATATGAGAAAGAAATAAACTCAGAAGTAACAGAATTAAGGACTGTTCTCACAATTTAGGATAAAATTTGTCCCTACCTGTAATTTTTTTCCCCTTTTTTTGATTGTGTATTTACCCTAGGCAGGTTAGGGTTATAGGGTTCCCCCTGGTTTTTCGAGTATGGCACAGAGCAACAGCACAGACAGTCCCCCACCTGTGAAGCATCAGAAGATGGCCAGTGCCCGGCGGGAGAGGGGCGAGACTCCAGCCACCAAAGCCGCTCCCAGAGGTCCCGGTGGGAGTGTGGAGTCAGCTGCAACACCTTCTAAGGTGGGGAAGGGCCACAAGAAACCAGGAAAGTCTGGGAAGAGCAGCACTGCGAAGGACACCGCCATCATCCCCGCTGCCCAGGAGGCCACAGCCTTCATCCCCGCTGAGACAGAGTGGACCGCCAGCACAAGCCCTGCTGGGCTAGAGAGGACCGCCAGCACAAGCCCCGCTGGGACAGAGAGGACCGCCAGCACAAGCCCCGCTGGGACAGAAAGGACCGCCAGCACAAGCCCCGCTGGGCTAGAGAGGACCGCCAGCATAAGCCACGCTGGGCTATAGAGGACCGCCAGCACAAGCCCCACTGGGACAGAGAGGACTGCCAGCACAAGCCCCGCTGGGACAGAGAGGACCGCCAGCACAAGCCCTACTGGGCCAGAGAGGACCGCCAGCACAAGCCCCGCTGGGCCATGAAGGACCGCCAGCAGCTGAGTCACTACCGCTGAACAGGGCACTGCCGTCTCAAGCACCGCTGAACAGGGCACCGCCGCCTCAAGCACCGCTGAACAGGGCACCGCCGTCTCAAGCACCGCTGAACAGGGCACTGCCGTCTCAAGCACCGCTGAACAGGGCACCGCCGTCTCTAGCACCGCTGAACAGGGCACCGCCGTCTCAAGCACCGCTGAACAGGGCACCGCCACCTCAAGCACCACTGAACAGGGCACCGCCGCCTCAAGCAATGCTGGCCCATGAGCACCAAGGGCACTGACGCTACTGAGTCCGTCACAGGCAGAATGAAGCACTCTGGGCACCATGCCCCCTCCAGAACCAGTGGAGAGATCCATCCACTACCTCTGTCCTTAGCAGGATGAAGCACTTTGGGCACAATGCCCCCTCCAGAACCAGTGGAGACTGTTATCCACTTGAGAGACTGTGGCTTTGCACTCCCCAGGATTGAAAAGAGGGCAACCCACCCACTGTAGAGACTTGAGAGACTGTGGCTTTGCACTCCCCAGGATTGAACAGTGGGCAACCCACCCACTGTAGAGACTTGAGAGACTGTGGCTTTGCACTCACCAGGATTGAACAGTGGGCAACCCACCCACTGTAGAGACTTGAGAGACTGTGGCTTTGCACTCCCCAGAATTGAACAGTGGGCATGTGGCCCTCTGGTGGATTTGGCGTGATGCACTCAACCGTCTGAGGTGCCCCCCCTTTCCCTCCCCCTGAGGTGCCTGTTTTCTTGCTCTCTAATGCCCCTGCAGTGTGCTCTCCGTCATGGTCGGGATCCTGTCTGGGCCTCGTCCATACCGTGTGGGCCCAGTGTTCCATGGACTTAATTGGAGCACTATCTGGACTACTATGCTTGGTGTATATTTTGTTAATGGTGTATATATATATATTTTTGCATACTTGCTTTTAATATATTACAGTGGTTACACTAATTTCCTTTTGTCCTTGCATTCTTCCGTGGGGTTTGGGGGGTGTGACTATCATGTATTAATATGCATTAGTGTGTGTGTTGTAGTGGGTGACGGTGTGGGTGGGAGTGTTGCGTTTCCCTGTTTTTTGCCTCCCCCCTCCCCTGTGTCGTAGGTGCAGTACTCACTGTGGTCTTCGCCGCCGGCGTTCGTGCTCCTGGTAGAGGAGCAGGAAGACTGTTGCAGGGAGAATTTGGAGTTCCGGCTCCATGGTGTCCTAGTTCCTCTTGGGGTGTGTAGAGGTGAGCATTTTCCCTTCGGAATCCTGTTCCCGCTGTGTTTTTATCCACGGTGAATCCGCCCCGGAAAAGCTGGTGGATTCGTAGGTTGTGATACTGTGGGCGGTACTTTGTCCTCCGCCTGTCTGTTGGGGGTGACCGCCACGCTGTTTGTCTTTACCGCTGTGCCGGTTAGAGTGTTAAAGTGGCTGTCTTTGTTGGCGGTTTCCGCCACAGTCGTAATTGCAAAAATTTTACCACCGGCCTGTTGCCGGTCTTACCGCGGCTTTAACACCGACCGCCAGGGTTGTAATGACCACCTTTGTCTTTAGCTGTTTGATACTCTTATCCATCCTTGCCTTGCCCTTTTCCTGAGATGCACTTCTCCTCCTTATGAAGGAAGAGCCTTTTGCTATACTTTGCTGAGCTTTACTTGCTTATCCTGGCTGATGGTGAATCGACTGCTGTCCTGAGGACGAAGACTGTCACTGTATGCCGCCCCATTTGGATGGGTAACTATCTGATTATGAATTGTAATTGTCTGTTTGCCTTTTCTCTCTAGGTACCAACTGCTCTTTTGACAGAGGCCATATTTAGATGTTTTCTAAATTCATGTTACTAAATTGTTTTGCATGAACCCCAACATGCTGATGCTAATTAGAGGTTAGTTGAGGAGTTCACCAAAATCGGGGCTAATAGACTAATGACTGAATCTTTGCTTTGTTGAATAATGTACTAATAATACTTTGCTAAAGTTTGATTCATGTTGACTTGTGTTTTGTGCTAATGTTCATGATCTTTGCATTGATAAAATCTTATTCCAGTTGCCATATTGTAGTTTTATTGATGTGCTTATTGGTATTGAGACTAATGAATATGCTACTAGGTTGTAACTAATAGGGAATAAATATCCAAAATCTTACTAGTTTTGTGTGGTTATTCATGGCCGAAAGGTCATGGTGTGTTTCATTCTTATTAAATATCAATGATTAGTTTTATTGATGACATATTGTGCATATCGATTTGATTATTGATTTATCATTTGGGATGATAAATAGATAGCTCGTCCTGAGGAGTCTCCAATCAGGGTCAAAAAATTCATTGGCCTAAAACGAGTCCCATTTTAAGTAAATTATCCAAGCTGGGACGCGTTATCAGTTCTGAGGGTATAATTTCATGCTGTCACTTACAGTAAGTTAAAAGTACATCACAATTATGGAACGTCTTTCTCAGCAATAGATTTGCTGGTAAGAGTGTTATAGGCTTTAGCATAGCAGACAATTGTACTCCTTTTCAGATTTTTCTTATAAGAATCCCTGTGAGATGTAACCAACTGCATGTGAACTTCAAGAAAGAGAAATCGTGCACAGAAAATAGCTGCCCAAAAAAGAGTTGCGGGAAAGGCAAAATAAAATTCAACCCCTTTGAATGTTTGTATTCACAAACGAAAACATATAAAACCAAATAAATTCACAGTATGTGCATTTCTGGTATGTTGTTTAGAGATATGGAAGAGACTTGGCATCCAAGCTTCTCTATCCTTCATAATGTGTAAATTTTTTATTTGAAGTTACTTCTGTATACATAAATAAAAAATAAACACCATAAGCCCAGGATATGGATAGACCACAGTAGAGATGGATTACACATGCCATTTAAGTTACAATTTAGGTTTCTGCCATTCCTGTGAACAACCGGTAGACAGGACTGATCTGGATATATATAAAACAGATAACTCAAAAGTAGAACAATCTAAAAACACTTCCACGCTGGTTCATCTACTAAGTTCCAATGGAAAAGCATCACACTAGAATATCTAGTGATCACAAATCAGTTAAAAGAAAATTACAATATTGTTGTGTTGGGAGGAGTCTGTATATGTGGAAGGAGCATCTGAAACAAGTGCACATTTCAAACAGTAAATGTAAACAAGGCAAAACATTTCAGCCAAGTGTAGACTAATAGAAATAGGCATTGTCAATGAAAATGGGTTTGACCTTTGTATGGTGCATGCGCACACAACATTTGACACACATTGATATAACTCATTCATACAAACACCTATGCAGATTGCACTTATACAAACCCATATATTCACAAACCAGCAAATCTACAAACTCACAAGCATATATCAGACCAACGGTCATATTTTGACATAAACCTACATAGATGCAAGTACCCATGCACCCAGGCCTAGACGCAGCCGTGCACAAAGGCCACCAGAACTATATGGATTCCGTGTCCACAGATTATCAGTAATACATCCGCCAGAGTAAACAGACCAACAGATATGTAGGTAGAAATGCACACAAATGCATAGACACAACATACATACTGACCCACATGTAGACTCACCTGTGCAGCAAGACAGCATAGAGAAGAGTACATACAAACAGGTGTCTGACACAGGCAGATGGGTGAATGGATCAGGTGGATGGATGCACTAGTTGTGCTAAGGATATCCAGGTTCCATGTTGTCTTCCTTGGGTGAAGGCACATTTCAGGCGGAGAAAATACTTGAGTATTTTTACTTCAAATTTATCACCAAAACATTATCAAGAGCCTAAACCTGCACAGACTTTCAGAGCCAGAATCAAAAATGATCTTACCAGGGGAGAGCCACACCCTAGTTGTAATAGGTTCTTTCTAAGATAGCTCCGAAATAAATGCATGCTACCCATTAAAAATAAATGTCCCACATATTGAATTTGTGCAAAATATATGTGAGAGACATCTGAGAGGCCTGTTGATCTGAGTAGTGCAGACACTCTGCCCTTCCAATTGAAGAAGTGCTGGTACTCAGTACCAGAGAACCCCTGCCCATTTAAATCACTGACCATATATATTCAAAACCTCACTGTTGCATTCTGGTGACTCCAGATCCCCAGAAAACTTAAAGTATGTGGAGAGGAACAATGCACTTACTGGACTGGGAGCTTCTGGTATTACTGTAGATGCCCTCTCTGGGAAGACACATCCCAGAAGAGAACAGGAACTGTATAGTGAAGAACACCTGGAGTAAGGGTGGTGAACTTGCACCTTGACCTAGTCTGGGATGCTTGACAATTTACACAATGAAGGCGTGACAGACAATAATTGAGGACAAGCCCGACTTGCGTTGAGGAGTCATGCTTATTTTGTGAAAGCTTATATGGACAAATACTCCACCTGTTGGTCGATTCCTGATACTGTAGAACCACCCAATAAAATCTCATGTAACAAACTCCCTAAACCTGACATTGATCAGAATGTAGCACTTTAGTTGTGATTGAAAAGACAGGCAGCTGTTGCACTTCTTGCTATACTCTAACAAGATGAGACAAATCAGGAAGCACTCAATAATATAAAACAAAATGACAAATACAAAAGATGTGACAGTGGCTACAACTATAGTGGAATCCATACTGATTGAGGTTATAAACATCAACATATCAATATTATCATGTGATTGTCCACAGCAGATACTAATAAACAAGTCATATTATTATGTGAGGAACAGAACACATTATGGGGGTCTTTATGACCCCGAGGGTCGGTGGTAAAATGGAGTAAAGTACTGCCAACTGGCTGGTGGTACTTTCTTCCATATTATGATATCCACACCGACCGCCATGGCAGTAATAGCCGTCGGGCTGGCGAGATCAATTTCCCACCCGGCGTCTGTCACTTGCTCGCCTGCAGGATCATGACCACGCCTATCCTTCATGGTTTTTGTGGCTTCGTTACAGCCACGAAAACCATGGTGGTAGTCACTGTCAGTGGCAGGGAATCCCTTCCCTGTCACTGATAGGGGTCTCCGAACCCCCCTTCCATATATTCTTTCTGCATTTATATCCAAGATTGTGCATATGAACATCTAGCGTCACAATGAGCCCCAAGGGCACACAGAATAATGGGGAATAGGACACCCTCAAACATAAATATGTGAATATCCTCTGCTAAAAAGCATGAACCATATATTTACAAAGATGATAAGATAACATAACATTTACAGCAGAATCTTCATATGAGACTAATGTACTCATAAGGACATTTCTTGCACCCCATCCAAGTCTGAAGGAAAGAGAACTCAGATATGGATTATCACAACTAGTTAGTACCCATAGATGCCAAAATGTGCAGATTTCCTGAATTATCTTTATCTGGCGAAAAAGTTGAACAACAACAGGATGCACAGGAAACAAATCCTCAGAAACAAAGTCACTTAAAAAACTTGTAGCACTGAAGATATAATTCTATGAGACAACTCTAAAGACATTGCTGTAACAAGATATACTGCTTCCCGGAGTACATAGAATCAGATTGCTTCTCATTCTAAATTGAACCCAGTCCTCATATATTCCTAGACAAGCCAATTCCTACTGGAAAGCTTGAACCAGGGTTGTGGAATTTAATAAAATATGTATTTGTCAATGGGACATGGTGCTTCATAAATATTCCTATCCTGTAGAAAAAAAAACTACTTGTCCCCTTGGTGCCATGTAGTGCAACAATAAATTATGGCATCAATCTAATTATGTAAGAGCTCTGTAGCCTCTCTGGTTATGTCAGGGCTAATATCTTAATAGAGCTTGAATACTAGCAATTTCCTTATTTTGCCATCTTTGTGTAGATCCACATACTGGGGCTGGAGGTAGCGGTAAACAAAAGTTCTAGGGTTGGAATGCTCTTCTGAGTCTGGGCAAACCTACTAACTTGCATGTTTGGACACATGCTCCTGACAAGAGCAGAAGAAAAGCTTCTTACGTGGTTGGGAAAAAAGTGGTTGGAGGGAAAGTGAATTTCTAAAAGCACAACAGCCTTCCGCACCAGAAAATCTTCACATGCATATTGGCTTGTGCTAAACTACAGTCCCTAAATATTTTCAAGGAGTATGATTTCCTGGTCGACTTCTGTAAATTCTTTTGTAATAATGACTTATGTTAATCTGTATGAAAGCAGAGGCATGTACCATGGGTGCACTTTTGTGACTTTAAGAGTTGGGCCCCTAAATAGGTCTAACGTTAAACTAGACCTTATGTTTTTACTAAAATCTATTGGCTGACTTCACTATGAGTGACAGCAATCTCCTGTTTCACAAGGTGCATATTGACACACAAAGTATTTTTGTTCAGTGCCAGAACTACTGTGTTAATATGTTTTCTTTGAGACTAAAAAATATTCTTGTTTTTGCCAAAGTTTGTTACAATGGTGAGAGCTTAGCAGCTCCCACAACAATAAAGTTTTTCAAACGCCATATCAAAATCACTCTGTGGGCTTTTAACCACACGCATGTCATAAGGGCTTTGCATTAGTGAACCATAAATACAAATTTGAATAGTATTAACATATGGACACAAATATTACCACAAAGGCAGACAATTCCCTTCCCTACTTCATAATATTGTACAGTAAATTTACAGCCAAAGGGTTTATGCTGTAGGGGATTGGACCTATTTGCTTCAAGGACAAAATAAACAAGAAAACTTGTTGTCCCTGACCCCAAAATATATGTCCTGGGCGTCACGCTATAGGAATTCTACATCGCTGTACAGCAAACTTACATGTGAAAACGTTTTCAATTACCAGGTCAAAAAGTTTCCTTTCCATAGCCTCCTCCCATCGTATTGCAGTAACCTTTATGGTAACATTGCACATACAACTTAGGCTCCTAAACCACCTGAAATTGTAATGCCTCTTCTGTAAGTACGCAGTGTCTCATTTGTTTATTGATACACTACTACCCTGTAGTATACACTTGAATGCTGAAGAAAGTATGCCGATCCGGAGGTGTCTAAGCAAACATTCACCAGTTGCCATGTAACAGGGATGACATAAAAATGTGCAAACAACTGTAGCACTCTCCCATTCTCCTAAACAAGGCTGCCCATGCACAATACTATGGAATTGTCCATATGGTCACTCAGTGTTAATGGACTCTCCCATAATGATAAATGAAAGAGACCAAGCATTGCCCTCATACTGTTAATACATTGTTCGAAAACAGAATTGATACAAAATTGGGAAACTTGGTGGTAAGGTAATCTGCCTCTGAATCAGATCCCCATAACACATCTGCAAAAGAGTATTCGAAGTTATACGAACTTTGGTGTTGCCATTTTGATACATGAAAAGATACCGGTCAGAGTATACAAAACCTGGATCAATCAGACTAGCTGATGTGTGTTTGCTAGTTTTAAAAGGCAATGTATTTATAGTGGGATCCATATGTGCGCTCAATGGCTCAAAGCAAGACTTTTTCCGTCACTGACTATTTTTGTATTTATTTAGCAGTATTTGCAAAGGACAAACACTCATCCCCAGGGGAATATCATGACACTGTAATTGCCCATGTCATGTTTACTGATGCCCTGGGGGGAGGGACAAAAAGCAATAAAACAGTTATTGTGGAAAGAGACAAGGTTTAATCTTCTTTCAGAAACTAAGGTAGTCATTTGTACAGGAGAGGTCCAGGGGTAGCAGATTCTAGTGGGCTGCAACAAGATGGGTGAAGTTTCGGCCTCTGACTCTGCCTTTTTTGACATGTTTAGTTTTTTCTGAGGCTAGATTAGTTGATCTCTGACTTCGCGTGAATGTGTAGAACTCCATTTTAGATCGAAGGAATGCAAGACCTGAGTAGTGAAAAAGAAGTTGGAATTTTGTCCTTTTTCCGATAGGCTGCCAGGGAAGGGTTTTATGCAAGCAGAGACAGAGCTGTACCTGTCTTTGTTGCAGATGAGTTTTGCAGCCATGTTTTGCATCACCTGCAAGCGGGTGAAGAGATAACAGCCACCCCTCATGTATAAGGTGTTACCATAGTCCAATCTACTGATGGTGGCTCAATGCTCAGTAATAGGGGGGCATCCCAAGAGAAAGTATGTATAAATGTGCCTCATCCAACCCACCTTGCAAATAATGCAGACTCAAAGCCCTGCCAATTTTGTGCAATATACTTCTGTTGTGGTGGTTCCTATGTAGGATTGTCAGCTGGAATAATCTCAGGTTGGACTTAATGTCTACTTTTTTGTGACACATTAGGGTAATATCCTATCCACATCCTCCATGGGGTCATGCCCCTATCCCAGGTTGCTCTAAGCTTTGTAAGTGTGTTGGGTTTGTTATTTATTATGGTGTGATATATTTGTGAGACCATGTTACTAGTCATCTCTTTTCCAAGTACCCTACTCTTCAGGGGGCTACTAAAGTATTGGGATCTGCTTCTCACTATGTGTTTTCTGCTTGAACAGCATGATGTACTTAAAGGAACCTATATCTCTCAATTGGTTCAAGTTCATACTGTTGTTGCAGCATTTTAAAGGATTTCAACCTACCCACTCTATTATATATCCTATTGTGGAGATGCACATCCCATTGGCGGAAACCAGTTAACTTCCTGACATCCTTTAGCAATTGCCCTTTCCACAGTATTGTTTGCTTGGTCACCTTTTCATGCCAACCCAGGTGCCAAGTAGCTCTGTTCCATTCATCTTGTTTTTGTCTAGGTGGGGTGCAGCAGTAGCCAGTTGCTCTTTTTACTACATAGTGTATGTATCTGTGACCCTCCAATGTCAGCCATTCCAGTTTCAAGACAAATCCCCATTTGTTGATGTTGTGTAGCTGCGTTGGCCTCCAGTTTGCCCTCATATCCAGCAATATGATGCCTTAGTTGTATACTGATTGGAGCAGGGACTGCAGGGCAATACGGGTAGTTCCACCATCCCTGAAGCAATGCCAGCAGGGAGCCAGCATTGCTCCTGCAAGCAGGAAGCAGCAAACATGCTGTTCCCTGCATTGGGGAGCAATACTTTTATCTGTTTTCCTGCCTGCTGTCAACAGATGAAGACTCTGCCCCCAACAAGCGGAAATAGTTTTCCTGCCCCTGGGAGCAGAGTTACTGTTTGCTCTTGCTTGGTGGGAACTGTCATAACTGCCACCAATCAAAAGCAAACTGCTATCTCCCCAGGGTGGGCACCTCAGGAGAAAGAGAGACGGCCAGGGAGGGGACGGTCCCCAGGGCAATTAATGGCTCCAGGAGGGATACCACTAGGCCCCTTTACTTTTCAAATGTATAGCTTTGCCCCGGGGAGGTGGTGGTCCCCAGGGCTCTTAAGAGCCACAGGAGGGGGATCTGCGCACCCCCTCCACTTTTTTAATCCAACCCCAGAGAGTTGGTGGTACCGAGGGCTCTCCAGCCTGGGGAGAGAAGTCCATGTAGCCCCGTCCAATTTTTCAATCCAGCTCTGGAGACGTGGTGGTCCCTGAGGCTCTCCTGAGACTGAGGGGGGAGGTCTGTGCCACCCCCTCTAACTTCTAAATCAAGCCATGGGGAGGTGGTGGTACCTGGGGCTCTAATGAGCTTGAGGAGGGGGGGGCTTCCAAATTGTAATAACCCCTCGATGGGGGTGGTGGTTTCTGTGGATATTTATAGACTTAGGAGAGGGGAATTGTGCACTCCCCTCCCAACATGCCCACGAACCTGGGTCTATCGGGGGGCCATGCTTGTTTTATTTTTAATTTGTCCCAGGACGAAGGAATCCTACGCAGTGTTGCTAGACAAAATGCTTTTGTAACCCAGGTGGGGCTCCTGGGGGACCCCAGCTCCAGGCCTATGGGGTCAGGGAATAAATGTTTTTTGGGACTCAACTGCTGTTAGTCAATCAGATATCAGCGTAGGGAGAGGCAGATCCACGGAGGATCCGCATACCTAGATATCTATATTTCTTATTCCTTTAGTATCTCAAAAACTACTGAATGGATTTACACCAAATAACAAAATGGTCTCTTTCTGAAACAAGAGCTACCTTTCTACCAAATTTGATGCAATTCCGTCCAGTGGTTCAGAATGTAGTTGTGTTCAAAATCCCTATGGGAAATTGCATGGGGAAGACCCCTTTTACTCAGCCCCCGCTTGACAAATCACCCCAAAACTTTAAAGGTAGCATCTGAAGTAAGTGGTGCACTAGTTTTCAAACTTTCAGGAATATTTGTCAAATGGGGCAAATAAAACTGTTTTTCCTATGGAAATTAGGTCCTAACTAAAGCTACCTACTGGCAACCACAGTCACTACTGTGTAGTTTTAGTTAGGACATATTTACCAAAGTAAATGGATTTTTTTGCTACAAACTTTGGCTACGTTTGATGAATTGTCACCAAAAAAGTTCAACCCCCTCAGATACTTCCTAAAAAGAATCTGGGCAGTCCTTCAAGCAGAGAGCATGCAGAGAGCAAGAAAAGGGGGCTCCCAAAATGGAAAATCCATAGAAATTTGTGAACAGCACTACAGCAAAACCGACTGAATGAAATTACACCAACTTTGGGAGAAAGCATGCTTATGTGATTTAGTGTTAACCAGTTCAGATATTTTTGAAAATGTAAAGTAAAAAATGTATAGATATCTGGATTGTTGGGCTGAAATAAAAAAATTCAAGCCTCCTGATTGGCTGAGGGAACTTTTTCAGAATGAGCGCTCCAATCGGCTGGTCAGAACATGAAAAGTGATAGAGCAGCAGCTATTACAGGACTGGGGGACTTGGTCCCCTGTCCTGAAAAGGGTTTTGAAAAAGGATATAAGGAGTTAAGGTAGGTATTCCTCCAAGCTCCCTCCTAGCCAGGTCCAAAATTTGAAATAACAATTTTTTGGGGGTTGCGGCAATCCCATGAGTCTACAGAGGGACTTGGAAAATTCATTACAACAAATGTGAGGTGGGTGTCCATATGGGGTCTTCCATTGGGGGGTGGATGCAGGAGTTGGCTTCATGCAGTCCCTGTGGCCTACTCCATGCCACTCAGAGCCAAAGGCCATGTGCGGCAGATCTTTGGCCACCCGCTAAGAGTTGAGTATAGTAAAAGGTTTCAAATTATGTTAAGGAAACCCTAGCAATTCACTGAAAAAAACAAAAGTTAAAGTGATGTCATAGTTAGGTCAAATGGCAGTTAAAATATAACATTTTAAAATAAAAATCACAAATTTTCCTCTTATACTTTTCTCAGCTAACTATAACTTGTGCCACGACCATGCTTTGCTTTTGACCTTACAGATTGCATCCCTAATGAAATGTTCTACGAGATCATTGAGGACAACAGTGTGCATGGAGAGGTAATGATTGAGAATGATTGAGATAAATGTAATTTGTAAATTTCAGTGGTTTTGTTCTTTTTAAAAAGTATATTTTAATTGACGTTTTCACATAACTATGATGACAATTTAATATATTTTTTCAGTGAATTTGCAAGGTTTTTCTTAATGTAAAATATTATAACAATTCCTACTATAATGTCACTTCAGTGAGAACATGTGACCCTTCAAATATATATATGAAGAGTTAGAAGAAAACATTACACAGCATATCTTCAGCAAGAAAGCTGCTCACCATCATATGCAGTGAGAAGAATGAACTACTGGGCAACGCCCTTTTCCAGGACAGTGCTATTAGCTGCTGTGCAGCACTCAGCATATGGATCATGAGTCCCCAGTTAGTGTGTGTCATCACCTATAAAGTGAGGGGCACAATGCCTAATATAACTGTGATTTATGAGGCAAGGATAGGGTATCCCACTGTGCCCTTGATGTGTCCCAAATTCTCTTTTCAAAATATGCTTATGAGTGAGCAAGGCCACCTGATGTGGCAGATGTCCACAGACAAGTCCCTGGGCTCTGTCCTGCACCGCCACCAGAGGTAAGATGTGGCAGGATGGATGGTGGAAAGCCGATTTGTAGTGTAATACCACTTGATTATGTTTATGGGCCATTTCCCACTGGGAAATGCTTCTGTAGTTTTGGGGTTTGGTATGTCTGGGTGCAGGGGGCATAGAGTGCTGTAGCACCTGATAGGTGTTTGAGAACAGTCACCTACAGTCATGATATGCACTTGCTAGCTTTTCAAAGGGGGTACAAGCTCAAGTGGCTCCCTGAGTATTGGGTTGGTGCAGCACCCGATGACGCAACTTGTAATACTGCAGTCATGATGATTCAGGGAAACTATAATCTGCCTTGCATTGTTCAAAGACTTTATGGTGTCCCCCACAAAGGGGTACCTTAGTGTCCTACAGTTCCCCACATTCCAGATAGGAAAAGTTTGGGGGTCGAGCACAGGGGCGAAATCTGGGTTGCAAGCAAACGGGGTGTTGGGAGAAGGGAAGGTAGTGAGACCACTCTTAAGTGCTATTTTGTCCCATAGCTCAAGAACTGTCCTGGTGGGAGTGGCTATATAGGCGCTGTGTGATTTGATATCTCTGAGGAGCCAGGTCAGGTCCCAAAGTGGGCGACAGGTCACCGTTGTATGCATGTGGAGCTAATGCTTATCACTTTCACAGACCACCCATTCAGAAATGTGGTGTAAATGAGATGCCCAATAGTACTCAAGGAGGTTGGGGGTATGTTGGTCCGACCCCGTCCCTGGTAAGCATTAGCAAGGAGTTAGATATCATAGGTTGTTTACCACTCCATATCAAGGAGCATATGTTCCACTGCAAGTGTAGGTTGTCATCCTGAACAATAGTGGTAGGCAGGGATTGAAAAGGGTAAAGAACCAGTGGGAGAACATTCATTGTTATGACGTTAATGCACCCCAGCCAGGATGTGAAGAGGGATTTCCAGTGTAGGAGGTCATTTAGGATGGACTGCCTGAGAGTGGACCAGATGGCCTGTTTACAGGTGGTCAACGTGGGGGTTAGGTTAAGGACCAGGTATTTCATCGTGTCAGAAGCCCATTGAATCAGCACTAGCTCCTGTAGAGTGGGGAAGGCCTGCCTGAGTATGGTGAGATTTAGGGCGAAGGTCACTGTCCTGTTAACTTTGTACCAGGGGTGGGCAGTGACCTCCGCTACGCTGCCAGAGCTAACAGTGTTTTTGGCACTCTGTGCTCAGGCCAGGGCCATAGGCAGCAAAAGCTGCTGTTTCATACCTTTTATGCACCGAGCGGCCCAGGCCTCTTGTGCACTTGCAGGCCGGTGCACAAGAGGCCTGAATCAGCAGCTACGGCCCAGTCCTGAATGCGCTTGGTCTCAGAAGTGCCAAACAGGGTCAGGCCTGGCTAACCAGGCCCAACCCTGCTTAGTGCTTCCGAGATCGGATACATTCAGGACAGGATGCCACAAAGGCAAGTGGCACTCTGACACTCACGGAACTCGGCGGAATTTCACTGAGTTTTAAACAAACTCAGCGGAATTCCACAGAGTTGAGCTCCGTGAGCTCCGACCACCCCTATCTTATACCAAGATACTGCTTCAAAGGCAGCAAGTCTGCTGATGACAGCCATTAGCAAGGTGGCAGGCTGAGACATGGTAAGTAGAAAATTATCCACAAAGAGCCTTATTTTGTGGGCTTGGGCCCAAAAGGGATGTGTACTATCTCAGTAATCTCAGTAGCATGCCGGATGGTGATGGCTAGAGTCTCGACCACCTGAACAAAGAGAAGAGATGACGACCGACACCCCTATTTGGTACCTTTGAGGACGTGGAATGGGGTTGTATCATGTCCGTTGAAATGGATGGAGGCCATTGGGGCTAAAAAGGAGGCCATCATTTCGGCTATCTTGCCTGGCTCTAACCCAATCTTGTGAAGACTGCTCGGAGGAAGGAACAGCTCATCCTGTCAAACGCCTTCTTCTGATCAAGGAAGAGAAGGTGCTGGGATGTTGTATTGACAGGACTTTTTCACCAGATGCGCTACCCAACAGATGTTTTCTGCGCCCTGCCTATTGAAGATGAACCCCAGCTGGTCAGGATCAATTAGACCTGAGTGGAAGTGTTACAGTCTGGTAGCCAGAATCTTTGTGAAAATATTCACATCCATGTTCAGGAGGACTATGGAGCAATAGGAAGAGCACTGTTTAGGGCCTTCTCTGGGTATGAGGGCAATCTCAGCCGCCATGGTGGGGGTGATGCCCATGTCATGGGCAAAGGAGTTGAACACCATGAACAGTTGGCCCTGTAGAACAGACATGCCATTTCAAGGAAAGAAAAGGGGTTCTCTTCTACAATTCAGCATTAGTAACTGCATAATTAAGTATTGTAATGCTCTATTTAACACTGATAACCAAACAGTGTACTTCAATTTAACTTACTGGTTTTAATGCATACAGACATTTAAAGAAAAACCCTTATATAGGCAAACTAAGAAAAAATAAACATGTACTATAACAAATCCATAATGAGCAATAGGGCTGATGTAGTCCTATTTTAAAAATTGCAGAACGCTGGAAGGTTGAGTGACATCGGATCCTGTCACCATGAAGTCAAAGAGAGTTTCCTGGATTGGATACCTTTGTCTTCTGAGATACTAGATCAAGCAGACTAGGAGCACTAGCGAAAAACATCATTCATAAAGACTCATAAAATATCTGAAATTATCAGTTTGCAGGGCATATTATTATACTGTCAGAGATAAAGATATAAAGAATTATAGAGTAGTGTGCATTGTTAATTATCTCCGTTAATTTAATTGCGAATTACTTTTTTATTAAACGCATTGTCATCATTTTGTAAGTGACTCACAGTGATGCATTATTGCTCCGTTATACGCCTGTGGGCGTGCAAGACATGTTGCATTTCTTTGCGCTAGAAGTCCTGTTTATTTGTACCAGTATGCTGTGTTAATTAGGAGTCAATGAAACAGCACATCGAGGCACACATGGCTGAAAGTCATAAAGAGAGCTTGCCACAGAGCCCTTAATTTTACTAGACTAGAAAAATTGCAGTACATCTCCACGGAGCATTGAATAACCTCACGCCTCAGTTAACATAAAGTTACGGGTAACAAATATTGATTTCTGTTTGTTTGAAACACGACTCTGGCAACCATACATTTTTCTCCATAAACTAAGAAGGCAATTAAATAACGTATTACTTGTTCTAAAAACGTTTAGTAAAAATATTGTACATATACACAGGACAAGCAATACTCGGTCGAGCATCATATAGGATATTTTCGTCGATAGGTTTGGTAAAATACGCACGACACAAACTAAAACAAGATGTACAGCAAATAAATACACATTAAACTATGGAAACGACATATGCCATCGTAACTAGAGGCCTACAATTCCTGATGTGGCCTGTAACTCCTGCTGCTGGCTACATCAGAAATGAAAGGGCTCGTTGGAATACTTCAGCTCCCCAGGTTTTCACCCTGAGAATTCACAGCAGGTACATTGGATGGGTGATAAAATCTCACAAGTGAAGACTAACTTCTAGGAATAGGTGCAGAACACTGATTTGCAAATGATATTCTCCAATTCCGGCAGCCCAGAAGTAAAGATGCCTGCATACTGTACTTCCGGGCGTGTTTTTCACAAAGCCCCCGGTGCATTTTGAATATATCCAATTCAAAACCTTTGATTAGATCAAAGTCTCACATATGAATAACAAACAGATGATGTCATAGAATCGAAACCCTAAAAAAAAGCAGTTTTTTTGCCAAAATAAGAGGTTTGACCCCTGACTCTTAATAACACTATTCTTCGCTGAATTCATAGGTAGAAAATGTTAAATCAGCTAGGAATTTAATCAGAATAAATATTTTAGTGTGGACATCTTGTAGGTGTGCGTAATGATTGTTATGAAGGGATACATTAATGCCAGTAACTTCTCTAAGACTGCAGAAATGTAAGATTCATAATTACAGCACCAAGTGTATGCAAGTATCGTGAGCTGAGGAATTTAGCTATTTGTTTAAACATGAATCTACTCTGTTCAACGATGTTCACTAAAAAATATGTTGTTTACAAACACCTCTGAGCCAGGATTTAAAATAACAGCGTTCTTAAATCCTCCATTTCAAAATTAAGTTAAGAGAGTCTTATATTTATCTGTTTTTTCACCAGTTCCATTACAATGATTTATTCAACAGGAACATAAAAATAGGTTTGGTAGCACTCAAAACAACACATACTTTTTCACAGTTGTGTGGTTCTGTATGACTGCCTGCAGTGAGCTCTCATAGCATTGCGGCGCCCTTGTCGTTCATTTCCTTTTCCAATTAGCAGTAAAATACTGATTAATTTTCAAAGACAAATCTTGTCTTGTTTATACTTTTAGCACACTTCAATTTTTACTGAGATGATACCCTGACATTTTGACAATTCGCTTTTATTTTAATTAACGAGAATAACTCAATAGAGGTAGCTGAATGCTGCAGAGCAATAGAAATAGTCAAACGCAGGAAAATCTTTTAAAAGTGTACTGCACCATGTAGTATTTTATCCAAGTACTAGGCATGCTTATTCTGTGTGACTAGATCTTATCCCAATCCGATAACCAGCAATATTGAATGGGATAAGTACATTTGTCTGGGACATCTTCTGAAATTATATCATGTTAGGAACACTCTGTGTGTAAAATCCAACTCCATCACATACTGAAATATTTTCTTAATTGTATGAATGCATACTGTATTGCTCACAGTAAATGGGATGGAAGACGTAAGCTCCTGGATGAAGGGCAGCTACCTCAAATTCAGCTCTAACAAGACCAAGATTCTCATCTTGGGACCCTCCACATCAGCCCGGGACGACTCCTGGTGGCAAGCCGCCCTCTGCACCCCCATCCCCACTTCAACAAACCACAAACACTACCTTGGTTTCATCCTGGATTCATCTCTCACTGTGACCCTCCAATTCAACTCAGTCGCATCCTCTGTTTTCACACACTCTGCCTTCTTCGGAAGATCTACAAATGGTCCCCAAAGAGCTGCAGCAGAACCATAAACCATGCACTGGTTACCATCAGACTCGACAATGCCCTCTACTATGCCAGCACCACCCAGAAGAACCAGAAGAAACTACAGCACATACAAAACACCTCCTCCAGACTCATCCTGGACATTCCGATGCCGCAAACACATCACCAAATCACATAAGAGATCTCCACTGGCTTCCTATCGAGAAAATAATGAACTCCAAACTCCTTGTCCACACATACAAGGCCCTCCATAACCTGGGACCCACCTACCTCAACCACCACATCACCTTCTACTCCTCCAGCGGACCTCTCCCCTCTGGTCAACAAGCACTAGCCACCGTACCACCCATACGGAAGGCCTCGGCTGGAGGAAGATCCTTTGCCTACCTCGCGGCAAAGAGCTGGAACACCCTACCCCTGCACCTCAGGCAGTCACCATCGTTACCTCAATTCAGGAAGGACCTTAAAACCAGGCTCTTCAACTGCAGCACAGAGGACAAACCCCCTCAGCACCTTGAGACCCTTATGAGGGAGCTGTTGCACTCTATAAATACTGTTTTGATTTGATTTGAATTTACAGGTACTATTGGTTGTCATGGCACATGAAACTGCATGGAGGCCAGTTGTGTATTTTCCCTGCCACAAACTAGACATACACTGTTAACACCAACTAAACATTTTACAGTCCAACCTGTTAAAAAAAGAAAAAGCTGAAAAGAAAATAACTAAACTAATACTGATGAGTTGCAAAGGAATACAATAAATAATCTTCCCTACAGATGAGTCTGACACTTTCTTTCGATTGCCAGTTCACGTAATTTGGCACAAAATATTTTCATACCAATGAAAGACTAAAATTTCCAGTGAAAACGTTTGGACCTGGGGTCCCAAGGTATAGAGAAGGTATTGATCCCCAATTACAAGAACTGGAATTTACGTTTCTGGGGACCTCAGGCCCAAACTGAATATCAGATACCCCTTATTTGTACTTGACTCTCAGGGCAGAGAGGCAGAACAGTCTAAGGCTTACTCAGGGGTGCAGTGGGGTACAGATTCAGAACTCAGTGACTCAAAACACTTAATAAATCATACTTGTCAGGACCTTATCTTTTGAAAAGGGAAAGTACTTTATGGACACAAAAAACTAAATATGATGCATAGATTAACAAATATACCAAAACTGGCAGGTGGAAACACTGATGGGGACACACTCTAAAGGGCTTCACAACTTACAGGTGCCACACAATAAAGAAAAGTGATGATGGTTAAGTAACCTCCTGAAGGACCATGGAGGAACCTCAAACAGTCTGATCACCAGCAGCCATAACCCCTAAAACACAATACACCATTTTGTACCTAACAGAAAATATGGGGGAACATGAAGAAAAAAAATGAATCATTTGATTTCTAAGGGTGCCACTATATAAATCAATGGTAGATCATAATCCATGATGAGCATGGATATACTTTCATTTGCATTAATTTTAGCAGTGAAGTTGTGAACATGATGTGCAGAGTCTTCTTTGTACACTGAATACAGTTACCTAGCAGCATTAGGGGACTTAAGAACAAAGGTCAAAGCTTTGCAGAGTCCAGGGGTAACAGCAATCAGGAATCAGGCCGATCAAGCATACGGCTTATAGGAACTCGACATTGTGGAGAGCGGGGTATTGGAAACTGAAGACATTGGGAAAATTAGACTGTTACCAGTCACATCCTGGTACTGGTACACTTCTCGGACATTAAGGGGCAGATTTACAAGAAAGTGGCACACCGGTCCAGATGCACCACTTTTCTCATGTCCCCTTGCCCCCCCAACGACACCGTGGTCCAACTGGTCTGAATGTCTGTAGATACAAAATGCAAAAGAATAAAGCAACAGCCAGGGCACTCAAATGTAAAAAATAAGTCCGTCCAATTCCAGTTGCCGGAGAAGAATTTAATTCTTATGTAAACAGAAGATTGAATAATGTTCATAAAGTAAATGAGTCCATATAAGATAAACAGCAGAAAACAGCCAACACGTGTTTCGTCCTATTGGACTTTTTCAAGGCTTAAGTCCTCTGGTAGAGGATAAGGAAAGTTGTCCAGAAAAAATAATTCTGATCGAATAGCAAGAACGTGTTTGTACTAAGTCCAAATAACAAAGATCGCCGTGTGGGGATATATTAATGTCGTCAAACACGGCTAGTAGCCCGGAATTGATCGGACCGCGGTTCAAAAACTCCTGAATAGTAGCCCGTCCTGAATAAGGAAAACGGGAATTACTGACATCTGTACGAACGCATGGTAACGTTGTGAAGCCGCCACTGCACCCCAGGGGCTAATTTTAATAGAAAGTGGGGGGCTTCAGAAGCCACTCAGGTCCCAGGGACGACACCTCCCTAAGGCTACAAATGTAAAATGAAATGGGGGCCCCACATGGATCCTCAAGTCCCGGAGACCACCACTTCTCCAGGGCTACTAATAAAATGCTTAGGAGGGGCTGTGCAGATCCCCTGAGCCCCAGGGACTAACTCCTCCCCAGGGCTAAATTGAATAGCCAAGTTCTAAGATGGCTGCCAACACTTCCTGGTTCAAGTGTTGGCAGCCAATAGGAGCTCTGCATTTGGGTCAATGAGCTTGTTATTCTTCACAAATTCACCACGGAGGCACCACAGCCTTACATATACAAATTAGGATTTCCCTACATTTCTCAACAACTATTGAACGGTTTAAAATCAAATAACTAAAAGCACAATCTGCTGAACAAAATCCAGCTTTCTGCCTAATTTTGGTGTAATTCCGTCCAGCGGTTCAGACTGTAGTTGTGTTCAAATCTCGAATAGGAATTAGCATGGGAAACACACTTTTTTTAACCCCCCCTATTTTCTTGGCCCCTGCTTGACGAACAACCCCCACATTTTCTATGTGCAACCAGAATTACCAACATTTTTTTGGGGGAAATTTATGTGAAGATCCATCAAACAGTGACAAAGATATAGGCAAGTCAAAAAACGCTTGTCCTATGGAAACATGGTCCTAACTATAACTACCTGCTGGCAACCGCCAGTAGGATATATATATATATATATATATATATATATAGCACTCACTCACCTGTGAAGTTGATCACAAACTTGTAATCACCCTCCAGGTGGAGGGTGATTAAAAGTTTAAAATTGCTTTACTTAAGATTTTGGACTTTGGATGTTTTGGACCAGTGTGCTTATCTGGCCTTTGTACTCCACCCCTCTTGAAGCTGGATCGATTTACGACCGGGATTTTGGATATATATATATATATATAGTGTACAGTAGTTACAGTAACAGACAAAATACCACACAACAACTCCACACCATTTAAACAAAATAGAGACTATTTATCGCAGTTAAATATGACTAAAACAAAAAAAATTCAATAACTGCAGATCACGGTATAAACATTTAAAGAATGTAGATTATTGTTATCTTGGATGTGCCTGTGTGCTGTTATTAGAGTAGTTACGGCCCTGCTGGGGATTTTGATAACTCTCCCTGGTCTTCAAGCAGTGTTTTTAGAAAATCGCTGTGTTCAATTCAGTGGCTGCGAGAAGCTCAAAATGGCTGGCAGGGACCCTCGGGTCCATTTTCAAGCAAAAGGTACCTTCACCAAAAGCAATGAGGTTGGGGCAAGTCTCTAGCAGCGTTGCCCTCTAGTCCTGGGCTCCTACAGCGACAGTGTAGTTATTGTGTGTTGCGCTGCTCGGTTGAGAACGGTTGGGGTGGTGCTGACATCCCCACTGTTCCTGGCATTCTTGTGGTCCCAGCACAGGTAGGGGAGGGGGTTCTGCGCTTAGAAGAAATGCTCTGAACAAGATCCACACCCCACTTTGTGTAGTTGTTGCTTTGGTTCGTCAGCACTCCAATTTCACTTGAAGAAAGAGGGGGGCTATGGGAGGACCACACAGTTCTGAATACCACGGTCCTCTGCAGATCGGGAAGGGGCCAGCATAGGCCTTGGTAAAAGGAGTGCTGAGCTCCGCTGGTAGACTGGTTAATCCGATCTGCCCTCAGGGAAGAAGCAAAGATGCAGGGCATGGCTCCTGGACTTACGGATGGGAAAGTCCAGCAGTCGCACATATTTTTATGAAGTCTTCAATGTCCCTGATACTTTGTAAACAGGGGGCAAGCCAACAAGCCCAAGTTGAACAGTTGAATTTCAGTCTTAAATCTGCTCCGTTTCCTTTCTTTTTACTTTTACTTCTTTTTTATTTTTGTGGCACAGATGTGTTCTATCTGCCAAGGCCAAACACACTGGGCCAGATTTAAGAAAAGAGGTGCAGCGCCACTTTTCTTATGCCCCTTAGCACCTCCCTCATGCCACCATGTGCATGCCATATCTATGATATGGTGCACCATGGCAGTAGTTTGTGAACTAGCGTCAAACCATTTGACACTACTTCGGAGCTTTGCAGGATTAGCATGAAAAATGTTGAAGCCAATTCTGCAATTCCCATTGAGGCAAATTGAAAACAATGGTGTGCCTCTTTTTAACGCCTGCTGTGAGCAGGCGTTAAAAGTGAAGATAAAATGACACAAAGAAATCTCTTAGATTGCTTTGCACCATTTTTCGGTCCCCCTAACGGGGAAACGACCCCTTTACATACATTATGCATGCCGCATATGCATATTGTAGCGCAAAGTGTTACAAAGGGTATGGCACAATGCATGCATGGTGCCACTTTGTAAATTTGGTGCAGGGAAAAGGCCAATTTTGCACCGCCTTAGCGTAAAATAAAATTACGCTAATGCAGCGCTAAAGTGGCTCGAGGCCTTCCTAAATCAGGGCCACTGACTTTGACAATCATAGTTTATTATGATCTTGCATGCTCATATAGTTATGCACAATTGTAAAGTTGTATGTGGCATGACAAAAATTCAGAAGATATTATTCATTCATATGTTAGGTGGGGTGCAGAAACAGGCATATTGACAATATAGAGAATCAACGGTAAGTCGCTAATGTTAACAGCAGTCACGGCGCTCGAGGAAGTACGACCTGCTGGTTCTCCTGGTGCGCGTGGCTCATTTCCCCATCAGCTTTACTTCAAAATATTTCATCTGATGCTGCCAGAAACAGTAATGATGCCCTTTGATGAAGATGTAACTGACATAAGGGTCTTCGGTCTGACAAGGTTTAGTGAAGGTTTCTACACGTCGTTAGCAAGAAAAACAATGTAACACCTGCAAAACCAGTGTTAACGGTGGAATATTCAGAGCTACAAAGGCGAGGGCGTTTTTAAGACACACAACCTGTCCTAGAATGTCTACGCTTGCCACTTGCAGTACCCTTCTCGAGCTTATTACTTTGTGGTGTCATTAAAAACAAACCTTTCCGGCGAATTAAGGTTACATCGAAGACAATATATTAATATCATTTTGGAAACTTGACGTAAAATTTCTAAACGTCAGTGGAGAGAAAGAATTGAAATAATTGTGATTCGAACATACTTAGCACGTGTAGCTTTAAAGCAGACATTTTTGATGATGTGTTGTACTTTTGAACACACTAATGATACAAAACAAGCAAAAAAATCTTTGTAGCGAATTGTAATAGGTCATGGGCTGTAAAGTAAAAAAAAGGTGCCCTATGTACAGAACTACTAGCAAACCTACCGACATACAAAAATTATCTTCACTGTCGTTCCTATCTCTTTATTACATTTTCCACAATACAAAGTGAAGCCTTGTCAGCAACAAATAAATTATTTGAAATACCATTATTTATGCATGTTATTCTTTGCGTTATAGACATATGCATAAACAATGACTGCTTCATGCATCAGTGTACCCCTTACTTGGTAGATCATCTCCTAGTTTCACTGTCATATTTGACATTTACTTTGTTTTCTGCACTTCTGTAAAGCATGCTAAACAAACCACATTTTAGATCTCGCTGGACAGTGCAGATGTCAACAGACATCATGTGACTATCCTAAAATGGAGTTATAAGAAGTAATACCAGGAGAGGGGTTTTGGCTATGCCCACAAGTTAGTACCCAGAAGTACATGTTTAAATGGGGTAGAAATTGTGCTTTTCCACAAAAAAGTGCATGCCCTCCACGCAGATGTGATATTTTTGCTTATTTAGCCAGCTGCTTAAGAGTGAACTTCAGGGACACACACATGACATTGCAATTCTGTTGGAAAGTGGTTTATTAATAGGTGCAGGTAGGTACCTACAATTAATAATAACACTGCAATCACAAATAAGGTCCAGTCAAAGGGCCTGAGATAGAACTCGTGGAATGGTGAAAGATATCCCATCTGCTGAAATCTAAATCCCATGGGACATAACTGGATTTAGATTTTGGCAGATGGGCTATCTGGCACAGTTGTGATGAAGTAACCCACCTGCCGTGCTCTAAATCAGGCCTAAAGTCTCAATAAATTAATCTTTGCCCAACCCTTGGTAGCTTGGCTGATGAGCAGTCAGGCTTAATTTAGGAGACAGATGCGTAAATAAGTAAGGCACAATAAACAATGAAAATCCAACACCAATTTATAAATGTAGATAATATAGTTATTTTTAACATTACACAAAACAGCAAAAACCCAATGTAGGGAACCGGAGAAATGAATTAAATTTTTTTAAATGTAAACGTGCTTTCTAGTGCCAAAAAGTGAAAAGTGACAACTGCGGCTATGAGGCCGCGCTGGACAAGACTAAGTCAAATTGTTTGGCTGACTGTGAAGGAGTGAGGGTCGAATATAACAAGTGGTTGGGGCCGGTCATGTTTTTACCTTTGCACTTTTTGTCACATTTTTGGGGCATTTTCTATCAACATCAATCAAGTCTCCTCTGCAGGCTGTGTTGCAGTTCTATGATGGTGGCTCGCTTAAGCACGAGGCCTCGGTGAATCATGGAGGTCTTGATTCTCGACGGTGAAGAGCTCTGGAGTTTCAGTGGGTCAAACCTGAATTTCCAGCCGAGTTGCGGTTCCATATTGCTGGCTTACCTCTCAACGACGGGACGGTCTAATTATGGGTAACAGTGCCTCATGTTGTTTTCAGTGTCCCAAGCCTGCATAACAATATAGAGGTCCAGGTTGTCCTGATCCCACTTGGCACCTCACGAGCAGTCCCCTCAGTGACACAAGTTCAAATTTTCTTCTTTTCTTCCATCCCCTTTTACCATCTGGGGGGCAGTTGATGGAACAGTTGTTACTTGTTTCATTAAGTTGCCCCAGTTGGTACTGGGTGTTCAGCATCGTCTTTGTGGTTGGAACCAGGTGAGTGAGTGAAAGAAGGGCAAGCCTGGAACATTCCACCACTTAGACAAAATGGGCGACCAGTTACATGTTGACAATTTAGCTCAGATGTTATTTGATATTCAAGGTGAAGTTCAATACTTCAGACGGAATAATCTGTCTCTTAAAGATGAGTTTTTCTAAAATTGCCTCACTCATTTACACTGGTTAGCTGGTCTAGGGGCCGGGACGATTCTTAAAGGGACACAGCCTGCTGTACAACCCGCACACTTTGGCTAAACAAAATATTCCACTAGTACATCCTTCATTGGAAATGGTAACCATGTGCATGAGACTGTAACCACTCCCAACCCCATGCCCTTGACCCTGCCTGATGCATGTTTATAGGTGTAGAAGTGTACCTTTTAGCACTTTATAAACAAATCAGAGTATCAGGAGTGTGACGTTTTTGAGTAGGTGATAATCTGTCATAGATAATGTAATATGGACAATGTCTGTGCACATTATCATGTGTACCATCTGTTTTAATGGGAAATTGCATGGTTTTGCATAGGAATGTGCGTTTTAAAACCTTACCAATGCCACTTCAGTATGGCTGCCATTTGCTGTGTTCCCCCCTAGTTAATTTCATTTCACCTCACTTTACTTTCACTATAGTCCTTTCTTGTTTATCAATTTGCTATTTTTTTAAAAACCACAGTGCACTGTAAAACCATTCATGTGATCAAGCCTGTTTACATCAGTTCCAAGACATGATGCATCAAATGGCTCAAATGGGTAACGAATGATGCAGTTCTATTCCCTCAACAATGGTAATAAAATTTTACACTCAGTGGATCTGAATTTATGGTTTATGCCATAATGTCTTTTCATGTGGAGGTATATATCCAGAGTATGAATTGTTAAATCATTGCAGTGTGACAGAATGAAAATAACTAAGCTTAGTCTGTATGAGCCCAACTGTTTTCTTCTGTCACATAATTCCACAATGTATTCTGTGAGGCACTAAGCATTTTTAAACAGCTAGTAACATTGTAACGTAGGTGAAACAAATTTGTCCTATGCACTTACAAGAGTGAAAGTGTGTTTATTAGTGCTCTCCATGCATACATATATGGTTAATGCCATTGTGCTTTATCATTATATTGTGTTTGCTTTTTATAAATGGTCTTTACAGTTATTACGTTATGTATCAGAGAATTCATATTAGGATATTGACATCACTATAACTTGAAAGAGAGACTTCAGTTGAATAATCGTATTATTGTACATCTGTTCTTTCAGCATAATGCTGGTAAATGTCTGTAGGAGGCTGGCATTGCTTATAATGGGTACCTTGTGGTACTTATACCCTGTGCCAGGTACAGTTATCCCTTATTAGTAGAATAGAGATGTTTCTAGCAGCTTAGTCTGATAGAAGGTAGCTATGACAAAGCAGCTTAGGCTGAACTAGGAGACATGCAAAGCTCCTACTATAGCACTTATATCATATAGCACAATATCATAAGAAAACACAATACTCAGAGTTACTAAAAATAAAGGTACTTTATTTTTATGACATGGCAGAAGTCGAAGAGGGAAGTGCACAGGAACTCTGGTGAGCTCTTGCATTCGTTAACTGAAGAATACCCCAGAGGAGAGACCCTAAATAGCCAGAAAAGGAGGCTTGGCTACCAAGAAAGGAGGATTGGCTACCAAGAGAGGTAAGAGCCTATCGGAGGGGGTCTCTGATGTCACCTGCTGGCACTGGCCACTCAGAGCAGTCCAGTGTGCCCCCAACACATCTGTTTCCAAGATGGCAGAGGTCTGGGACACACTGGAGGAGCTCTGTGAACCTCCCCTGGGAGGTACTGGTCAGGGGAGCGGTCACTCCCCTTTCCTTTGTCCAGTTTCCTGCCAGAGCAGGGCTGGGGGATCACTGAACCGGTGTAGACTGGCTTATGCAGAGATGGACACCATTTGTGCCCATCAAAGCATTTCCAGAGGCTGGGGGAGGCTACTCCTCCCCAGCCCTTCACACCTATTTCCAAACACCCTCTCTCAGAGGAAATCCTTTGTTCTGCTTTCCTGGGCTGGGGCTGCCAAGTCCCCAGGAGGGCAGAATCCTGCCTGAGGGGTTGGCAGCAGCAGCAGCTGCAGTGGAAACCCCGGAAAGGCAGTTTGGCAGTACCCGGGTTCTGTGCTACAGACCCGGGGGATCATGGAATTGTCCCCCCAATACCTGAATGGTATTGGGGGGACAATTCCATGATCTTAAACATGTTACATGGCCATGTTCGGAGTTACCATTGTGGCGCTATACATAGGTAGTGACCTATGTATAGTGCACTCGTGTAATGGTGTCCCCGCACTCACAAAGTCCGGGGAAATTGCCCTGAACGATGTGGGAGCACCTTGGCTAGTGCCCACACACTAAGTAACTTGGCACCCAAACCTTCACTAAGTGAGGGTTAGATATATAGGTGAGTTATAAGTTACTTATGTGCAGTGAAAAATGGCTGTGAAATAACGTGGACGTTATTTCATCAGGCTGCAGTGGCAGGCCTGTGAAAGAATTGCCTGAGCTCCCTATGGGTGTCAAAAGAAATGCTGCAGCCCATAGGGATCTCCTGGAACCCCAATACCCTGGGTACCTAAGTACCATATACAAGGGAATTATATGGGTGTACCAGTGTGCCAATGAGAATTGGTAAATTTAGTCACTAGCCTGCAGTGACAAATTTAGAAAGCAGAGAGAGCATAAACACTGAGGATCTGGTTAGCAGAGCCTCAGTGATACAGTTAGGCACCACACAGGGAACACATAAAGGGCACATACTATGAGCACTGGGGTCCTGCCTAGCAGGATCCCAGTGACACAAGGGCTAAAACAAACATACATACAGTGAAAATGGGGGTAACATGCCAGGCAAGATGGTACTTTCCTACAATGTCCCAAGAATAAGCAACTGCATTATGTAAATATATCATAACTTTAAAAAGAAAACATGAATGCAGTACATCACCGAGCTTAAGTAGCTTAATAATGTAGAAACACATGTTACGTGGCCAGATAAATGCAACACTTATGTTAAATTTCTTAAAAATCAATTGGGAGTTTGTTTTTGTTCAGTTACAGTTCAATGAAGTTGCTCCCTCTGAAAATAATTATTATTTGCTAAAAGCAATTGATCGAATGAACTAATAGTCATGCTGGCTTCACAAATTATGTGTTTCTCTTGTACGGCACCATAGATTTAAACAGAAAAGTTAATTGTTCACAACTACATGTGTCATCTGCATCAATTAAGATCAATTTAAATAACATGATTTTGAACAACATAACTTTGAAGTTTCAGAGCATATTGTACACCATTCACTATCAGAATTATAGCATGTATATTTCATACTCCAGTCCAAATAAAATGGTGAAGGAGCTTGTGTTACTTACATACATTAAAATGTCATGTTTTCATTACAATATGATTTTCAATTCAATGCCTTGCAGAAATGGAATTGCAATATTTTAATAGAATTAAATAGAGGTGTCTTTAACCATACCTTGTGATTGTTTGACGTCGACACACACTGACCTCACTTCTTCAAAGAGTTACTTCAATGCTGACATCATTGTGATGCAATATGTGATGTCACCAATGATGAAATTTGAGGTAGCCATGTGGTTTTGTGCAATGGCCAACATCAAAATTCACTTAAAATGTGTTTCAGAATGTTTAAGTTGTTTCAACGTACATTAATGTCTTACAACAAAAGAAACGAACTTACCATTTTTTCCAGTGCATTTGCTGTTGATGATACACAACATCCGATATCAATGTCTTTATATTCCACAATGCCCAATAGTCTGTGTGGTCAATTGAGCATTGTCTTACACACTGTATGGTCAGCACCCGCCCCAGATATGCACGGATTTTGTCTTATGCACAGGAAGGATTATATACTGGCTTGGTAAGACACCAGCTATGCTATGCAAGCCACTGTGGGTTCAGCCCTTGTAGCATACAACCAACTTTTTCTAAACGGAACTGTGACAAACCCCTTCTGAAAACACTGTTCAGCTTCGCACAGTGTATGTTAGTCGAATGGCCTGCAGTTAGGGTATGTGCAAATTCACTATGTGTTCTTTCCACAAATAGTAGCCAAACATTTTGCATTCTTACCATACAGCTGCTGGACCTGTTTAGGGTCCGTGTTTTTATTTGTTTTTGGCATGTGCAACTGTGTTTGCGTATAAAGACTGGCCTAGCTCCATGTCCTGAAGCAGTAGGAACAGTTCAGCCACTTTATTTTTATTTCTATGTGCTGAGTGTGACATGCATGTCCAGGCATGTGTTCCATGCTCACTATTGCATAGGACTCAAGCCTGGCCCTACTGATGATATCCCGATAGGCTGAAACTAGAGATTAAATCAAGCAAGTGCAAATCTGCTATTAGTGCAGTGACTTTACACCTTCAAAGTATGCTGCAAAACCTACAAAGCTTGACCATATCTGATGAGTGAATCCAAGAGGCCCAGTGGCCTGTGAGACACTTGCACCAACAACCTTATCCATCATAAAGCAATGAAATGTAGAAAAGGAAAGGCAGCACATCAAGCTTGCATTTGTCATATGCCTAGGATTTGGAGCTCCTTCCACACCCACATCTTGAAATCTTCCTCATTCCTTTTCTTCAAGAAGGCTCTGAAGAACATCCTCTTGAAGCAACACTTCATCTGCATGCACCACTTTAGAAGATAGACACAGCTGGCATTTCTTTGCTATTTAGCTCAGTGAGTTCCTGTGCTTTGTAGCTAGTTCTGCTTCAAATATATAAATATATAAATATATAGTCAATTAAGAAAACAAAGGTTAAAGCCTAGTTATAGTTAGGAAAACATATGCTTCCTATACAAACCAAGTTTAAACTACATATCTAGCAAATCCCAAGCAATGAGGAGCCCACATAGCCCAATTCAGCAATACAGAAATGAACATACAATACTGTAGCAAATTCAAATCACTGCAAATAGGATTGTTGTACAACTGTCATTAAATCAGTAACATAAAAAGGTAACTAGGTATCAACCAAATAAATCCAGGTACTCTATGTCTAACACGGATCAAGTAAAAGTTATTAAGTTATCACTGTAAGCTCATTTGGCTTTCTAAGCCATTCTGTTAAAATAATGCCAACTGCATTCCTATAAAACCAGTGAAAATCCTGCTGGGGCCCTGTTAGGGGGCCCCTGCACTGCCCGTTCCTGCCATCCTGTTTCTGGCAGTGAAAACCGCCAGAAACAGGCTGGCGGGAAGGGGGTCGGAATCCCCATAGCGCCACCATGGAGGATTCTCCCAGCCGGGGGTAATCCGGTGGGAAACCGCCGGACCCGGCTGGGCGACCGCGGCAAGCACCGCCAGCCTGTTGGCGGTGCTTCCGTGGTTATCCACCCTGGCGGTCGATGACCGCCAGGGTTGGAATGACCCCCTTTATCTTCAATGATACTAACCCTAATCACAAATGTAGAACTAGTCCTTTCGCTTACCTTGAGCTTAATTGTAATTTTAACACTAAATACAGCATTAGCATGCCCTACTCTATCCATTACCATAACTTCAAAACGTACCCTAAACTTAACCCTCTACATGTATGAACCCTAAACTTGATAATCCTATTGCTACACCTTATAAGCCTAATACTACACCTTAACATAAAACTAACCTGACTCTATTTTAGTTTAACCCTTAACCCAACCATAAGTCTAACCATAAACCCTATACCTTTAACTTCAATCACGAATTTACATAACACAACCCTAATATTAGCTCTTGAAGTTATGTACTCAATAGTGATAATCCCAGTATTGCTAGTCATTAATGTATTACCTTCTATGCAATGGTATATCAATGCAGTTAATCTGAAGTATTGACAATCAACCATGTGCAGGAGTGTACCCAGAGCTAGGGAAGTAGACGTCTTGGTTTCCATTTTTTTATGTTAATACTACTATATTCCATGATATCAAGATAACCTCAGACGATATCAACGATAACCTCGATCTCTTATGTGTTCATATTTTAAGACTGTGGAATGAATTGAATTTAGCCCCGATTGATTCAGGAAGGACTTGCAAATTCACACATTGTATTAAATTTGTTTGGTTCAAGAAAGTGTGAGGAAGAACATTGAAACAGATACAAAACCTCTGTCTCCCAGTGCAGAGACTCCGTTACATGTAGAGTTTTCCAAACATTCATAGTAAAGGAAACACAACAGAACTCCATGAATCCTAAATGAGTAGATTAGTAGCATTCGTCTTTTTCAAATATATTTAAAACATTGGCAGGTTTCTGTATTTTTAAACACTTTTTCATGTTTGCAGTTTCTTTTTACTCAAACATGGTGTGAACATCTAAATTATTTATTTCTTATCTAGAGACTCATGTGCGGTCCAAAGAGGCAAGCCAAGCAATCCTAATCTAGACCGCGTGGCCAGGTCCTAAAACATTTTTAACTGGTGCTATTTTGTCTTCTTGGTAGCTGTGAAGGCAGTGCTTAAGGCACCATTTTATTGAAACAGATTTCTGGAGGTGATGATACGTGACAAACATGTGCATATCTGTTGTGTGTTATTTTGTTGTGCTGGTTATGCACAGTTTTTAGTGCTACTAGGTTTGGTGCTGCATTACTGCAATGTGACGTTGTAGGAAGCTGGCTCTATATGTGATATATCAATAACTAGATATACCGTATAAAGAGTTCAGGATTTCCCTAATAAGTGGACAGTAGCTTCATATGTAATTCCAAAGTGCTCTATTAGGGGGTAGTGTCGTTGAGCATCCTATGGGTTAAGACAGAGGAGTGTAAAACATCTATGGATACACACAATAGTCAATAAATAAATGAGACGCACATCTCAAGAACAAGATCCACACCAATTTATAAAAATAGCATGAATATATGTCTTGAGGCATCAGGGAAAAATCATTCAGCTAAGTATGTTTTTAAATTCTTTTCACTTTACAAAGTGGGCACTTCTTGCAATTTCTGAGTTCTGCAATGTTATCCTATAGAAGGAAGAAAAAGTTCTGCAAACAGGTATAGTAGAGTTACTTGCCAGACCAAAATCCTGGAGTTAATGTCAGTGGTGTGCAAGGTCCAAGGAAGTACCAGCAGCACACCACCAGATGCAGGGTGCAAAACTGTGTCGGGAGCCCAATGTGTTTCAATGAAGCTCGGTCTCTATGGAAAAAAGTTGCAGGCTCAGGCTAGGAAGCCAGTCGGGCAGAACCAACAGCGGTGCTTAGGCCTCAAAATGCTTGGTACAGGAGGACACCTATGGTTCTCTTCTCCACGTCCCAGGAGCGACGGGTGCAGAGGTGTCTTTAGGCATCTGTTTTTTCTTACAGGAGCAGTTGCAGTAAAGGGGGCCTGCATGCGGAGGCTGCAGGCGTCATTGGGGAGTCCAGGAGGGGTAAACCCATGATAGACTTAAACTCTGGAGGGCTGAGGGACCTTGTTGACAACAGTGGCCCACTTCAACTCGAGCTGGAGGAGACGGGTGCAGTAGTTGCTTTGGGTGTGGGTTTTGGCGGTCTGGAGGCTTCAGAATCCTTTCTTTGGAGCTTGTAGGAGAACAGGTTCGCTGTTCATAGGAGGTCTATATAACAGGCAGACAGTCCTCCTGGGAGTGAAGAGCTGCAGGATGAGTCAACCTTGATGCAGTTTTTGATGAGGATTGCAGACAGGCTGGCCGGGTTGGTTCAAGGTCAGCTGCTTCTCTCCTCTCTGCTTTTGTGGCTCTTCAGCATCCTTGGTCTTCTTAGATCACCAGGATCTGTTTCTCTGGTTCCAGGGTCTCCCCTAAATACTGAATTTAAGGGTGTTAGGAGAATGTAGGCTACTACCCAATAGTCAATGGACTACTGACCCTTGGGGTCACTGTGGCCCTATAGTAGCACTTCCTGTGGAAAGTGGGCATACCCCTGTCCCAGAATTTCTAAGCATGCCATCACAAAGATGGCTACCTCTGAAAAATTGTGTTCAACTTGGATTAGCCCAACTTAGTGGTGGTACTAGCCTGATGGTGGTACGCCTACCTAGCTAGCTAATTTTCCCACCTGTCGAGGTGCCAAAGAGCCTCTGGACAAATAGTCAGCTTCCTCTCCTGTGAGGGGGAGCCAGATTCCCATTTCAAAGGCGGCAGCCCTTTGAGGCTTGCCGCCTTAGGAAGGCTAATGGGCAGGTCATCCTGTGGAAGGGGGTGTTACACGATCTTCCCAGACAGGCTTTTGTTCTGGGCCTCCTGAGAGGAGACAGCTCTCACTCTAGGGGGTCAGAAATGTGTCTCGGGTGGCAGGCTGACAGAAACTAGTCAGCAAGCATACCAGAAGCTGGTGGGTTTTCAGGGGGTACCTCTAAACAGCCATTTACCATTTTCTAAGGTGGAAAATAGCACTTCTCCAGCTCTTCAGCTACTTATGACACAGCCAGCCGGAAACTGTGGCACAGACTGTATGGTAACTTAGTACCCCAGTGCTCACTTTATGTAATACGTAGACCATCTTGCATATTCACAACAGCAAGACTATGTTGATTAAACAAGATCATGACTGCACCAAAATTCTTTCTCATCTTAAGTATTCAACATTTCAATTTGACTATTCTTATTTAGCCAATACTAAACTGCTTTTACAACATGAAGGTTGCATCCTGTTCTTGTGCATTTGTCTGTTATGGTCATTGCCCTGGCTCTAGTAATGTGCAAAACACAAAAGTATAAATACAAATATTCAATAATGATGTTTCGCTATATTTAATGCCAAAGCTCATTAAACATTTTTGTAACTTTCGAAAAAAAAATCAAAATATGTGAATTTTGTGAGAAAATATTACAATACTGTGATAAAGTATTATTCATTAACTGACTGTTATTAAACAGTATCTATTTAAGCATAACAATAATTATTTTGCACCTTTTAAGTTGGGGTAGACAGCATAGCCGTCAAATAGATGTTTTACTTTCAGTATTCTTGGAGTGTGCTTTGCTTATATCCTCTTCAACCACTGGCTTCATTTCCACCACCATTTTCCTCATTTTTCTGTCATTGACTTGAAAGTTTGTAAACAACATAGTGCTCAGACAAGTGGACATTTGTTCTCCGAGGGGCTACTTTACAGTTATAGGCTTCTTAGGATCTGAATCGGCTACTGTCTCCTACCTCCCTCTTTCTCTCACTCTTTGTTTTATGCCACCCACCACGCACACTTGTTCCCCATCAAGACTTTTCCACTTTACCTAATTGCTCCCCTGCTTGCCATCTCCTCTCATTACATCTTCCTGCCCCTTTTCCTTTCCCTGAATACGCCATACTTCCCTAGGCCACCATCCTCTCATTACTTCCTCCACAACCCCTTCTTCTCTCACCCGTATTCTCCTCGTTTCGCTAGGCCAAGCGACCTTCCCAGTGCTGCCAAGTTCGAGTGTTTTTTTGTCAGAAAGTGTTTTGTTTATATTGTGCCTTGTCTAGTTTTGCTATGATGTTGTTTAACTTTTTTTATTTTTATTATTACAAGGCCGCATTCGGTTGTGTTCTGCAACTTCTTTTAATATGTCAACAACGTTGATATCTTTCCAGCCAAAAAGGGCAAATCAACTGACATAGAAATTACCAGGGTGGGTGGGGTAAAATTCTACTGCTTAAAATCTTCAACTAGTTAGGACACCGGCAGGTTTAAAAAAAATGAGCAGTGAATATATCTTGGATTATTATTTTCAGTATTTACTTTTCGTGATAGGGGCCTTCATGCCATGATGAGCAACCCTAACCGTCAAGATTCTTATAATAGAAAGGGAAAACTACAGTGTAGAGAAAGGTCCTTCACAAGAAGGAAGATTAAATGCGCTAATCTGGGTAATTTACTGTAGAAGATAAGCAGGAAGCAGGACAAGTATAAGGGCGGCAGGGAGAGGTTAAAAAGCGATTGAAACCCTCAAAAGGAGTTCTGTCATGGCACGCTAACATTCACAGCATGTTTTAACTTATTTGTTCAATGACTTGGAGGGGAAATGAGTAATTATACTGTAGTTTCTATGAAAATATGTTCTACTTGGTTTGGAAACCCTACCTGCCCATGTTACCGCATGCTACACAAGTAGAATTGCTGTGCATATTAAACTTCCACAAGGATTGTTGCTCTGCATGAACACAAATTTATTTTGTGACCTTTTTGTTTTATCTTAAGGCATTGTAGTTGAACAGGTTTCTTTTTAAAAAATGAAAGCAATTATAATGTATTTATGACAAAACTAGAAATAGCTCACTTTCGTTTACTCAACATGTCTGAGCTTCTTAAAAACATAAAACACTCACATTATGCTAGCGCAGGTTAGTAGTGTGGTAATTGATTTGCAAGGTTTATTTCACCAAATTCACTACCACAGTGTATGACTTTCAGAGGTGCTGTACAATATTTTATGGCCATTCTAATAATCATAGAGGCTTCGCATCAAACGCAAGAGAACAACATTCGGGAATGGTAATCCCTCAAGACATTCCATACTTCATCAAATGAATTTGGGTGAGCTTTTTTGCCTTTTAAATGTCAAGTTTACACTAATTACCTTCCAAGGCGTATTTCATATCCAGGGCAAACAGATTCCACATGACTTCAGCGCTTACTTTTCCCATGTTCAGTTCTTGAGGGAACCTAAAATCAACCATATTACAGTCATTTATGTGTTAGATTCGCACTAAGGTAAAGCAATTCCATGTGGGCAAGCAAGTATCAAATGTTGTTGTTTATAATACCATTCTCCAATCAAAACCAAAATCCCACAGAGTAATATTTTACATAGGGGCGGCTCCTTCGCAATGGAGAGGAAGTGTCAACCCCCTTGCTAAGACAGGAGTTGAAAGATAAAACAATATTTAATTGTTGTTATATCTTGCAGCTGCTGGCTAAGCCAGCAGCATGGGAAGGGAGGGGCTGAGATGTGACACAGGAGGTGGGAGGAGGAAAGAGTGCACCTAAGTGCGCATGTGTGTTTGGCACCACACATGCACACTTACATTTCTCAAGCTCAGCTGTGTAGAACAGACGGGCTGGAGAAACTACACAGACCCCAGGGTTGTGTCTGAGCGACAGTCCAAGCTGCTCAGATCAATCCTGATGCTGATTTCATGCCAGGTTCATCATTAAAGCAGTGCCAGGATTGCTGGGGAGGCGGTGCGTGTCTCCCAGTGAATGCTGCGACACTCCATAGTGGGAAGGAAAAGGAGCAACGTGTCAGGAGGCCGCAGTTAAGGCAAAAGGTACGTTGTAATTTTTTTAATTTTATTATTTCCCTGTCTCTCTCCCCCTGCCAGCCCCTACCCTTGAGATTTGCAGATGCACCAGCTGATTTTACAATGAGAAGCTGATTGTGAGTTGTGCCATCAAGAGAGCAAAGGAACACTGCGGCGGGAATTACTGTTTCCATTCAGTAATGTCACCCCTACATCATGCAATTAGAGGTTTTTTAACCAGTAATGAGTAATACCGTTATATTTAACCTAGGGATGACAGTCTATATTCATGGAAGTTTGTTTTGCTGTGGGGGTGGGATTTTTGTCTTTCTTCAGAGGGCAGTATTCTGCTGGAAGTGCCTGGTCAAATTTAGTTCAGAATATTTCAGGCTTCCAAAACTTTCAATTAAGGATACAATTTAGATTTTTTTCTTATGAATTATTTGCAAGTGTTCCCGGCACTTGCACTCATGAACCAAGGGGCTCCCCACACATTTTCTTTCTGTGCTTTGGGTTGCAGGTGAAACAAGTAATGACAAACTGGAAAATTGTGAAGGTGTGTGGTGTTGGAGATGCTTCTGCATATAATCTGAGCCCATTTACTAATACATTTTGTAGTTGTAGGAAATTGGGTTACTGGTTGACGGAGGTGATATCCTACTCCAGCAGCAACCATAATTTTTGTTAAGGTGAAAGACAAGCAAACCCCAAATTAACCTGTGCTAAAACATCCGGTAGCGTGGAACAAAGGGTGTCAGGCTTAACTTAAAGGAAATGTGTAAAAAAGTTATGCAGAGCACAAATAGTAATAAAGTAAAAACACATCACAAGAAAAATCTCCCACCAATTTAGAAAATAGAACAAAATTCGATTTATTTTTACACCAACATGACAAAAATACAAGTCCTAGAACCAGACGTATGAAATTTAAAAGAGTTTGTGAAAATTAAGAGCTAAGAAGCAATTTATGCCAACAACGGTAATCTGCTCACAAGTTCATGCCCACCACTTCCAAGTCACAAGTTCAGGCCAACCATTTCCAAGTCACAAGTTCAGGCTAACTGCGATGGAGTTGTGGCCGGATATAGGATGGAGTTCAGTCCTCTGCCAAAAGTACCTTATGGCCTAGACGACTAGATTCTAAGTGCTTATTTTGAGATGAGAGGGCCAGCATCATCGATAAGGAGCTGTAATGTGAAGTCTGGCATCAAGATGAGTTGAGCAGCAGATGACTTGATGACCACCGAACAAAACCTGCCATGTGAAGTCCTTTGTCATCGTCAAGGAAGCCAGTGGGACTTGCTAAGACTTTTGCTGCATTGCGTCAGCTAAGGAAACAAGATGCCTCACGCTGGGCCCGTAACAACGTCGGGCAGCGTTGAGCAAGCTGCCTAGTGCCTGCGAGGACTTGCGCTGGAAGGCATAGAGGATGAGCTTCATCGCAGTAGGCCAGAGTTGCTGGCAGGCTGCTTTGCGCAGTGGCACAATATGTGAAGATGCTTCAAAGTCAAAGAAGTCTGTTATGTGCCTCTAGCTTGAAAAGCAAGCCAGTCAGCTGACAGGCAAGCTGGATTCAGCAGCTCAGTTCACAGCAGCATAAAGCAATAAAGCAGTCTTTGGTCAGCAGGAAGGTCATAGGGCAGTCTTTCTTCCTGGAAGAGTTCATACGCCCAGAAGTGATCTGAAGAGTTGGGTCAGAGGGTCAACTACTTATACCTGGTGCCCACTTTGGCAACTTTCTAAAAGTGGCCTTTTCAAAATTGTGACTTAAAATCCAACTTTACCATTAAAGAGGTTATATATTTCTATTCTTTAGAGACCAAACTCGACATGCTCACAACTTAAAGTTTTCACTTATTAAATGTAATAAAGTAACCCAATGTTGTCCTATGAGAGATGCAGGCATTGCAGTAGTGAAAAACATATTGAAGAATGTTTCATGCTTTTTAAATACTCTGTACCCTTCCCTATGGGCTGTTATACCCTAGGGTTACATATATATACATGTGTTGAAAAGAAAGGTTTAGGCCTGGCAAAACATTTAATTTTGCATGGTCGAAATGGCAGTTTAAAACTGTACACATAAGCTGCAATGGCAGATCTCATACATATTTAAGAAGGCTGCTAAAGTGAATGGCACACTCAGTGCTGCAGGCCTACCAGTAGCATTTAATCTACAGGCCATGGGTACATGTTGCACCACTTTACTTGGGACTTACAAAGAAATTAAGGGTGTCAACTGGGTGAAAAACAATGTTACCATATTTTAAGGAGAGAGAACAAGCACGTTAGCACTGATAAGCAGTGGAGGGGTCATCAGCATTGGTGTTGACAGTTTCAGAGCTATGCTCCACCATAACGTCCATTCCCTGTAGGGAGGTGGGCCTCCTCAATAGTATGGGATTCTCAAGCTTTATCTTCATTAGCCATCTGAGGGGTCTATGGTCTGCCTGGACCCAGAAGTGAGCTAAAAAAAGATATGGTCTCAGCCTTTTCAGTGGCGAGACCATTGCAAATGCTCTCTTCCTATTGCCCTCCACATTTGTTTCCTGGGAAGTACCCTCCTGCTGATGATGGCTACTGGTTGTTCCAGGCCCTTTTTGTTTAGCTGTGAGAGCACAGCCCCATAACATGCTGAGAGACATCTGTCTGCACAATGTTTGCACAATGAACTCTTGTGAGAGGCTGAGGGCTATGAGCTTGAGTCAGGGTGTCAAACATGGTCACAAACGTCAATGTCCAGATCACCTGTCTGGGCTGCTTAGAAATCTGCTCTGTCAGGAGAACAACAATGGTGTCATACCCCTCGAAAAATCCCCTGTAGGACATGGTGAGACCCAAGAAGGCCATTACTTCTGTCTAGGTCTTGACGAATGGTTTGCATTCTAGCCTGGGATGGATGTACCTTACCGCCTACAAACTAGTAACCCAAGTAGGCCACAGAACCCTGCCCTATCTGGCACTTACATGTCTTGATAGTTAGGCCTGCCCTTTGTAGAGGCTGAAGAACTTCCCTGAGTTTGCACAGGTGGCCCTTACAGCTAGAACTCAGGATTACAATGATGTCCAGGTATGCGGCACTGAAGTTCTACAACCTGCCAGGACCTGATTGACCAATGTCTGGAAGGTGGCAGGGGCATTCTTCAACCCAAAAGGTATAATTTGAAACTTGAAGTAGTCCTCTGGCGTAGAGAACACAGACCTCTCCTTGGCCCCCTCAGTCAATGGGATTTGCAAGTACCCAGATCAAACATGTTGAGGAACTTGGCAGCCCCCAACCAATCACTGAGCTCATTAATTCAGGGGATGGGTAAGCATCAGTCTTAGTGACTGAACTGAGCCCCCACTATTCACACAGTGCCGGAGTTTGCGTATGGTATCTGGAGGGGCAGCTTTGGAGACCAGCACCACTGTGCAGGATAAGAGCTGCTTGAGATTTCAATTACTCCTAATTTCAGCATCTTGGAGACGTCCTCTTTTATTCTGGCTCTCGTCTTGTCACATAGCCTGCAGATCTTATTCTTCACAGGTGTACTGTTCCCAGTGTCATTATCATGGGTACGCCATGTAGTGAGCTCTGGGGTTAGTGAAAAGATGGAGGCAAACTGCCCAACAATTGGCAACAGTCCCTCTGTCGGCCTAGGATCAGGGTAGGGTAGAGGCTTACATCCTCCACTGACCCACCCTGCTCCTCGGAAGAAAGGAGGTCAGGGAGGGGACCAGTCTCCTTCTCCTCTCCATCATACATTGCCAGGAGCATAGTAACCTTCGACCTCTCAATGTGAGGTTTGATCCAATTGACACAGAAGTCCCTAAGGAGGTTCTTGGGAGCCTTATGGTAAACAAAGCAGGTAACTTCTCTTTTGCGCTCCTTCACCTCATTGTTCCCAGACCTCCAGACTTGTAGGGTGCAGGACTCCACAGGCTTCATAACCCACATCTTTTGACCAGGCTGAAACTTGACGAGGGTGGCTTTCTGGTCATACAAGAGCGTCATAACCTCCTGCCTAGCTTCAAGATTCTCTTTTGCCTTCTTCCAGAAATGCTTCATCTGGGAGCAAAAGACCAGTATGTACCATACCACATCTTATGGTTTTTTTTTTTTCTGGGAACTTGCACCAAACCCTCCGGTACCAGGTTAAGAATCCCTCTGACAGTGTGACCATTAGCTAGTGTCTCTGTCAGACATTACCTATTTGGGGAACCCCACACAGGTAATAATCCCTATCAAGGCCCTGGCTACCGCAGATGCAGTCAATGACCTCAGAGTGATAGCCTCTGGGTACCGTGTGGCATGGTCCACCAAGACCAGGATAAACCTGTTGTCTAGGACTATGCTGGGGTCCAGAGGTCCAACAATGTCAATGCCCACCCTTTCAAAGGGGTTGCCAACAACTGGGGGGTGCGTGCAGGGAAGCCTTGTGCTTCCCTCTTGGCTTCCCACTGGCCTGGCAGCTGGGACATGACCTGCAAAATGCATCTTAGCTCACCTTCATCTGGGGCAAATAAAAGTGAGTGACAAGCCTGCAAAAGGTTTTGTCTTGCCCGGGGTGGCATGCCAGGAAAACTTCAAGACTCAGTTCTGGTAGGATGGTCTTTTAGCACTGTAAATCACCAACACATGGGTTGCACAGGTTCAGGAAAAGCTTGCTACACAGGTAGCATACTCACAGTAAATCAGGTGTTGACAGCTGCCTGGGCCTCAGCCTGTCACAGTAGGCCCTCCAGAGGAGGGCACTCTTTCTGCACTCTGCAAAACACCTCCTTGTTGGGTCCTCTTTCCTTCTGCCAACTGGCCACTGCAGATAGGTTTCCCAGAGTGGCAATGTCCTCCCCTTTAGGTTCTAGGGTGTCACCCTCAGGATCAGCCTCCTCCTCAGGAGTGGGTTTCCTGGCCCCCTTGGCATTCCTCTTTTTGGCAGGTACCTGGGCCATTTTTTCACGGTCTCTTGACTACTGTCTTAGGCAACCAAGGTCTGTATAGTCAAGCATACCCACTCAGGCAACACCAACATCTCCAGGTAGGACTGGAGCTCCACCTCTTTCCAGATGGTGGGCTCCAGGTCATTACTGAGCAGACTATCCATGGATGGACTCAAGGCCACCCTCAAAGAACCTGAGATCCAACCAATTCAAAGGGTAAAAGAGCCATTGGATAGTGACACTCAAGGTTGTCAGCTACTATACCTACTTTGATGACACTCAATGACACCTAACAGTAATCATACTGCCTCTTGTGTTTGTCAGAGTCTCCATCCACTGCTCATTTATGGTGATCCACTGCCTGTACTTTCTAGTATTGCTAGGCATGTAGGCCTTTGGCACCAGCTCTCCATCACCCAGGGACACTAGGGCAATCTGTGCACTTCCTCCCTATGGTAACTGGGGCAAACTCCTCCCCAAGTGCTATGCTAGCCAGCCCCAATGCCTGCCCACTAGCGGGGGACAGTATCCTCCTAAGACACATGACACCACCCTTGAAGTGCCCCCATTTTTGGCACTCTTCTTTTGCTCAGGTGGGGAACTGGAACTGTTTTGGGAACTTTTAGAGAACGCCATGTTTTTATTTGCATTTTCCTCTCCTTCCTCTGGTGATGAAGATGCCTTCTTAGAGACCATGGTGATGAGCCAGCAGCCCATCACCTCAGCAAGCTCTCTTGATAGGATTATTATCATCCAGGTGTTGGTGTTGGTGCAGCTGCGTAAACCAGTGACTGAACATGTGCTCTCTTGAAATCAAATTGTACAGCAATCCTTCATTTTTCTGCCTTTCACCCAACCATCCAGAGCCCCGTAAATGGAATCTACACAATCCACTCAGAACTGATGGGGCACCTTCTGGTTGTACTTTTCTGGGGTAAAGCTATACTTACAGATAAGTGTGTTTTTCATTGAGGGGTACTTCATCCTGTCCCCCTTTTCTCAAGGCCAGTATGACATCTCTCCTTTCACTAGTTATATGCTGCCACAGACTGGACCGCTTATCCTCTTCAGGGACCCCATGCATCTCCAGAGTAGCCCAATAGGCTTCAAACTACTTATCAATGTCATCCTCTACAGCAAGGTTATGTACCAGATCCTTGGGAATGTGGACCCTCTTGTCTCTAGATGGCACTGCTGGTATGATGACACCATTACTGCTGGAATTTGCCTGCCTGGCTCTGATGTCCAGCTCTCTGAAGCTCCCTTTATAAGCCAAACACTCCAAAGCAAGTTTTTCCTGCATGGCCAGTTTCTTTTCAGCTATGGCTCTTTCAGTAACAGACTTTTTCTTCTCTGCCTCAGGTATTTTCTCTGTCTCAATTTTAAGCTTGGCCAGTTGAAACTTGTGTTTTTCTCTCAGCCTTCCTGTCCTCCACCTCATTTGGGGACAGGCTATTGGAGAATATACTGCTGCCTGGCACCACTCCTGAGGACATGTTACCCTCCCTCCCCTCCTGGGTGCTGTAACTCAAGGCCTGTGCCCAGGTCCTCTTCTTCTTCCTCCACATCATCCTAATCACTCTTGGTCTCAGTTGCTGATAGTGATAGATTAACATCTGCCCAGGCAATCAGAGCCTTCATGAGCTCCAGCTTTCAGGTGTTCATCATGTCTGGAAGTTGCTTCTTCTTACACAACACTTTGAACTCAACCGTAGTGTAGTTATGCTGGTTTGCAAGCTCAAACTTCATCCCTGCAGATGTGGCCACAGGCACAGACAGTCAGGTGGAATGAGGGAGGATTTTGAAAAAGCACAAGCGTGAATTGAGGCAAATTTAAAAAAAGAAATTGAAAATGGTATCAAATTATTTATCTGGGATTTTAGTGTTAAACTAAATAACTGTATAGCACTACACAAACCCAAGTACTTAACCCATTGCTGAACACCAACGTAGGAAATTGGGTTACCGGTTGGAGGATGAACCCTGCTCAAGCAGCAACTACAATTGTTGTCAGGGTGAATTACAAGCTAACCCCAAATTAAATGGTGCTCAACCCTTTGGTAGCATTGCACAAAAGCAGTTAGGTTTCACTTAGAGGCAAAGTATTTATGCAATATGCAAACAGTAATACATTGAAAATTTAACACATGAGAAATCCCACACCAATTTAGGAAAATGGAGTGAAATTTAATAAACTATTTGATACCAAAATGACAAAAATCCAGTTAGTAGAACCAGAGTTGTACAATTTTACAAACATGAGATAGCCAAGCAGAAAGACCAAAGACAACGAAACAGCAAGAGGCAACAAAGCAGAATGAAAGGTCCCATAAGAGAGCAAGTGGTTGACTGACTTCTGTGTGAAGCATGAGAGCAAGAGAACAGACACCTATTGAGGTACACATAATGTCTCTTAGTAGGGTGATGTCCCACTGACAGATAAGTACCATGTATAAAGAGAGAGAGACTATGGGAGAGAAGAAGAGAGAAAGCAAGAAAAAGAAACAAATTATAAGTGAGGAAATCATGAGAGTAAGTTAGAGTGACAGAAAATTCAAATTAGAGGACAGAGCTATATATAAGTGAATATGCACAGTGAGAGAGGCAGAGAGCACAAGAAAAAGACAACAATATTAATATTGTGTACAAACAAGCCCAGAATCAAACTGTAGAGTGCAAGGATGACACAGAGTGAGAGGGATACAAGCAGACTTTGACTACAAGAAAAATAGTGACACAGTGAGCAAAAGCCACCAAAGCATCCAGCCTCAGAGAGATAGCTGCAACAATTGGAGAAGAAGCCTGAAAAAAGGTTGAGAGGAGCAGACAGAGAGAGAGAGAAATAGTTAGACCTGTCGATGAAAAAAGTCAACGAGAGAGTGAGAGAGAAAGAGAGCACATGAAGGTAAGCCACAGAGTAAGAGGCAAAGAAAGACACAGGAAGTACCAGAGGGCCAAGGAGCAACCACCCACGTTGCAACTTTGTGCTACTTTTAATAATCTAACACAGATGACAACATACTGTATCTTCAAATAACCTGCTGGCCTATCTTCCTTCTGTGCACCTCATGTGTATCTACCCACCAAACCATCTACCAACCCCTAAAGGAGTTTGGGTGTTCCCTACACAATTCCTTGTGCTAGTTGTTTCAAACCTCGCTGCCTCGGGTTTAGAGAGGGATGGAGAACATGGCAGTCGGCTAGGTAGCGGGCCGTAGGAGGATCTCTCTGGGTCCGGTTTGTCGGTGAAGGCGTGCAAAAGAGACATGCGAGTAAAATAAAGTAGGGGTCCCTTTTTTTTTCACTGTCTACTGGTTAGTGGGATATCCTCGGTTTGTCGAGGTTTGGTCATGTAGGCATGTGGTGAACAGACGTGGTGAAGGGACGTGAAAGAGACGATGTAGAAGGACGCAGAAGCAACGTGCAAGTAGAGGCCCCTTTTCCTACCTTCTGATGGGTAGCAGGATATCCCCAGTGCAGAGGACGGGTTGCGGTGGAGGGGGCGCAATGGGGAGAGAGCCTGGAACAGGCGGCGCCAGTACTGTGGTCCCAGACAGCCCGCGAGATCCAGCGCGCCTAAGAAACAGTGGTGAGAATTTCCCTCCGGGGGAAAAGAGGTAGCGGCAGCACATGTAGCAGGGGCACGCATGTCAGAGGGAAGATGCCAGAGAACAGAGAGGAGACACGATCCTGGTGATCGGGACACACAGACTGAAGGAAAGTATCATCTTGCCTGGCATGTTACCCCCATTTTTACATGTATGTAAGTTTGTTTTTGCCTGTCTCACTGGGATCCTGCTAGCCAGGACCCCAGTGCTCATAGTTTGTAGCCTGAATGTGTGTACCTGTGTAGTGACTAACTGGGTCTCTGAGGCTCTGCTAACCAGAACCTCAGTGCTTATGCTCTCTCTGCCTTTAAATTTGTCACTATAGGCTAGTGACCACTTTTATCAATTTCAATTGGCACACTGGAACACCCTTATAATTCCCTAGTATATGGTACCTAGGTACCCAGGGTATTGGGGTTTCAGGGGATCCCTATGGGCTGCAGCATTTCTTTTGCCACCCATAGGGAGCTCAGACAAACCTTTACACAGGACTGCCACTGCAGCCTGGGTGAAATAAGGCACACGTTTTTTTCACTGCACTTAAGTAACTTATAAGTCACCTATATGTCTAACCTTCACTTGCTGAAGGTTAGGTGCAAAGTTACTAAGTGTGAGGGCACCCTTGCACTAGCAAAGGTGCCTCCATATAGTTCAGGGCAATTTCCCCCGACTTTGTGAGTGCGGGGACATCATTACACATGTGCACTACATATAGGTCAATACCTATATGTAGCTTCACAATGGTAACTCCAAATATGGCCATGTAACATGTCTAAGATCATGGAATTGTCCCCCCATGCCAAATCTAGTATTGGGGTGCCAATCCCATGCATCCCCGGGGCTCCACCATAGACCCCGGGTACTGCCAAACCAGCTCTCTGGGGTTTTCCCTGCAGCTATCGCTGCTGCCACCCCACAGACAGGGTTCTGCCCTCCTGGGGTCTGCATAAGCAAGTCTACACCGGTTCAGGGAACCCCAAGTCCCTGCTCTGGCGTGAAACTGGACAAAGGAAAGGGGAGTGACTGTCCATCACCACTCCAGGGGTGGTGCCCAGAGCTCCTCCAGTGTGTTCAAGACCTCTGCCATCTTGGATCCAGAGGTGTGAGGGCACTCTGGAGGCCTCTGAGTGGCCAGTGCCAGCAGGTGACGTCAGAGACACCTCATGACAGGTGCTTACCTCACTAGGTGGCCAATCCTCCTCTGAGGGCTATTTAGGGTAACCTCCTCAGATAACAACTTGCAAGAATTCACCAGAGTTCCTCTGCACCTCTTTCTTCGACTTCTGCCAAGGATCGACCGCTGACTGCTCCAGGACGCCTGCCAAACTACAACAAAGCAGCAAGAAGACTACCAGCAACATTGTAGCGCCTAATCCTGACGGCTTTCTCAACTGTTTCCTGGTGGTGCATGCTTTGGAGGCAGCCTGCCTTCATCCTGCACTGGAAGCCACGAAGAAATCTCCTGTGGGTTGACAGAATCTTCCCCCTGCTCCAGCAGGCACCAAACTTCAGCATCACTGGTACACTGGGACCCCTCTGATTCTGACGAGCGTGGCCCCTGGAACACAGGTGGTGGACCCAAGTGACCCAGACTGTCCAGTGGTCCAACTGTCCAAATTTTGAGGAGGTAAGTCCTTGCCTCCCTTCTCCAGACAGTAATCCTGTGCACTGCGTGAACTGCAGCTGCTAGGGCTTCTGTGCACATTTCCAAGGAATCCTTCGTGTACAGCCAAGCCCAGGTCCCCAGCACTCCGACCTGCATTGATCAAGTCCCTGAGTTGACCTCCGGCTTCGTGGGACCCTCTTTTGTAGTGTTGAGATGACCACCATTCTCAGTCTTCTTGAACCAATGTTCAAGGACTTCTGCGGGTGGTACCTTCTTATGCATGGGCTCTCTACGTTGCTGAGGGCCCCTCTGTCTCTTCTCCCAAGTGGCGACATCCTGGTCCTTCCTGGGCCCGGGCAGCACCCTTTTTCTTTAACCGCGACTCTTGCAGCTAGCAAGGCTTGTTTGCGGTCTTTTGCCAAAGAAACAACTCTGCATCCTCCAGCACTCCGTGGACATCTTCTGCACGAAGGAAAAGTTCCTAGCACCTTTTGTTGTTGCAGAATCTTCAACTTCTTCCATCCAGAGGCAGCCATTTTGCACCTTCATCTGGGGTTTAGTGGGCTCCTGCCCCCCTGGACACTTTCATGACTCTTGGATTTGGTCCCCTTCCTTTGCAGGTCCTCAGGTCCAGGAATCCATCTTCAGTTTTTTGCAGTCTGTTGTGGTCTTTGCAAAATCATCTATCACAAGTCTATTGTGTTTCTGGGGAACTAGTAGTACTTTACTCCTACTTTCCAGGGTCTTGGGGTGGGGTATCTTGGACACCCTTAGTGTTTTTTTACACTCCCAGTGACCCACTACACTAGCCTAGGGGTCCATTCGTGGTTCGCATTCCACTTTCTTAGTATATGGTTTGTGTTGCCCCCAGGCCTATTGCATCCTATTGTATTCTACAGTGTTTGCACTACTTTCTGACTGTTTTATTTACCTTATTTTGGTTTGTGTGTATATTTTGTGTATTTTACTTACCTCCTAAGGGAGTATATTCTCTGAGATATTTTTGACACATTGTCACTAAACTAAAGTACCTTTATTTTTAGTAACTCTGAGTATTGTGTTTCTTATGATATAGTACCTATATGATATAAGTGGTATAGTAGGAGCCTTGCATGTCTCCTAGTCCAGCCTAAGCTGCTCTGCTATAGCTACCTCTATCAGCCTAAGCTGCTAGAACACTACTAATCTACTAATAAGGGATAACTGGACCTGGCACAAGGTGTAAGTACCATCAGGTACCCACTATAAGCCAGGCCAGCCTCCTACATTGGTGGTGCAGCTGTGGGATACGTAGTTGTAACTGCTTTACCACTTTGTCATTGGTGCTTTTCATTCAAAAAAATATTCTAAATACATATACGCAGTTAACCTAAACAATCTAACTCTCTTTCTAAAAACTTTCTAAAAGTTTCAGAAAAGTTTGAAAAAGTTTTTCTTTTTTCTTTAAAAGTTTCTAAACTTTTTTCTCTCTTTCCTAAACTCTTTCTTGCAACTATGTCTGTAGTAGAGGCCACTCCCAAAGTTGTACAGACAACTTATGACAATTTAAACTTTAAAAGTTTGAGAGGTCTCTGCATAGAAAGAAGTTTAGGGATTGGTAAGAACCCTACCAAAGATCTTCTCCTTAGTCTTTTGCTTGAAAGTGACCAGAACCAATCTAGTCCCACCCAACAGCAGGAGGTAGAGGAGGAGGGTACCCAGATAGAATCAGGGGGATGCCCTGAGGACTCTGGGGAGGGTACTTCCAAAGACCTTTCTACCAACAGGCCATCTAGTGAAGCTGGTAGTGGGAGGGGGTCACACAGTAGTAGGGCACCTTTCACTCCAAACGGCCAGGTAACTAGAGTTCAGGTAGTTGGTGATAGGTCCACTTCTGCCCATTCCCACATCACCTCTGTGTCAGAGAATTCCCAAGCCTCCCACCCTGAGGATAACACCCTAGACAGGGAACTCAGAAAGCTGAGGTTGGAAGAGGCCAGGCTGAAGCTAACACAGCAGCAGTTGGCCTTAGACAGGGAGTCTCTAGATGTAGAGAGGGAAAGACAGAAGTTTGGGTTAGTTCCACATGGTGGCAGCAGCAGTATTCTTGATAGTCATCCTGTTAGAGAAACAGATTCAAGAAACCTGAACAAAATTGTCCCCCTTACGAGGAGGGGGATGACATAAACAAGTGGTTTTCTGCACTTGAGAGGGCCTGTATGGTACAGTTGGTCCCTCAAAGGTAGTGGGCTGCTATCTTGTGGCTATCGTTCACTGGCTAAGGTAGGGATAAACTCCTTACTGTCAAGGAGAGTCATGCCAACAACTACAAAGTTTTGAAAGATGCACTCTTAGTTGGATTTGGCTTAACCACTGAACAATACAGGATAAAGTTCAGAGATACCAGAAAAGAGGCCTCTTAAGACTGGACAGACTTTGTAGACTGTTCAGTGAAGGCATTGGAGGGATGGTTGCATGGCAGTAAGGTGACTGACTATGAAAACCTATATAATCCTATTTTGAGAGAGCATATTTTGAACAATTGTGTGTCTGACTTGTTGCATCAGTACTTGGTAGACTCAGATCTGACCTCTCCCCAAGAATTGGGAAAGAAGGCAGACAATTGGGTCAGAACAAGAGTGAGCAGAAAACCGCATACAGGTGGTGACAAGGATGGCAAGAAGAAGGATGGTAAGTCTTCTGACAAGTGTGGGGACAAATATAAAAAGAACTCTGAGTCTTCATCAGGCCCACACAAATCCTCTGGGGGAGGTGGGTCCAAATCCTCCTCAAACAATCAAAAGAAGCGATGGTGTTATTTATGTAAAACTAAAGGCCATTTGACAAGTGATTCCACTTGTCCAAAGAAAAACACCAAGGCTCCCAACTATCACAACCCCAACTGCGTCCTCTAGTGCCCCTAGCAATAGCAGTGGTGGTGGGAAGAATACTACAAATAGCCAATCAAAGGGTGGAGCTGGGCTCACCATTGGTAATGTAGTTGGGATTGGTCTTGTTAGGAAGACCACAGAGGCTTTTTTAGTCTCTGATGGTGGTATTGACTTTGCCACCTTGGTTGCTTGTCCCCTTAACATGGGTAAGTACAATCAACTTCCCCTAATAAATGGTGTTGAGTTTGAGGCCTACAGGGATACAGGAGCCAGTTTTTTGTACAGGGTCTTGGGGTGGGGTCAGTGTGCAGACAGCCCATTAAAAAAACAAGAGAATGAAAGACAAAAGAAAGCATTTGGTTGTCGCACGTGCCAGGTTCAAGAAAAGAATAGCCTCAGGCAAAGGTAGACCTTTAGAATCCTCTAGGGCACTGAAGAAAATGTGAATATTCTGTGCCTGCGGTGCCCCAAAGAAGTCAGAGGCAAAATCAATGATTGTTAGCTTGTACTGCGGGCTACCAGACATGTTTTCATTAAAGCACCTCAAGCCTCCCAGAAGCTTTTAATAATGAACCCGGGAAACGTTTGTGTATTTTTGAAGCACATTGTGGCTCCTAATTGCAGGAACCTTTATTGTGGTGTCCAAAGCCTGCTTTGCAACAGGTGTACACGTTGAAAAAAATACCTATGCACAACGTTTACGGAATAATGAAATGCTTTGTTGACAACAACAAAGTTAATAGCGAATCATTACATATATTTAGATGTGCTATTTTAAGGAGGTTACCATCGTTAGTGGTTTTAATTTGTTTGTACTGGTTCATTATCACACATTTCTGCTTTTACTGTGTACACACGCTGATAAAATCAAACACCTCATTGTACCATGTCTACTATATGAAAGGGTGGTCCTCTATTTTTAGAGTTTAGTGCCTGCTAGGAAAGTGAAGTGTTAGGAGGGTGATACCCCAAGTATTTCCACCTGACAACAGTACATTTAAATTACTTTTCCTTTTTCTGAGTAAGAGCACTGACTAGACTCTGACATATTGGGTTGGTGATTCTTGGACACCAGCGGCCCGAGGTACTAGATTACATCAATTCCCCTGAGTAGGCCTTGGGCAAGTCTGACTAACAACCATGAGAGAGTCAAGTGCCAGGACCAGGAGCGTGCCTTGGTCAGTGAGATGGGGGTCGAGCTGCAGATTTTCCAACAATCATGCTGGCATGTAATTTTAAGGTGCATGTGAAGAGACAGTGGAAAGGGAGAGGGATGTGTAGTGGTGAAATCCTTGAATGAGATACAGAGCCAAAATGTTGAAGTAAGTGCTATTCCTCCTTTATTAAGAACGCCAGTACAGTAAAAAGGGAACAGGTCTGTACAGCAGTGCGTCCTGGCTCAACTGACTCCAAGAGCATTCCAACGTCGTGGACATTGGAACTCTCTTGCGTCACTAGCCATACATTCCATCAAGGAATGTGCTTACACACACAACACATCTCCCTTCTTTATTTTAAAATAAATAACTAATAATAACAAAATGAAAAAACAAGAACAAAACAATTCAAAGCTAAAGTATAAGGATGAAGAAGTTCCCTGAAACATAGAAATAAGATTTACCCTTCCAGTATATGGCCTAACACATAATCCTTCAGCCAACCCGGACGTTTCACCTTCCTCTTCTCCACACACATAGCATCGCTACCTTCACATGTTACACAACTTCCCCCTTCATCACAGACGGAACCCTGTTGGGACGCAGGCAAAAGGCAATCACCCTCTCCGGAAATCCTAACATCTTGTAACTCATCTTCTAACCAATCAGATCTTCCTTTCTCAATCTTACGACCAACAGCTTCCCGCACAATATGCTCCTTATTGTTAATCAAGGCAATGCGTTTAAGATTCCAAACCTTTCCATCACTCAATCTAACAGCATTATGCAACACTTCCATCACTTGTTCTGGTTCAAAATATTGACTTTCATTCTTCTTAACTCTATAAGGTTTCTTAACCCGTACCCAATCACCCACAGCAATCTTTACCAGTTTCACATGATGAGATTGGTCATAGTACGACTTGTTTTTTTTTATTGATTTGTCCAAATTATCCCTCACTGATTCCACAGACCAATGCTCCGCACCCACATCACACAACCACGCATGATTATGCTTACCCCTGGGTTTCCTACCTCTCATAATGACAAAAGGACTCAATCCAGTAGTTAGATTTTCAGTAATTCTGTATGCCCACAACGCTTTGAATACAGACGTGTGCCAATCGCATTTACTCATAGAGCTTTGAATGACATTTTTGATGACCCTGTTAAATCTCTCCACAGTACCATTGCCACTGGGATTGTACAAAGACGTAGTTTTGTGTTTAATTCCCACTCTTTCAAAATACATTCAAGCAGCATCTGAAACAAATTGCACACCGTTATCACCTAACAATTTCGCTGGAATACCTTCAGATAAAAATACCTTATCCATAAACTCCAGCACATTTGCAGTGTCCGCTCTTTCTATTATACCGATTTCGGGCCATTTAGAAAATAGATCGATAAGAACAATTACATATTCTTGTTCATCCCCTACAGGACCAAACAAATCTACAGCAACACACTCCCAAGGTTGTTTAGGCAAGAGAACTTGTTCCATGGGTGGTCTCAAGGTAAACAAGCTTTTGTCCGCTGATGAACACACTTTACAGGATCTTACAAACCTTTCCACTGCTTTGTCTATTCCCGGCCACCAAAATAAATCCTTAACAACTGATTTGGTACGAACAATGCCAAAATGACCTTCATGGCACAAATTCAAAACAACATCCCTCATACCACACGGTGGAATAATTTTACTCCCCCTCATGATGACACTTCCTTCTATGGATAGTTCATGTCTAACCTCCCAAAAGTGCTTATTCTGCTCAGTAAGTTGGTCCTTCCTAGGCCAACCTTCCAAAATGAACTTCCATACCAATTTCAAGTCAGGATCCTTATCCATCTCATTACCCCAAGATTCCTTATCAAGAGAAGAACTACCAGTATCATGTATAAGAGCAGTGCTATAATCTTCCCAAAGATCATCCACACAACTTTCCAACGGGCCTGGCAACCTTGATAAACAATCTGCCATCAAATTGTTTCTCCCAGGAACGTACACAATGCGGTATATGAAATCTTTCATACGCATGGACAATCTCAAAATTCTCGCAGAAGCAAAAACGCTACCTTCCGATGTAAGTAGCTTAATCAAAGGTTTGTGATCACATTGAATAGTGATGTTCTTACCCCAAATAAATGTACGAAAGTGTTCCAAAGCCCAAGCACATGCTAAAGCCTCCTTTTCAATTACAGAGTACTTCTCCTCTGAAGGCGATAATGATCTTGAAGCAAACAATATGATCCTCTCCCTCCCATCTATATCTTTCTGTGATAAAACTGCACCTAATCCCTTATTGCTAGCATCAGTAGTTATCACGGTATCCAGTTCTGTGTCAAAACTTCCTAAATTTGCAACTTTGCTCAAATATTCTTTAATATTTCCAAATTCCTGCTCACATACATCACTCCAAATAAAATGAGCATTCTTTTTAAGAAGAAGTCTCAAATTATAAACCTTTTCAGCAAAATTCGGGTTGAATTTTGCACAAAATTCTGCCATCCCTAAAAATGATTTTACTTCCTCCTTAGTAGTGGGGGTCGCTGCACTAACAATGGCGCTAACTAACAACGCCTTTGGTTTCACTCCATCACCACTGATTTCATGCCCCAAATACTCCACACTTCTCCTGCCAAACTTGAACTTGCTCAATTCTACCGTCAAACCCTTACTCTCCAACATCCCCAAAACATGTTCCAATCTCTCATCATGCACCTTACGATCACATCCAAATACCAAAATATCATCTTGGAAACACATCACTCCTAAAGATTTTCCGAATAGTTTATACATTAGTCTTTGAAAAACTGCAGCTGCAGACGCTAGTCCAAAAGGCATCCTTTTGTACTGGAAACATCCAAAAGGCGTGATGAAAGCTGTCAATTTCCTTGATTCAGTTCTCAAAGAAATCTGATGATAAGCATCAGATAAGTCAATTGTAGAGAACCAACTAGCACCCTTTAGATTGGAAACCATTTCAGTGATCTTAGATAAAGGAAAGCGATCGATCACAATATTTTCATTCAAATATCTCAAATCGACGCATAAGCGGATCCTCCCATTGCTGCGTCGAGCGATAACCACCGGAGAAATCCATTCTGCATTCTTTATCGGTTCAATAACATCCATACGTACCAACTTCTCCAACTCTTTCGAAACTTCATCCCTTCTCATCAAGGGTACCGATCTCACTTTATGAATTTTTGGTATGGCATTCTTCTTCAATACTATTTCATGTTCAAAACCTACCAATTTTCCTAACTGCGTACCAAAGACTTTAGGAAATCTTCTTTCCATTTCCATAGCTAAAGAAACCCCATCACCAACTATTAACACTTTTTCTCTGCTGTTAGGATCCAGGATCATCTGAAGTTTTCCTTGATCTTTCCATCCAAGGACTGATGGCCCCCTTTTTGATACATACAATTTTCCTCTGGTACACCTATTTTTAAAAGAGAATAAGAGCCATCTGAAACCTAGGAGATCAACTTTGTCCCCAGTGTAGCTCTCCGGCCGGACATCTGGTTGCGACAATTGTTTTCCTAATTTATTCACAAATGTTGTATTCCACACTTCTTCATTCACAATGGTGAAGGGTGAGCCAGAATCGGCATACATAGTAATTGGAATCCCACCAATTTGCATATCACACATTGGTTTCCCTTTGGTCTCTGCATCAGTTATATTCAGGATAAAGTTCCCATCCTCAGTAACGTCTCTAGATTCCGAGGAATATTCTTCGTTCTCAATTCCCATGTGAGCATCACTTTCCAATATACACTTAACTATTCTCTTTTTACTCCTGCAGACCTTCGCAAAGTGGCCTACAATACCACATTTGCTGCATTTCAATTTCAAAGCCGGGCACGACTTAGCATATGCCAGGTGCTCTTTACTGTCACACCTATAACACCTCTTCTCATTGTCATTACTCTGTGATGTTTTCTGTTCCTTCTGTGTTCTACGATTAGTAATTTTGAAAATGTTATCAACACTCCTCTCTGTTGACTTTAATTCTGAAACACACCTTCCAGAAATTTCTGCCTTCCTAGCAATGGCCAATATCTCCTGCAGCGGGGAATCACCATTGATCCATAACCTTTCTTGAATAGATTGATTGTTGCCATGTATAACTACTTGATCCCGTATCAAATCATCATGTATAGGACCAAACTTACAGTCAAGAGCCAATTTTTTTAAGTCTGCCACATAGTCATCCACAGACTCCCCCTTTTCTTGTTTCCTTTGGAAAAACTTATAACGAGTAATTCCAACACAAACTTTGGGTGCAAAATATCTGTCCAGATCTTGCATTGCAACATTAAAAACACATATGTCACCACTAAAAGGGCCCTTCTGCATCTTATTATAAGTTTTCAAACCAATAGGCCCCAATGAATGTAGCAAGAGTCTCTTCTTCTGTTCTGCAGGCATTTTGTTCTCAAGATCAATGGCTCCTATATAGTTAAAAAAATAATCCTTCCATTCAGTCCATTTAACTGGAGGAGCATTCCCTGCAGCCCAAAATGCTTGTGGTGGAATAATAGTAAAATTAGGTTGTGCAGACTGTGCCATGACACCCACACCTTTATGCACCGTTTAGTAATTTGCACAAAGAGAAAGAGATTTAAAACAAATTCTAAGACCTGTTCCCCTTTTTTTAAAAAATTTCCAAACTTGTTTCTTTTTTTTTTTTTTCTTCCTTCTTCTTCCTTAATATGCTAATTCCCAAACAGCAGCGTGCCGAACAATGTGCAGAGCGTCTCTGGTTGCTTAGGAGACGCTCCACTAGTAGACCGTGCCGTAGCGCATGCGTTGTTTCCGTTCCTACGGAAACGCGCTTCTTAATTCCTTAGGAGACGCGAGGGAACGCGTCTCTGTTTCCCTGGATACGACGTGTGCGCGTTAAACGCGCTAAAGCATTATGAGACGTGAGAAGATCACCGTTTCCTTGGTGATGACGGGTGCGCGTTGAACAGCTTGTGGGCCTCAACGATACCCGCTCGCGCGTCTCGTCGCTTCCAATTCAGGAAATGTCCAATTTAAATAAAAATCATAAAAATTAAAACCTGTTTGAAGATGGTGTAGACGAAAGCCACGGTAATGAAGATGAGACACACGCAGACGCTGAGATCCTTCCTGGACGCTGGTCAAGTCGCGCTTCAACCACTCTCGTCGCCAAATTGTAGTGGTGAAATCCTTGAATGAGATACAGAGCCAAAGAGTTGAAACAAGTGCTATTCCTCCTTTATTAAGAACGCCAGTACAGTAAAAAGGGAACAGGTCTGTACTGCAGTGCGTCCTGGCTCAACTGACTCCAAGAGCATTCCAACGTCGTGGACATTGGAACTCTCTTGCGTCACTAGCCATACATTCCATCAAGGAATGTGCTTACACACACAACAGGATGCAAATTGAAAGAGTTACTTAGTAAGAGAAACACAAGATGTAATAAAAATAACCATAAATTCTGAAGTCTTTCAAAACAGAGTGAGAGAGAGTCTGTGTGTGTCTTTTTCTGGCTATATGTAAAAATCTCCAGTGAAATCAGAAAATCGACACTTCACCATGCCCGATTGAAATCATTTTTACCCAACTATGTATCAGAAATTGCATTTATTAAAGGGGGTGTAACAACCCAAACAGCCCTCCCGAAGCTATGTTTCTGGCCAGGGCAGGGTACTTCTTTGCCAGTAGGTGGACGGATGCAGTCTTATTAGTCGTGAAGAACTCACATCCTTCTCTATTACCCATTTTCTTACACATGCGTTCTAGCTTTGTCAGCACCAGAGATCTAACCATATAAGCTTAGTTGTGCCCCCTTACCATTGTAAGGCATTCTGACACTACATCTGAAGTACATTTCTTGTTTTTCCTCCGCTTTTACCATAAATACCCTCATTATAAGTGGCCCTATGTTTTTTGAACCACAAACAGTAATTGCAGAGTGTAAGAACGTGTGCATGCCCTGTTACATTTCAGCTTATCCAACGTGCTGCTAATTAACAGGTACAAAATGCCAGGTAATTACCCAACCAGAAAACCACTAACATGTGCATATTATTTTCTATTATCAAAGAACACATTTTATGCAACGTAATCCATAAAGTCTAATAAATTCCCATTCCAGCGTTGTTGGATTTTCTTGACTGTGATGAAAGTGCACCCTTCTCTGAACCACTAGTAATGAAGGACAAAGGGGCATATTTATACTCTGTTTGCTCCGGATTTGCGTCGTTTTTTTTAACGCAAATCCGATGCAAAGCTAACTCCATATTTATACTTTGGCGTTAGACCCGTCTAGCTCCAAAGATCTTGGAGTTTGCGTCATTTTTTAGCGTGGACACCTACCTTGCGTTAATGATATGCAAGGTAGGCGTTCCCTTCTAAAAAATGACTCTAAGGCATGTGCGCCTTATTTAAACTCCCGTGCAAAAATGACGCACAGGAGTGGGCGGGCCAGAAAAAATGACGTCCAGCCGATTTTGCGTCATTTTTTAACGCCTGGTCAGGGCAGGCGTTAAGGGACCTGTGGGCTCGGAAGGAGCCCAGAGGTGCCCTCCCATGCCCCCAGGGACCCCCCCTGCCACCCTTGCCCACCCCAGGAGGACGCCCAAGGATGGAGGGACCCATCCCAGGGAACTTAAGGTAAGTTCAGGTAAGTATTTATTTATTTATTTTTTTGTGGCATAGGGGGGCCTGATTTGTGCCCCCCTACATGCCACTATGCCCAATGACCATGCCCAGGGACATAAGTCCCCTGGGCATGGCCATTGGGCAAGGGGGCATGACTCCTGTCTGTGCTAAGACAGGAGTCATTTCAATGGGGGTTGGGAGTCAAACAAAATGGCGCAAATCGGGTTGAGGCCAATATTTTGCCTCAGATCTGACTTGCCCCATTTTTTGACGCCCAAGCTCCATTTTCCCCTACGCCGGCGCTGCCTGGTGTGGGTCATTTTTTTGACGCACACCAGTCAGCTGCGCTTTATTATTCAATAAATAAGGCGCCCGCATGGCGCTTTGAAATGGCGTTAGCCGGCGTTGGCGCAGTTGTGCGTCAAAAAGTATAAATATGGCCCAAAGTGTGCACTGCTCCCATCTCTATTTATGCGGGACTCCATTTAGATTCCATAGTAGAGTCTAAAAGAAATCCAAAAAGCAAGCTTACACTGTTTTTGAACGTTTGGGGAGAGAAGATGAGAAAACAGGATGCTATTTTTAAACATATATGTGTCTATCAGATATATAAAAAATCGCATATTCTAGGTATGAAAATGTCTACAAAAATAATACAATAAATTCAGGCGTTGGCTACAATGTCTACTTTACTATGCAACAACATGTTGAATTACATGCCACGTTTTAAGAGGAGATAGAAACGTTTCCGTTTAAGTTGTCATTTATTTAGTTTTCTGTTCCTTATCTCGCCTTATTACAATTATACCACTATATACCACATTTTACAGTCAATTTATGTGCTGAGTATATTTGCATAATCTGTATACTTTGGAAGGCTTTGCTTTCTCTGCAGGTATTGTGCACAAAATAACTACCTGCAAAACCTAGGAATGCCATTTAGCCCTTTCTATTAAATAAACTTATTACATCCTATATATGCTTATAAAGATACAACTGGAAATGGCAAAATTTTATAGGCTCAGTTAGAGCCTCTCAGTAAATACGGAAGAAGGTGATTCAATCAGGTATACATATCATCACTAAATATAAATGGGGAATAATTATTAATAAAGCTTAATGGCAGCAGATCTGGTCACATTACGACCGCTATTGCCAGGGCAGTGCCAAGCATTTGCCAGCTATAAAACTTGGATGTGGCTGCCATAGTAAACAGAGAAGCTGCTCAATTTTCATTTATCTTTAGCTTTGAATAGGGAATGCTGTGCGTAGATGATATCAAGACTTCTGTCTTCTGTAAAGGTCAAAAGCTAGGCTGTCATTCTGTTAAAGAAGCAGAAAATAAAACTTACTGATTCAGAGTAGGCGTGTATGCAGTCTTATCTTCATCAATGATAGTCACCATAAGAGTTATAAGATTAGGCCAAAAATCCAAATTCTTGACGGAGGGCCCCTGGTCCTCACGAGGAATATCTTGCTTCTTAGCCTGCGTGTAAAATCATAAAAGAGAAGCACTGAAAGATGATAGTTATCATTTGGGATTCAAGTTTATGAAAGAAAAGAATGGGCTTTTTATTTTAAAAAAAAACCTGAAAACAAGACCTTTTTTGGATGTGGAATGCACGTAATGAATGTGTAATGTATTCACTTCTCTTCCCAAACCTGTAATGTAACGGATTTTGAAAGGAGCAATTTCTCAGTTTCATTTGAATAGTGCACAAACAATTCACATCTTTTGATGAAGTGACTTTGGGAAAAGCTCTCAGGAGAAACCTTTGTATCCGGAAAGAGAGAGAAGAATGTGGTTTATGCTATTGACACTGAGGCTGCCTTCAGTATTGAAATGATACTTGTGAATCAGAACTGGAATTTCTTGTCTTAAATTGTACATTACTCCATTCACACTAAACAGACGCAAACAAAATAAACAGCACACCACTCTTAACAACTTCGCATCCCCTTGTCTATTACCCAAAAAGGCTACTCTACAAAAAAAAAAACACTGACCATGTCACTTTCAGCCACTAAGTACACCACCAACAAACATAGATCCAACAAAATGCCTCCTAAGCCTGCTGGACGAGGAACACTAAATAGAACAACTGGACTATTGTGACCCTCATATAGCTATCATAACTAACAACACACCTGCTACAGGTTCAAAATATACTGCTCACCCTTCTCCAAAACAAAATGACAACCCCACAAACATACATTTTCTAAACCGCCTACTCATAAATGTTCAATCACTCTAAAAAAACAAGCATCTCATCTACGACCTGCTCACTGAGACATAACTTGAATTACTATTCATAACAGAATCATGGTTGGGAGATTACATGGCCCCAGTGTTGCATGAAGCCGTTCCTCGAGGCTATCAAACCATCACACAAAACCATATAGGTAAAAGAGGAAGTGGAATAGCTATTATATTCAAATAAGCAATAAATCTCAGTAAAACAGACAACATTGCCATACAAGGTTGTGAGGCCCCTCTCAACAGATTCAACCCTACAGCAACTTCCTCCTGTAACTTTCTTCTCCTTTACAGACCTCCACATAACAATGCAATATTCCCAGAAACTTTTCTAGACAGAGTCCCAAACCTTATAATATTATACTCAAGTCTTTGCATTCTTGGGTTCCTAAGCATTTGGTTTGACAAACCCAATATGCCCCACCCAAAAGCTATCACCACTGGCCTAGTCACATTGAACCTACATCAGACTGAACACAATCCCACACACATCACAAACCAGCACACCACATATCACCTTACATACATATATCAACATTTGAGCAAACTCAGTTTTGAAGACTTAAAAACATAATAAACAGCCAACACAGATCTATACACAATAAATTCTGTTCCAAAACTTTATGAGTGGCTACAGGAAACTTTTGATAGCCTAATTCCACTCAGAAAAAATAAACAGGAGAAAAGCAAACCAACACCATGGAGAAACACAGAACTTTAAAAGATAAATCAACATATCAGAAGGCTGCAACAGGCCTTGCACAAAACAAACAGCATTCAAGACAAACTTCAGGCACATAAACTGAACAGAATAAACAAATCATCAATCAAAAAAACTTTAATAAGGTACCACTCAGACAGAATTCAAAATGCTAAATCTACAACTAAAGAATTTGATAAAAGCCTCAATGAATTTCGAAAACCTAATTACATAAAAGGAAGTCATCCCACTACCCAAGCTTTCACAAACAAACTGGCAATTCATCACACAACCAAGGCATACACATTGGGCTCCTATTTAAAACAGAAGAAAACCATCAGCACCAACCAGTTTCCTCAAATCCCCTCCAAGAGTAAACCAGCCCAGCCTCTGCATTCCTTCAAACAAATATCACAAGGTGTATTTATGGATTTGGTCACAACAGGCCATGCCTTCCGGCTGCCCTTCTGACCCTTGTCCACCACACACCTTCAAAAACACTCTTTTTTCTACTTCTTTTATCCACACCTGTAAGAAGAATCATCAATAACACTTTTACTACAGGAACTTTTCCCGAAGACCTGAAAAAGGCATACATACGTCTGGTATTAGAGAAAACAAACCTAGAGCTGCGAGACCCCAATAACTACAGACCAATTACAAATGGACCTTTCCTGGGTAAACTGATAGAAAGAGCAGCATTCTCCGAGATGTCACTTTTCATTGATGACAACTCCATACTTTCAGACTACCAAACTGGATTCTGCCCAAGAAGCGGCACTGAATCAGCACTCATCGCAATCTGGGATGATCTTAAAAACACAGTCGACCACAATGGAGTTGTTGCACTACTTCTCTTGGATCTCTCAGATGCCTTTGATACTGTAGACCATGACACCCTAATTGAAAGACTCCATGAAGCCGGCATAGAAGGGACTGCTTCTGACTGGATTACATCCTACCTTCAAAACACAACTAATATTATCTATTCTCCCCCATTCTTGTCCAAACTGTACCCCACAAAAAGAGAGGTCTCCCAAGGATCAATCAAATCACCCATGCTTTTCAACCTCTACATGATGTCAATAGCAGAATTGATCAGTGACTTTCAACTAACTTGTTACAACTATGCAGATGACACACAAATACTGCTTAAATTGGAATTCCCCAAATACATTGAAAACTCACAAATCTTCAGCTTCCTCAGAGCTGTTGATCAGTGGATGACTTGGAGCCATCTCAAACTGAATGCTTCCAAAACGGAAACACTGACATGTGGCGAATGGAAAAATTATGACCTTCTGTGCACCTGGCCTGATGATCTGGGACCACCTCCTCAAGTATCCAAGGAAGTTAAAAACCTTGGAATTACCATGGACTCTAATTTAACAATGAATGCCCAAGTGGACAAACTAGCCTGATCAAGCTTCATCACCTTGAAGACTCTGCAACGCATCTTCACCCAACTTGTATTTCCACATAAGGTGCAGGCTGCTATCTATCTTGTACTATCTAAACTGGATTATGCCAATGGCCTCTACCACAGATCATCTCTATCTATTATGAACAACTATAACATTTTAAGAACTCAACTGTCAGGCTACTATTACATGTAAAGCCACAAGCCCACATCTCCCATGCCTTGAGAGCACTACACTGGTTACCGGTTGCTAGAAGATCCTCCTTCAAGCTGCTTTGTATCACCCACAATGCTATACATTGAACAGGACCGCTTTTCATCAGAAACAAAATAACCAAATACATTCAACAAAGAAACCTCAGCTTTAGATTGGCACCCTGCCTTAAAACACCACCATACAAGAAAAAGGCAATAGTGGGTACATCCTTCTCTGTTCAAGCAGCCAAACTGTGGAATTTATTACCCCCTAAATATAAGATCCACGGATAACTAGCGGTGAGGAGAGATTTTGTTCCTGAACCTGTGACCGCCAGTACACTACATTCATGTACCCTTTCCAGAGGAGACAGTCATCTGTGTGTAGAGAAGGAAGGATATGATTTGTCTGTAGTAAACGCCACTGTGTGCATTAGCAATACCCCCAAAATTATATGAATTATTAGGAGGGTACCCAAGATTAAAAAAGATTCATATTTTGCATTTTATGAGTGCAGTAGGCTAGGTCAACTATAGGTTTTCTTTGTCGGTCCTGTTGAGGACATTTTTCTGAATGGTAATTTAAAGCATTCAATAACGGGGGTCATTTAGAGGGGGTAGAGAAAGAGACCTCAAGAAAAATATTACATAAGTTACATCATCCACTTTTCAGTTTCTCCACCAACAACTGGCAGATTTCCTTAAGGTTGTGCCCAACTGCATCGGTGATGCTGTTGGGTCAAGATGGTGCAGCTGAAAATAGCTTTGGATGTACTGCTCATTTTCAGCATATTGGTCCATATGAATTCATAACTGTATCATCTCTGTGCAAGACAATTAATTACATCTTAGTGGTTTTCTACACAAAGCCCTAAAGTGTCACTGTCGTTCCAGTAGAAAAACGTAGAACTCCAGAACACTTATTATATGGGTACTTGAATGATACTTCCAGTTTGATGGTTTATGATAGTGCTCACTTTTTTCATGACAATTCCCTCCTCACCATTATGGTGGGATTGCAATCTCAAAAACTTTCCCCATAGTCGTCTCCAACCATGTCAATAACAGCGGCTCTAGAAAAACCTCAATAGCCATCATAAATTCAATTCTAAATGCGACTAAAAAATTGTCACCAAAGTGGTGGGGGTGTTTCCACTTCATGTAATATACTGAAACGGCGGGTTGATTTCTAGTTGCGAACTATGCTTTGATGTTGTAAACGTTGAGGCTTTGGTACTACATGTTCTAGGTTGTAGTTTATTTATTGTTAGTGTCCATTTCTTGACTTGAAAGTGAGTTACAAAATTTAAACAGATTTACATCATTATAAAAAATCATTTTCATAAAAATACACCTACTTGCTAATGTAACTTTAAAAAAGAGTATTCAAACAATGTCCAATCTGCCGCCTTGACTAATAAGTTAAAATAACTAAACAGCAGTTTTCTTGAGTTTGTAAAAAACACACAGTCATTTTTCTTTCTCTTTTGCACAGCTTCTTGAAAGGTAAACATTTTAGAGCATACTTTTGATTCAAGCATATTTTGAAAAAAGTTAATTTTACTTTTTTTTCTTCTGGGAATTGAGATCATAAAATTCAACCGTGTCCTAAGGAAACAAATAAATGTTCTATGTTTATGATAGTGTAACAAATGTGTCACATTATTGCGTCTCTCAGGCTTGGAACCAATACCGTATCATTAAACCGGTAAATTTAATCTCGCTTTTGCCAAGGAAAAATATTGGTCGATTGCAACTCTGCTTTTGTCTAGGCTTTCTAAGGTATGCCTGTCAGTGTTGTCACTAATTACATAGAATCCATCAACAGCAACGTGTACTTTTCCATTTCAGAAAATAAAAGCAAGTTGACAGTCTAAAAAACAGCAGGAAACTAAGGCTCCACTTTGGTTTGGACTGGGAGTTTTTCCCAGACGCGGCTGGCCCGCAGTGTTTGAAACTACACATTTACATAATCAGCCCTGAAGAGGTAATTAAAAGGTTATTCGAATCACCAAAAGTGCTCTGCAAAATACACCCAGTTAACAATTTAATAGGCTAACTTAAAGCTTTGTCTGGAGGTATTCCCAGTTTGTAAGACCTAGTTTCTCTACCCTGGTAGACTGTCGTATTTACAGGTCTCTACTAGGGGAAATGTTTCCTAAATCTAGAAAGAGAACTTATTTCACAAATCTGAGCACTGGAATTATTGTCCCTATTTACGGGTACATTGTCAGATCAACATACCTTTTCACCATAATGTGCTGGGCATCTTTCCCAGCGTTTGAGGGACATAATATTCACATTTAGTGAGTCTTCCAATCTCCACATGACTCCCTTTGAATTCTGTTAACTCTGTTAAGCATGGTGGCAGATTTGCCACTGTAAGTGTGGTGGCTGGACTATCACCATCTCTGGTGAACATATCATCACTCCTGGGCAGATTGAAGTTGTTATTCTGATAGAATGCCTACTATGGAAAGAGTGATTACTTGCATTACTTAGGGCCTCATTTCAAGTCTGGTGGTCAACAGACCTCCAGACTCGCGGTTGCATTCATGTCTGCTGCCGGTTTGGCTGTCCGACAGTCAAATTAAGAGTTGGCACCAAACGACCGCGTCTCTGCTAGGAACAATGTTCCCAACAGGCTGACAGTGGTGAAGGTCAGAATCAGCCAAGGCGGTGTTGAAGTCAGCACTGCCCTGCGGATTACAACCTGGTTCTCCACAAGAAGAGGTTCAGGAAGCCACAGGGGGCCCCTGCACTGCCCGTTCATATTGCCCATGCATATTGCAATACCCATGCATATTCGATTACGAGCCTGCAACAATGCTGCTACCACTTTACCACTAGGCTGATGGGCAGAAACCTTGTTTTCTGCCCATCAGCCCAGCAGGAAAGTCGTAATAGGGCCAGCAGGGAGGTCGACAGTAAGGCAGCAACCTCCATGTCGGAGGTTCGGTGAAAAGGTCTTCCTGTCTGCCAAACTCGTAATCAGGTCCTAAGTCACCAGAAACATGGAAAAGGGGTCTGCAAAATATTTTGGGACATAGAATATTTCTTGTCCATAAAGGTAGTTCAAAGTCTTTGGAGAGTGCAGAAAATCCTTTAATTCTCTAGTTAGAATCAACACAAATTCCTGCATATGTACTACCATGAAAGAAACAATGTGCCACAACTGGCATATCAAATCAAAAGAAAACCTGTACTGGTAGAACAGGTAATGTGTTATAATATAGATAATATTGTTTATTATTTACCATTTCTTGTTGATATTTTCTGTAATAAAAATAATAACAACACTTTAAAAAGTTAAATTAGTAGACATTCGGTATGCTTACAACCAAAATTTTAGTAAAGTTGAAAACAACAAAACTCTGCATCTGACTCCATGTCAGTCTTGCAGTGTTGGACTTCGACAAGCAGCCAGACATGAATATATACTGCATGAACAATGCAAAGTTTTTATTATAAGGTCTCACCAAGTTGTTTTACAAAAAAACTAATCCATTGAAACCAAGACCCAAAGAATTGTAGTTATGAAGACACATCTCTAATTTGTGATTGTTTTTTTTTTTTTTGGCACTCCAGCTGCGCCATCATATAGAAGAATGGGCTGCATACACTTGTTCTTCATACCGGTAAACATTTTGATGGTGGGGGTTTGATTTCTCAATTGCATGGGGTAAATGAGTAAAACAGTTTTGCGTTTGTGCTCATCAATGACTGATGGAAAATGGGCTTTTCAGAGGTGAACTAACTGCATGCCACCTGGAAAATGGCATACATTTAATCTGCCCCTCCCTTCCTGAGGCATCCCCAGCAGGTAGGTCCGGCCACACAATGCATCATCCTCTGGAATGATTTTTTGCTCCCTTACAAGACCAATCTGTCTTACAGCACTCTGATGTCCTAGCACAGGTGTGAAATTGCACCTGCACTGAAGATTGCCATTTTTTATTTGTCATATACTACACAGCCCTGACAACACTAGAATCATTCAGTGGAGCCCCAAACTGTACTCTGTTTTACTGTAATATGGCCACCTTGACATGTTTTTGGTCAATCTCTAAATTATCTAGAATTTTAAATTGCATCCAATCATGGTAATTTATTTATAAACTTAAAGCTGCTTCCTTCGTATTTGGAAAGCATATGAACTTTATCCATATATCTCATAATCCTAACAATTCCATATACTGAGATCTTCCCATAAATCCAAAATGTGGAAAATATGATCACATAATAACTATTGAAAATGGATAAGATGTATTTCTCTGTATTGTTTGAACATGCGATTATTCATAAATCAGAAACTGCACACTACTGTAGATAGGCTTAGACAGCTCAAATTATCAAGTTTATGACTTGGGATTCTCAAAGGAATCGTATTTTGGAATCCTTGAAAAGACATTGCATTTTTTTAAAATAAATGTTCGAGTTTAAAATTTGGTAATGTAGCAAATAAAGGGAGGAGCAAGTTATCTATGATATCATAAAGTTCTAATGATGCACATGTTAATCTATGTGGATTTTGAATGTGCATATTTGTATGCCAAAGTATTTAAAACCTCTTATCATTCAGCGATTTTATGAGATGATATAGTATTGACTTTGCATCATGAATCAAGATGCGTACAGACCAATTTTCACTGTGTTGGCTGGAAGCGGTAATAGTCAAGGTGTCGCAAGTTAACACCCAACTGCAAATTGCAAGGCAGTGTCAAAGGCTGGAATAATAAACCAGAACACAAAATCAAAGGAAGATTGACTGAGCATAAATATCCAAAAACGTAATCAAATGTCAGCAGTGGTAAAACGTTATTTGAAAATAACAATAGTAATAGCCAACTAGCATTTCAGATTACTGAAAGGATGGACAGAAGAATGAGTAGACTCACTTCTAAGTAGCTAACTTAGAGATAAATCTCTTGGGTCAAGAGTGACACTCCAAAAGGCATCGATGATTGCATGGAAATATTTAGATTTTTCTGATTACATTATTCTGTCTTACATTTTATCCCACACAGGCATTTTATTAAATTGTTAATTCCTAATCAATGTATTTATCTTACCTATAAGTCCCTATAGTACAAAGTGTACCCAGGGCCTGTGAGTTAAATTTGACTAGTTGACTGCACCACCCATTATTCCACAAAATACAGTGACAGAGCAAACATGACTGAAGGCCTACATGGTATACACAGTGCAGAACATACTCCTATGGCATAGAAAGTAAAATGTCTCTGTGGACGGCATCACTTATTGTACTATCCACTAGTGTGAAACATGATTTCAGGCCTACCATTGTAGCCCTGCTGCTGTAGTTTAAGCCTGCAGCTTGATGGCTCAAAAAAGGAAAAACAGTCCATTTAAAAATCAGGCAAGGGCACGAGTTATAGTTACCCTAGGGCACAAGTTATAGATACTTGAAATAACTATAACTGTAATAGCTGAATTTCTATGGTTTTGAACATGTAAAAAGTGGGCCTAACAATAACGTCCCTGTAATCTTTGTTTTTTAAAGTGAATTTCTATGTTTTTTAAAAATTCTATTTCCTGACTATAACCTCCCTGTAACCTTAGTTTTTTACTGGTGAATTTCTATATTTTTTTTATGCAAAGTTATTTGGATTACTATATGTTACTCAACCCACCTCCCATACCCACTATAAAACAACTTATCAACCAAAAACCTATACCCACCCTACACCCAAAAAACACCTTAAAACCCAAAAACCCATGCCAACCCTAAACTCGAAAATTACCCTTGGACTCATAAACCCTTACCCACCCTAAAATTACCCTTGCCTCTGAAAGACCTACACCTACCCTAAACCCTAACATTACCCTTGCCATCCAAAAACCCATACCTACCCTAAACCCTAAAAATACCCTTGTCACCCAATGACCCACACTACGATAAATGCCCTAAAAAAACCTTTGCCACCTAAAAACCTATACCCACCCAAAATTTCTAAAATTACTCTTGCCACCCAAAACCCCCTACCAACCCTAAATCCTAAAATTCCCTTGCCACCCAAAAATACATACCTATCCTAAAATTACAGTTGCACCCAAAAACCCATATCTACCCTAAAAAAATCTCCTTACCATGCAAAAACTCATATTTGCCTACATCTTTGGCACCGTTTGACAAATCTTCACAACATTTTCCCAAAAAGTTTTGCGGTGAATCATGTTGTGCATGGAAAGTTTCAAGGTGATCCGTCAAGCAGGGGCTGAGAAAAAGGGGGCTCAAAAAAGGTTGCACTTCCCATGTTAATTTCAATAGGATTCTTTAGACACGACTACAGGCTGAACAACTGGATGGAATTAAACCAAATTTGTCCGAAAACTAGCTGTCAGTACACATACTCCGCTTTTGTATATTTGGTGTGAATCCATTCAGCAGTTTTTGAGAAATTAAGGGCTATTCAAATTTGAATATCTCTGGCCGCAAAGTATTTGCGAACAAAGACAAGCTTGTGCAGGGAAATGCACAGCTCTGAGTGGTTGCCAACACTTGAAACGTGGAAATGTTGGCAACCATCTTGGGACTCGGCTTCAGCTGAGTCCTGGAAACCATAGTAAAAATAAAATAAAAGGGACCAGTGTAGGTACACTCTGACCCCTTTGCACTGGGGGGGAGGAGGATCCAGAGGGACCCCAGATCAAAAAGATATTTTTTTAATTACTTTTTTGCAGCAAGTTGGTGAAATTTGTGAATTTGCGACAAAACATTTTGAAAAAACAAACGTGGACATCCCTGCTTGTCTTGGGCCCCTGGGTGGCCAGGTCCTAGGGGCATTAACAATTTAGTGTGGGACGGCCTTCTGCCCCCCTCACAGCTACTGGGACCATCACCTCCCTGGTGCTTTCATTTCTTTAGAAGCGGGGGGACCGCCATCTCCCCAGGGCTTTCATTTTTAAATATATGGAGGGCCATGGCCCCCCGCTGCCCTGGGGACCATCACCTCCTCAGGACTTTCCTTTATAAATATGGGGAGGGGCCCAGGTCCCTGCTGCCCAGGGGACCACCACCTCCCTAGGGCTTTCTTTTAAAATATGCAGATGGGCCCGTGACCCCCCCCTGATGCCCTGGGGATGCCACCTTCCCAGGACTTTCAATCAAAATATGCAGGAGGCCTGCAGCCACCCCACTGCCCTGGGGAACACCACCTCCCCAGGTCTTTCAATGAAAATATACAGGGGGCCGTGGCCCCACTTTGCTGCCCTGGGGACCACCACCTCCCCAGGGATTCCAGTTAGGTATATGCGGGGGTCCCACAGCCCCCCTGCACCTCAGGGACCACCACCCCCAGGGCAACGTGTAAAAAAATGAAAGCATTGGGTCCCCTTGGAAGCCCCAAGCCCTGGGGACCACCTCCCTGGGCTAAGCCCTTGTTGGAGGGGGACCGTGCAACCCCCCTCATGGAGCCTCCGATGACCCTGGAGACCGCCATTCCCAGGCCCGGCTACTGCTATGTCCCGGGGGGGACACAGCTGTTTGTCGTGGCTTTCCTGCATCTCTGCAGCTGCAGCCAAGCCAATCTGGCCAGATTATGGCAGATGCTGCAGGATGTTACCATTTGACCTAATTCGGTGCCTGTGAATGGCATACTGGTATTCTGAGCAGTAGCCTGGCTAGATGATGATGTACCAGGTTCTGCATCGGAATTTGACAGTACTTTTTCACTCAGCATTCGTTGGTATGCTTGTTCGTGGATTGTGCACACATTTTTCCACATACTCGATGTTCCATGGCTGGATTTCTTTGATGTACACAAGAGAGATTTGTTTCTCAGAGGTTGCATTTCCCAAATCTTGCACTGACTCTTTTTCCTCACTTGGTATAGTAAAACATTTCCATACATCACTCTCTTTTCTAGATGAATAAAGCACCTTGAGACTCTCCAGGCGGTGGTGGTGAACTCCCTTCAGACATTCTGGAAGTTCTATAGCAGGAGGATCACAGCTGAGATGATTCTCCCTCAAGAGGTAGCAGACGAATAACTGTTTTAGGGAGTGGCCCTACCCAAAAGGTCGCAGTTCCACAAAAATTGTAACATAAGTTTTGTGTTCTATTGTAAATAAATAAAATATGTTTGTGAGTTGTAAATATGTGGGGTCTCCTGTTTATATAGGAAATACTAGAGTGCACAATGTAATTTTTTTTGTGAAAAAAAATATTGTGAAACCGCGATGCATTCTGGTCACATGATGGGAACGGAAACCATAGAGCTTCGCCGCTCTGCTTCTATGGAACTGCGAATGGCGCAGCAGTTTCAAAATTAATTAAAAAAATAATACTACTATAATACTACTTCAGAACTGTGTAAATACTGAATAAAACTGTATCAGCAGCACATTTATAGGAAGGATTGGGCTTCTTCAATTCAATTGTACAGGGTTTGTGTATTTCATTGTGGCAGGGAGCTTAATGAAAGGATTTCTAACACTTTTGCCCCAGACATCTGTGGTTAATATTTAAGTACGTATGAGGAAAAAACTATACTTACCTAAAAAACCCAAACATTATACACAAGTTATAGTTTTAAATTACACTTAAAAAACCTTAGAAGCTCCAGAAAAATACAAAAGGTTAAAGGGACAATACAGTCAAGAAATGGAATTAAAAAAACCTTACAAATTCACTGACAAAAACAAAGGTTACAGGGATGTTATAGTTAGGGAATAGAATTAAAATAACATTTGAAATTCACTGAAACAAACAAAGCTTACATGGATGTTATAGTTAGGTTCTCAATGTAATCATACAAAACCATGCAAATTCAGCAGTTATAATTACCTGGGATAACTATGACTTGCGCTCCCGTAATGCACTGCTTATGATCTCACATATTACATCACTCATTACATGGTCAGTGACATCACTGATGACATCATTGATGACATCTCATATGACATCACTGATGACATCCTCCACACAGTCAGACATCCACTCATTTACTGATAAAAAACTCTTGTATACCCATACACACACATCTACTCACCTACGTTTTTAGAGATGCATAAAAGTAGTGATAGACAGACATTCATTCAGTCAAGCAGCCACTGACATGACCAGTCACTAACCCTTATACTACTAACAGAGGTATTGAAAGTTGAATTGTGGTTCACAAGACGTGCTCTTATGTATATTGTAATAACTGTAATTAGTCTAGCAACAAAGAATACTAGCTTACAGTTCCATTAAGCATGGCATAGATGGAAGAAAGAGGGTAGTCTAAGAAGACACCATTTGGATGTTTCCTGTTTCATGTTAGCATGAGTAAAGTCACAAGAGTTTTGAGAGCATCAGACACATAACTGATAACTTTGCCCATGAATTGTTATGAGATTCCAAAGTTGCCACGGTGTTTTTCATTAAAGAGATTGATCTACACTAAGGCACCGCACTGTGTACTTTAGCTCAGCTGATGTGTCTTTACTTAGTTTTTTTGCCTTGCTAGCAGGATTGATTATGTACAATACATTGGTAATACCCTTTTATGACTCAAAATCCCTGAACCCATTTCTGACTAATGTAGTGTCTAATGTACTTTGAATCATTGTAGCTCTGTTCATATCATCTTTATCACAGTAGGTTCTACTGTATATTGGGCACCACAGGCTGTATGACTGTAATACCCTTTAATATAAACTCTCTAGCAGCAACAACCTAGGCCAGTGACAAACGTCTTTCCTCAGTCATCTCCCTGAATTGTAAACCCCTTATATGATGTTCTGAATATTGTCTCAAAACAGCAGTTCTCTTCTTTTCTATTGAAATAAATCAGATCCTACCTGTGCTCAATAAAAAAATCCAAATCCAACCCAGAAGAACATTTCAATTACTGTTGTGTTTCCTCCCTTCTTTCTGAGGAAAACCCTTGAACTCTCAGTGTACCTTGACCTCTACAAATTACTCTATTGCTTACAATTAGGCTTATTTACAACTAAGAACTCATCCATCGAAGTGGTACACTTTGCTCTATGGATTGATGGATGGTGATGCCTGCTCCTGAAGCTACTTGGCCTCTGAGCTGCTTTGAACACTGTAAATTGTCAAGCACTAATCTAGACTATGGCCCTCATTACAACACTGGTGGTTGGTGTTAAAGTGGCAGTAATACCGCCAAGAGGCTGGCGGTGACTACAGCCAAATTATGACCATGGCGGTGTCATCTCTGATAGACAGCCAATGTACCACACCAACCGCCAGGAAGGAAACAACAGCCACCAAGGCGGTAGCCGCCTACAGCCAGACGAAAGTCAATGTTCCGCCCACCATATTAAGACACAGCAAACCGCCACCTTTTCTGAGGTGATACCAATGACATCAAAAGCCTGGCGGAAACACTGCGCAGTAGTGAAAGGACTCACCATTGTATACACAGGGAACAACCACGCCGTCATGGAACCAGAACTGCATGTCTTCCCCATGATCTTCTACGTTCTGCTCCACCTCAAACACCAACACCGGCGAAGACGACAACGGTGAGTACACACTCACCATACACCTAAGATGTATTATAAAAACAATTTTACCCCCATCACTCAGATGAATAATGCACGGGCAAAATGATTTCGAAAAAAGTGAATGTAATGAGATCAACACAGCATGAAAAATTAGTTAGGCAAGGTAATAGATATATACATTTGTACACAAAAAGGAACACAGCCCAGTCCACAATGTTCGTGGGCACATGGCCACAGATCTAACTCCAAGGCCACACATGTCACCTGCCTCAACACGGAGAGAACACCTCATCCGGGAGATGGAACAACACCACAGGTTCCGGAGGAGGCAACATGCCCTGTGCTTGGTCCTGGGGAGTGCAAGGCCACAGTCTCTCGAGTGGGTGACTTGCCCACTGGTTCTGGAGGGGGCCTCTTGCCCTGTGCTCTTGATCCTGGGGAGTGTTGGGTATGTGGGTGTCTTACCCACTGGTTCTGGAGGGGGCCTCGTGCTCTGGATCCTGGAGGGAGCTGGGTATGTGGGTGACATGCCCTCTGGTTCCGGAGGGGGCAGCATGCCCTATGCTTGGTCCCGGGGAGTGCAAGGCCACAGTCTCTCGAGTGGGTGACATACCTACTTTGCTCTGGAGGGGTCAACATGCCCTGTGCTTGGTCCTGGGGAGTGCAAGGCCACAGTTCCTCGAGTGGGTGACATGCCCACTGGTTCTGGATGGGGCTTCATGCCCTGTGCTCTTGATCCTGGGGAGTGTTGGGTTTGTGGATGTCTTACCCACTGGTTCTGGAGGGGGCCTCATGCCCTGTGCTCTTGATCCTGGGGAGAGCTGGGTATGTGGGTTAAATGCCCTCTGGTTCTGGAGGTGGCCTTGTGCCTTGTGCTCTTGATGCTGGGGAGTGCAAGGTCACAGTCTCTTAGGTGGGTGTCATACCCACTGGATTTGCAGAGGGCAGGCCGCACAGCAGCCCATGGAGAAAGGATGACATACCGTCCGCCAGCTGTAACGGCTGCTCAGTGGAGGAGGTGGTGCTGCTGATGGGGGGAGGGTCCTGCCCATCCCCTACAACCTTGGACGGCTGCTCACTGGACGTGGTGGTGCTGCAGGTGAGGGGAGGCTCCTGCCCATCCCCTGGAACCTCAGACGGCTGCTCAGTGTTGGTGCTGCTGGGGGGGGGGGGAGGCTTTAGCCCATCCCCTGCAACTTTGGATGGCTGTTCACAGAAGGTGGTGGTGCTGCTGGGGGATGGGGGGATGCTCCTGCCCACTCCCTGTAACCTCGGAAGGCTGCACAACCATGGTTGGTGGTGGGGGCTCCGTCACAGTTCATGCCCCAGGCCCCTTGCTCTTCCTGTCTGCTGGTGCAGGCTCCTTGCTCTTCCTGGCAGCTGGGGCAGGCTCCTTCTTAGCAGCTGCTTCAGACTCCTTTGTCTTCCTGGCAACTGGGGCAGGCTCCCTTACCTTCTTGCATGCTGCTGCAGGCTCCTTTGTCTTCCTGGCAGCTGGGGCAGGTTCCTTTACCTTCTTGCCTGCTGGGGCAGGCTCCTTGCTCTTACTGGCTACTGGGGCAGTCTCCTTTCCCTTGAGGCTGCCTGGTGCAGGCTCCTTCACCTTCAGGACATGTGGACTGGATTATTTTCCACCATGAGTTAGTGTAGTGATGACTGGACCTGTGGACTGGGTGGCTGAGGTGGTTGGCTGAGTTCTTCCTACTTTGGCCAAACGTGCAGGATGGGGGGAGGGGTAGGGAAGAGCTCAGTGGTGGATAGGAACAGTTTTCAGGGACATTGTGGTGGGAAGATGGAGAAGGAATGGGAGTGGAGGAAGAGGGAGTAGTTGTTGAAGGTATCTGTCTGCTGCTTTTGGGTGCAGGTGTATGGGTTGTATGTTGTTATGAGGAGGATGGCTGTTGGGTGTCTGAGTACTTGCGTTTGTGTACCTTGGGGGTGCAGACACAGTGGGAGTGGACACAGGGGACGTGTGCATGGCTGTTGTGGAGGTGTCTGCCAGTGAGGTGTGTGTTCTGTTTAGTGTGGTGATGCTGGTAGTGGATGATGATGTAGTGCATGCAGGTGTGAGTGTAGACAGAACTGGGTAGGATGTGGAGGAGGAGTAGGGGAGACATTGGAAATAGTGGATGTTGCTGTATCTGGATGGTGTTTGTGTGAGTGCCTGTGTGATAAAGTGTGGTGTTGTGTTTGCCTGTACCACTCTTGTGTGTTGTCTTGTGTGCATGCTCATCTGGCTGTGTCCTTGGGATGGGTGGGGTTGCGGAGAATGGGACTGGGGAGAGGAAGTTGGAGGGGGAGGGTAGAAACAGGGACAATGGCTGCCATCAGAAAGGAGGACAGAGCCTGAATTGATCTCTGTTGGTCCGCCAATTCAGTGTGAATGCCCTCCAGGAATGCATTAGTCTGTTGCATTTGGGCTGCCAGCCCCTGGATGGCATTCACAATGGTTGACTGCCCTACAGAGATGGATCTCAGGAGGTCAATAGCCTCCTCACTCAGGGCAGCAGGGCTCACTGGGGCAGGGCCTGAGGTGCCTGGGGCAAAGGAGATGCCCAACCTCCTGGGTGAGGGGGCATGGGCAACTCAATGCAGGCTGCTGGGAAGGAGGTGCTGATACAGGGGGTGGTGGCTGTACCTGTAGTTGTGGTGGTCACAGAGGTGTCCACCACCAACAGGGAACTTCCATCGTAGGAGGTATCTGTCTCAGAACTGTCCCCTCCAGTCTCTGCCATTGTGCTGCCCTCGTTCTCTGTCCCACTGATACCCTCACCGTCGGTGGACTCTGCCTCCTGGGTCCTGTGGGATGCAGCTCCCTCCATCGCCGGTGCCTCTGCTCCTCCGCCAGATGATGCTAATGGACATAAGGACAGGGTGACAAAACAAAAAGGGGGGGAAGAGACAAATTATACACTTGGTCAATAGCTGCACCAACACCATAGTTGGCATACACAGCACCCTCACACACAGGGAACAGCCCTTGGCAATATGCCATAGCACTACCAGAGAAATAGTTAGCAGCCAAGGCATGGAGAGGGGCACACACCGCCAAATGCAGCACACCTGGGACCCACGCAGCCCTGACCAGTAGTGGATGCCTACGAGCTAAGTTGCAAGATTTTCCTTTCTGAACTCTAGCCACCAGGGGACCTAGGGGCACCCACTGACACACATCCCCCACCTGGATACCACCCTACCATGCGTAAGTTGTAATGATGGCACTGTACTCACCCCCTTGTGGCTGCTGTGATGCCCTCGAGCGTCCATTCAGCTCAGGATAGGCCATCAGTGGGACCAGGGTTCGATGGGCACCCCTTCCTCATTGGGAGGCCATCCCCAGCTGGGCCTCCGCCATCTTCTGTGCCCAGCATCTCAGGTCCTCCCACTGTTTGCGACAGTGGGTGCTCTGCCTGCCGTAGACCTCCAGGGTCCGCACGTCCTTGGCGATGGCACACCATATACCCTTCTTTTGATGGGTACTGACATGCAGAGGCAATACACAAAGGAACATTGAATTAGTCAAACAGTTGTGCCTGTTTCACTTATGGCCCACCATCCCCCTTCATATCACCATTTCCACACACATGGCCCAGCATACAACCTATATGCCGCCAAGAGGAGCTCCACCCACCTCCCTTACCTGAGGCCTTCACACACACCACACTATGCATTCATGCCACATGCATCGTGCCCACAGTGTACTCACCTGCTGGTCTGGAGGCCCATACAGCAGTCTGTACTGGGATAAGACCCCATCCACTAGTATCTCCAACTCCGTCGAAGTAAAGGCTGGGGCCCTTTCCCCAGTCACACGGGCCATGGTAGGTTCCAGACACAGGTCACAGCAGCACATGCAGTGTAGGTCCTCTCCTGTTGAAGATCAGGTAGCAAGTGAGGGATAAGATAGAAAATGGTGGTCATGTCCATGGTGGTGCATACTGTCACTGCCGGCGTAGATCACCATTGGCCACTGTAACCCAGAGTGCCCAATGTTAACCAATGAGGAGTTGCACGGCGGTTCCCGAATGCCTCCCACAAAGGCGCACCAAGTCAATGGAATTACCTCTCTTCCACCGGTCCCTCCACACAGGACAGGCAGGGATGCCATTTCGGGGGGGCAGGCCCTGGAAAATTGCTGCGTCACTGGTGAAATTAGGACATACTGGACAAATCACACTTACCCATTACAGGTTAACAGCATGCAAAGTTCTGTTGTAGCTCGATTGTTCTGTTTGTGACCGGCTCCTCACTCTTTTGCCTAATAGATTCCTACCTACAGACCCCTTGTGGACTTGGCCTCAATGGAGGACAGGCACATCATCCTCACGTATAGACTGGACAGGCCACAATCACAGAGCTGTGTGCCCAATTGGAGCCTGACCTGATATCTGCTATCCATCACCCTACTGGGATCCCCCCCTCTTGTGCAAGTTCTATCAGTGCTCCATTTCCTGGCAACTGGTTCTTTCCAAGTGACAGTGGGCTTGGCAGCAGGAATGTCACAGCCAGTGTTCTCAATAGTGCTAACAAGAGTGTTGTCTGGCCTGATTAAATACATGTGCAGCTACATTGTATTTACCCAGATTGAAGATTTGACCACAGCGAAGGCCGAGTTCTATGCAGTGGGACATATCCCCAACATAATTGGGGCGACTGATGGAACACATATTGCATTTGTCCCCCCTGTCAGAATGAACAGATGTTTAGGAATTGGAAGAGTTTCCACTCTATGAATGTACAGATAGTGTGCTTGGCGGACCAGTATATCTCCCACATCAATGCTACGTATCCTGGGTCGGTGCATGATGCCTTTGTCCTGAGGAATAGCAGCATCCCAAAAGTGATGGGCCAACTACAGAGGCACAGGGTGTGGCTAATAGGTGAGCCCTGGTTCCCACCCAGTATATGTTGGTGTATGGCTATGGTGTGGACCATATGGGATAGCCTATGGCTAAATGTTGTCCCTCAATATTTGCAGGTGACTCTGGTTACCCAAACCTATCATGGCTGCTGATCCCTGTGAGGAATGCCAGGATAAGGGCAGAAGAATGTTATATTGAGGCACATGGGTGAACAAGAAGAATCATTGAAAGAACCTTAGGCCTCCTGAAGGCCAGGTTCTGGTGCCTCCATCTAAAAGGTGGATCCCTGTGCTACTCACCCAAAAAGGTCTGCCAGATAGTAGTCTCATGCTGCATGTTGCATAACCTGGCCCTCAGACGCCATGTCCCATTCCAGCAGGAGAAGGAGGCTGGAGATGCCCGTGTGTCAGCAGTGGACCCTGTAGACAGTAAGGATGAGGAGGCAGATGATGAGGATGAGGACAACAGAACATCAGTGATTAGACAATACGTCCAATGAAACACAGGTAGGACAGTGTTACTTCACATTTCAATGACATTTCATTGAATTTCTGTGGCACTGGCATGCTGATAATTCCTACTTCTATGCCCACCTACTGTTCCCTCTGGCAAATCATTTTGCAGATGTTGGTGACTTGACATATGCTCCTGGTGTGATCATTGCAGCCGGCTACAGGTCATTAATCTATGCTCATTAACAGTACAGTACAGTTGAATTGGAATGTATGTACCTGTTTTAATTAATACATATTTGAACAATATAACATACTCCAAACTTCTTTTATTCCCAAGGGTGTTTATTGAAGTGCTAAAATATAGAGGGGCAAGTGCAATGGGATGGGGTGATGATGGAGGAAAGTCCAGGGTATTGTTCCAGTCTGTTTGTAGCAAAGGTGCATTGTCCAAGGGGACATAGGAAGGGGAGCAATGGCAGTGCAAGGTGAACAAGGTGACTGAGTAGGACACAAGGATGACAATCAGGAGAGTCTCATTTCCTGGTGTGGGTTTTTCCAACTGTCTCTGCTTCTGTCTGGATCGCAGAGAACGTTTGCGGGGTGGTTCTCCTTCTGCAGGGGGGGGGGTGCTGGTGGCCTGTGAGTCCTGTGCCGGGGCCCCCTGGCCACTAGCAGCAGTGGAGGTGGAAGGCTGTTCAGATGTAGTGGCAAGGGCTCGCTGTTGCGAGACTGCCTCCCTCATGATGTTGGCCATGCCTGCCTGCACCCCTGCTATGGAGATCTGGGTGTTGTTGAAGGCCTGCAAGTCTTTCTTGATCCCCTAGTACTGTCCCTCCTGCAGCCGCCTGTTCTCCTGCACATTGTCCAGGATCAGGCCCATCGTGTCCTGCGAATGTTGGTTTGCTCCCAGGATCTCTGCAAGTGCCTCCAGGAGAGTCGGTTCCATGGGCCTGTCCTCTCCCTGGCACACAGCAGTCCTCCCAGTGTCCCTAGTGGCCTGTACCTCTGTCCCCTAAACCATGTGCCCACTGCCACAGACCCCAGGTCCCTGATTGTCTTGGGTATGAGGTGTGGCCTGGGGTCCCTGTAGAGTGGACACGATTGAGGAGTCCCGGGGACAGAGGTGTGGGTACGCTGGGAGGGTGCTGTGGTGGTGTTTCCGGATGGGGTAGGCTCTGTGGTGGTGTGTGACTGGGCCTTGGTAACCGGCTGTCCAGAGGTCCCTGATGGACCAGGTTGGCCATCTAGATCCTGAAGACCAGAGTTGCTGACATCACTGTTGGCCTCTTCAGTTGGGGGACTGGATATTGCTGGCACCTCCTCTCCGCTGACATTGGCTGGGATACCTGTGGGGATGTAAAAGATGGGTTATATTTTCTGTGTCTGACATATTGTTCATCTGTGGCTTGCCCTCTTTGGTTGTATTTGCGCTGGAAGCTTTCACTTGTGTACGTTGGTGTATGGTGGGATGATTAGTTCTCTATAGTGTGCATGCTTTAATGATGAGTGTACATGCAGGGCTGTGAGGGATGTCCATGCATTGTTAGAGCATGGAGGTCTTGGCACTGGGATAAGTGAGATGTGATGGTGGGGTGTGTGGGAGGTGGTGGAGTGATGGGAGTGGGGGTGAGGGTGGAGGTATGTGATGGCATGCAGGCAGGGGGGTAGTAGTAGTAGAGAGTTGACTTACCAGAGTCCAGTCCTCCTCCTACTCCAGCCATGTCCACAGGATGCAGGATTGCCAAGACTTCTTGCACCTCCCATGCTGTTAGTTGTGGGGGAGGAGGTGGGGGACCACTGCCAGTCCTCTGTACAGCGAGCTGGTGTCTTGCTGCAATGGAACGTACCTTTCTCTGTAAGTCATTCCACCTCTTCCTGGTGTCATCCCTAGATCTTGGGTGCTGTCCCATGGCATTGACCCTGTCCATGTTTCTCCGCCAAAGCTCCATCTTCCTAGCTATTGATATCTGCTGTACCTGTGCTCCAAATAACTGTGGCTGTACCCTGATAATTTCCTCCACCATGACCTTTAGATCCTCCTCTGTGAATCGTGGGTGTATTTGTGGTGACATGGGTGTTTTATGAGGTGTATAGGTGAGGGTGTGTTGAGTAAAGTGTTAGGGTGTGTGATGTGGAGTACGTGAGTGGTGTATAGGTGGGTATAGTGTTTGGCTCTGGTTGTGTCTGTGGTCTTGGTGGCTCTCTGCTGGAAATTGTTTGTAATGGTAAAGGGATGTGGGTAATGTGGGTGTGTGTTTTATAGTGGTGTGGGTGTGGTGTGTGCATGGGTATCAGGTGTATGTTGTTTGATTTGTCCAATGTGGTGTTTTGTTTGTGTGTGTCCATTTTGAGTGTGGGGGATATACCGCCAATGGTTTACCACCATTGAATGTCCGCCGTGGTGATTCGTGGGTCATAATGTGATGGGCGTTGTTCTGTTGGCATAACAGTGTGTGTTTTGATACCAGAAAAATAGGTACACTGTTCCAAACTGGAAGACACAAAAATAGATCTCACAGGTATCAAACAGTACTGAAGCAGGGGCCCTCATGTATCATCATCAGGCTATGCTCCACGTCAGACCAGTTCTGCAGTGTCTGAACGGGCCCTACAGAGGGCCTCCTAGCCGAGAAACTTGTGAGAATATCAGAACCAAAGGTCCTGGGTTACTGAAAAACAACTGGAGAGACACATGATAAAATTGGCTTGGACACCTCATCCGTGAAAAAACTTTATTAGACGGGCGAGGACCCGGTCAAGATTAAAAACACATGTAGAGTGAAAGGGAAATAATGGTCCCACACTTTACATAATTGAGGGAAAAACCATAATAACTTTAACCACTGTAACATGTCATCATGTTTTGCGCCTAAAAATGTCCAAAAGGATCTACTGGTGCTTCATAAGGACTTGAACAAAACCTTCTGCAGAACATCAGGTGTGTGAGTACACTCTATTCGTTCAATAATGAGTATGTACAAAGATAAAGGAGTAAATACTTACAATAGTTCTGTGTATACTAGCACAAAACTACAGGGAACCCGTGGAGACACAAAATAGGTATACTAAATAATTACAGGTTACATTGCAAACGAAATACAAAATGAGTGATGGTGCATACATGGCTGAGTGTGCAATACTGTGGTAACAATGTGCACGGTGTAAATGACACAATAGAAATAATGCTTACCAGCCATGATTAAGGGTAAAGCTCCCAAAGAGAACACATGTAAAAAATAATTCGGAGTATCTATAATGGTATATTGCAAGAAAAACTTATCAAAGTCAATCAAGTCATCAAAATGAACCAGAAGGAGTATGTCATAACAATGCACTCTTAGAAAGAAATATGAAAAAATTGAGAGGGACATTAGTGTCATATAACAAGGGTATTATAGACATACATCCTGGTTCCATAATTCCATTAGTGCATAATGCTGAAATAAAGGGGGGGGGGCTCATAATACTGTAGCAATAGATCAGACGGTGTCAAATCAACCAAAAAAGAAAATTAAATGAACTGAAAAACTCTGTGACTACACACTTGCAGTAAAGCTGGGAAAGCGGGTATTGGTGTAACAAAGAAACTCAGTCAGACAACAACAAAGAGGAGAAAAATATAGAAATACTACTAAAGTTGAAATGCATTCAAAGTGAACGGCCTGAAACTAACCTAAGCATTATCAACATTATGAGCGAAGTTTTCGTCTGGGCCGCGTTCCCATTAATCAGGAAGTGATCGTGGACCCAGGGAAATAAAAGGAGAATGCTGGTGGGATGGGCAGCCAATCGCAAAAGCAAACTAGAACTTCCCAGGCATGCCCTACACCAGCCGATGTTAGAAGGAAGGACGGACCCGGCAATTCATGTTCATCCTCTATGAGGAAATACGGACGAACAGCCTATGTCCCCTCGCCGAGGTAGAAAGACTAAAAGATTGGGTGGCCAATCATAGAGGTGGTCCAGTACTTCCTGGGCCAGCCCTCCTCTAATACTAATAGACACAGAGAAAGGACAACAACAATTGATGTTTATCCTCCTGGGATGAAATAGAAATAGGACTGTGGTCTAATTTACCAAATAAAAACAAAGATATGACTCAAGTCAAAGAAAACACCTAAGCCCCAGCATTATAAATTATAATACTGGTGGTAAAAACTAGAAGGAAGTGGAGGCCCTAGACAAAAAAAAAAAAGACGAAAAAGGAAAATGAAATAGAAACAGAGGCCAACACCAAATTATCACTAACAAGCCTGTCGTATTATACTTGTAGTAAAAGGGCACAAAATTATAGCTCTCACAGAACCACAAAATAAGTAGTGGAGCCAGCCTGTGAAGATAGATACCTGACACTTCACAGCAAGGGTGAAAGTGTGGTGAAATGTTATCTCATGCAAGCTGCAACACTCATCCATGGTATGTCATCGGTGAAGATTAGAATTAACGAGCATCTAAGAAATATTAGATGTGGGTGACTGACGACGAAATGGAGTATTCATTGGATTTAGATTTGGAATATTTGTGGATTTGGACTTGGGAAAGTGGTGTGGATTTGGAATATTTTTATGATGACACTTAGATGACGGCGATGTTAACAAACGTAGAAAAATGTAGAAGAATGTGTTCTAATACTAGACTGTTCAATTAGTAATATGTTTTGATCCTGATCTTCCCTTTCAAGATATTCAACAGGCATTTATAAAAAAAAGTATTTGTTTTGGAGAATAAATTATTTTCAGATGGGAATCAGCAAAGTAAATCTGATTCTCTGACTGACTAGGGGACTCTTCTTTTCACTGTGAGACACAACTGCTTGGATTGTGCACTGGTTAAGGAGTTAACTGTTCACAACTGATGTACTCTGTTGCTAGCTTATTTAATAAATGGGCTGAAAATTGTTCTTTGTACTGTCAGTTCAGTGTCCACCACCTTCAGGGGTTTCTCTAACGGCCATACAAACTAGACAGATGATGCAGTCAGTCACTCAAAAGTTTTATTGATTAATTAACATCATCAGCAATACAATTGGGCCAGTCACATATCCTCAGGAACTCCACTGCCCTCCTGCCTGCCGCTGACAGCTCTGCCCGTATTCCTGAGCCTAATTGCGACAGGCTCCTTCTGCATTCCAGAGCCTGATTGCGACAGCTCCGCCCACCTTCGTGAGCCTCACTGCATCTGCTGACACTCCCGCCAATGCCACCTTCACACCACTGCTCTTCCCGCCTTTGCAACACCCACCCTGGCCCCTCCCATCTCCCAGGACATATAATGGAGGCCTCAGTGTGGTTGCGCAGTAGACGTGTGCAGCAGGCACACTACCTGCATGCTAAAGGCGCACTTAAGGTGCCCATCAGTGCCTGGACCACACCCAACACCTGGAGCTCAGGTCCTCCCAGCCACCACCACTACACCATCAAGGAGCTCCAGACCCTGAACATCACACACCCCATCAACAGCTGCTTCACAACCTCCCCACACTCAACCAAAGGACTCTTCACCTGCCTACACTGATGTTTCTCCTGCAACGGGGGGCCACCTGTACACACTTAGGCCTTCAATGCATCCACACAGAAGACTACCACCAACCAAGCACCACTCCAGTGAATTTTTCTAAACGGCCGCTCCTCATGCAAACACTCCACAGAAATCTGGGACACCATTACCACCTATGATCAAGGCGTAACCTTCATCACTGAAACATGGCTAACACCCTCCTCGAACCACAACATCATCATGGCCACCCAGACAGCTACAAGATGATACAACAAGACCGCAGCACCAAACATGGTGGGGGCATCGCCATCATCTTCAAGGAAACCATCCAATGCACCATCACAATGACGACCCAACGTCCCTCATGGAGCAGTTTAACTTCCAACTCCAGACCGATGCTAACACCATGATGCAAGGCACCCTCCCATACAGACCCTTGGGACCACATCGCCTCCCCTCGCCATGGACACCCTCCATTACGTCCTACTCGGTGATCTCAATTTCCACCTTAACAACCCTAATGACACCAACTCCACTTCCCTATAGAGAACCTCAGCAACATCGGCCTCACCCAGCTGGTCACCAAACACACACAAAGCCAGAGACACACTAGACGCCGTCTTCACTTCTAGTGAATCAAGAATCAGTTCACCCATGTGACTGAACTCACCTGGACCGACCACAACATTACCACTTTACCATCTCCAAATCCCAGCACTCCACATCCAAGGACCTCACCACCCCCCGAACCAGGGGCAAGGTAACCGAGACCCTATGGACACAGGCTCTTGGCACCACACAACCAGAGCCTATGGCAGACCTCAACCAGGCTTTTGAAAACATCACCACCTGGATCACCAAATCCGCCGACAGTAGCTCACTGAAACCAGCGTGATGGTACACTCTGGAGCCCAGAAACTCCAAACATGACTGCCACTGACTCGAGAAACAATGGCACATGACCAAAGACCCCTCTGACATGGCCGCCTACAAGAAGACCTCAACAACTACCACCACGAAATCAAGGCAGCAAAAAGGGCAGCATTCACTGCCCACGTTGACACCACAGCCAACTACATCAAATAAATCATCAGAATCATCAAGGAAATTTCTGACCTGATAATAATAGAGACCACCATCCACCCATCCCAGGAACTCTGAGACACACTCTCATACTACTTCCACAGCAAAATCACCACCATATCCAACAATTTCGACCTCCAATCCTCCTTCTCCAGCCTAGCCTACATCTCTCAAGCAGTGAACACCATCCACGTGATAACCTCCTAGTCTCTGATTACCACACAGACGACTGCAGCCATTATGTCATCCATCCACTCTGGGGCACTCACCGCCCCCCACCCCCACTGAGGTTTTAACTTCAGAGTCAACACTATTAGCACAGAACTAACCTGCATCCTCAACAGCTCCATCTCCACCGCAACCTTCCTGGATGAATAGAAGCATGCAGAGGTCAGACCCCTCCTAAAGAAACCCTCTGCCAACCCCAGTGACTTCAATAACTACAGACCGATCTCCCTGCTCCCCTTCCCAGCCAAAGTGCTCAAGAAAGTCATCAACCAACAGCTCACCAACTACCTCGAACAAAACCACCTTTTTCATCACCTCACAATCAGGATTCCGTACCAACTAATCACCACCATTGACAACATCAGGACCCTCCTCAATTGAGGAGAGTTGGCAACTCTGATACCTCTTGACCTCTCCACAGCATTCAATACATTCTCCCACCACATTCTCCTCAACTGACTCCCTAAAATAGGCATTCAACAAAATAGCCCTAAGTGGGTTACCTCTTTTCTGTCAGGCTGCAAGCACAGCATCCATCTTCCTCCCTTCACTTCTACACCCAAGAACATCACCTGTGGTGTATCCCAAGTATCCACTCTCTGCCCAACCCTCTTCAGCATCTACATGACCACCTCACATACATCATCAGATCCTACCGACTCCTACGCCAATGACACTCAATTAATCCTCTCACTCCCCGAAGAACCCCACAACACCAAAGTAAACTTCAGCAATGCCAGACCAATGTAGTAACATTGATAAAAAACAGCTGCCTCAAACTAAACATGGACAAAATGGAAGTCCTGATCTTCATGAAGAACTTCTCCATATGGGACGCTGCTGGTGGCCAGCAGAACTCGGACCAACGCCTTCTCCGTTAGAGCACGCACAAAACCTCAGCATTATCCTCCACTGCCAACTATCCATGGATCGACAAGTAAATTCAGTTGCCTCCTCCAGCTCCTACATCCTCAGTATGCTCTGTCAAATCTTCAAATGGATCCCTAACATCACAAAAAAAATAGTCATGCACATCCTGGTTACTAGCGCCTTGACTATGGCAATGCTCTCTACACCCGAATGAAACCCAGAAACTTAAAAGACTCCATAATCTACAGAACACCACAGCCAGACTCATCCTCAACCTCCCCAAGCAGTCAAGCATCACTCTACACCTCAGGAACCTCCACTGGCTCCCTGTCCAGATGAGATGCCATTTCAAAATCCTCACACTCGTATACAAGGCTCGCCACAACCTAGGACTGTCATACATCAACCATTGACTGAGCTTCTACATCCCAGCAAGACAACTAAGCTCTGCCTGGCTAAGCCTCGCACACACCCCAACATCCATCACGGACACAGCAGAGGCCGCTCCTTCTGCTACACAGCAGCCACGTCCTGGAACAGCTTGCCCCTCTACCTCTGATTGATTGATTGATCATCATTGTAAGATCAAATAAAAACATATTTCCTAACTTAGATACAGTTTAAAAGTTTCACAGGAGCTCTCCATTAAAATCATATCATCTATAAATCAGACAGAAAGTCTAAAATCATTTAGCATTATATAACTATGGCCCTTTCTTAAATGAGCTTAGAATTGTTTTTAAATTTCCCATAGTGAGACAAAAACCTTAGGTATCTGTAGAAGTTAAACAAAGCGAAACAGCAGAAGAGAAAGGTAATTGCATATCACAGGAAAAATGGCTGGTCTATATTGAAGGTCAATACAAACCAGCCACATCAAATATTGCTAATACAACCTTAAACTGGTTGCTACCTCCTGACTACTCAAGTAGAAGAGAACATCAATGCAAAATCATTATAAAAGTTCTCTAGGCAACTAGTGAAAATTCTGCTCCAGGTGCCAACAGCATGCCTGGCTCTCTATTTAAATCTGACAGTGAGTTCTGGTCTGAGCACCTAATGTCATTATTCCATGCCGCTTATATGTCTGCGGATGTTCCCAATTTGTGGTGGGGTCAATATTGCATCTCATACACAAAAAGAGAGACACAAAGAACTTCACCAATTAAAGCTTGATAGCACTATTGAATGTTGAGGCCAAAGCTTATGCAAAAATCTTATAGAAGGAACTTGCAAAATGGTCAGAAACATCCAACCTAGCTCCTTTATATCATATGGGATTGAGGCAAGGTGCTTCCACTGTAGACAACACAGTCACCCTCCCATTCCTCGCTCACAGATCGAATGGGCCCACCAAGTCTCCCATGATTGCATGCTTTGTGGATTATTCTGCAGCATTTGATGGCATAGACCCACACATATTATGGAAGACGCTAGTGGTTGGAACATACCCCACACCATACTAAAAGCAATAATCTCACTCTACTTTAACAAATGGATACAGGTCAAGGGTACAGGGTCTCGCAAAAAATACATAAAAGCAAATGTATTAATAAAGGCTGTATAAAAGTCCCATTACTGTTTAACCTTTACTCTGTGGATCTAAGGACTAAAATCACAAAGTCTTCCCTCCAAGCATTGGCCCCGATAAAATACAAATATCAGATGACTTAGTCATCCTGGATCAAAAAGTAATAGGACTACAGCAACTGCTAGACCAGTATGGGTCAATATAACCAGAGCAATAATATGGCGACGAATGCAAATAGAACTAAAGTAATGGTTTTTAGGAAACCTAAAGAAAAAAAGAAAAAAGTCTGGAACCTGGGCCCATTCAGAAGAGCATCTGCAAAAACATACAACTATCCAGGTAACTGGTTAGCTGATTGGGGTAAGGAAAACATGCACCCAAGGACAATGGAAACCAAAGCCCCAAGTCTAATGTTTGCGTTATGCAAACTCAATGCTAAACTACAAAGTCCATTGGCAGTGGTCATGATAAGAGTTATCAAGGCCAAACTGATCCCGACAATCTTGTACGGCCAACAAGGCTTACCATCAAAACCCGACACAATGTTAGACAGATTACAGTTTCGTATAAAAGGATTTCCCAGCTACCTTGCAATATCAGATGCTCTCAGATGCACCATAAATTGTGCCTGGCAAGACAAGATCTCACAAGCAAGTCCCAATTCCCTAAGTATTACCACCAGATATTCCATGCTGCTGCAGGATCACCATAGAAAGTTTTGCAGGATATTTTCAGCAACCCAGCTAACAATTGGTCTAGACGCTCAGCCTGTGCAGAACTAGCTATTGAAACAGAGAAAATAAAACCAGCAATGTGTCACACACAGCACGTAAGCAACTTCTAACAAAGTGGTCATGGCAAAATCAAGAGAAGTCGACAAACAGAGCCTCCAACTGCTCAAACATCTCAAAGTGATCCTCTACTTTGACACTAAAGGTTTACAACATTACCTGAAAGTACCTTAATGAAGGGACTGCAGGAGAAATATCTTGGCTGCCAGGTTACACACCCTTCCAATTAAAGAACTACAAAAGCAGTGGTGCTATTGATCAACTACAGCCCCATGGTGCCGAACAACCCCATGGTGTCGATTTTACAATTATAAACATTAGTATTTCACCCATTTACTTCTCACCTGCCTAAACTTTTGGGATTCTCGTTTCCACATCCTGAAACCCTTGTTCTTGTTCTATGGGTGCTGCACTTGCTAGAAGGCTATATCGCTTTGCTTAACCTTTATACATAATAGGGCTTTCACCGCTCGTTATGGACATTTTTGGAAATACTATTAAGCTCATGTAAGAAAGTACCCTAGATGCATAATGTCACATAATGTTAGACTGTCTGCTGATTTATGGATGATATGCTTTTAATAGATACCCACTGTCTCCTGTACATTTTTTATACTGCATCTAAGTTAGGAAATATGCTTTATTTGATCTTACAATGACAATGATTGCACTGTTGATGATTATAATTGTTCAAACAATAAACCTTTTGACTGACTGACTCGACAGATGATGCAAGACGTAAGGACTGCTGAGAATTTTCTGAGAAAAAAATGTGTCCGATTTTGCCTTTCTACAGTTCTCATATTCTAACTTGTCCACACCCCCTGCTTTAAGTCAGCAAAAAGCAGCATGCTTATGAGAGTGTCATGGCAGTACAACATTATCTACATCAGTTCTTCAGTGAACAGTAATGTAATGTTTGCCAGGATGACTTGAAGTTTTGATTGAAAGCTCTCCAAAATCAAGATGCGATTGACATCCGTGGGGTAGCAGACTGTGAAATAAAGCTGTCAGTGTTTGAAGCATGTAATCATTTAATAAAAAGGTGAACCTTACTTTCAACCAAGCACATAGCAGAGTACTAGAATGTTAATATATCCTTCTTTGAAAAGCACACATAAACGTGTTGAAAATACTCCTGTCAAAAGACATGGAAAAGTCCGCCATGGCGACTAAAGGGAAGAGAAAGACAGCTTTGTATTCCCATAGCTATCTAACAAAAATAACAATTGACATGATAGCTGTCCAACATACTAGAAACTGCACAAACTTCATACCTGCAAGGAATTCCATATTGTTAAATGTGAGAATTAATCATTCAAACATCTCTATTATATATAATGTGGTAAAGCAGCATTAGTACTCCTGAGCCCGGAAGTACTGATACATTGGGTTTCACAAGCACATTAAAAGTAAATCTCAAGAGTCATAGGCCCTCATTTGGACTTTGGCGGCTGCCAACGACCGTCGACGCGGCTACCAGCCATCCGCCATAATATGAATACAACCGGATTTCCACTAGAAGGATGGCGGAAATCCCGCTGTGGCCATGCCGGCGGATGGCGGTAAGGTGGCGGTGCTGGCCGTATTATGAGAATTAATACAGCCTGGTGGTGTTTTGCTGGTGGATGATGCTGCTGGCAGCAGCGCCCCGTCCTGTCTCCTGCTGGAGGACCCCTGGACACAGGTAAGTGGGTGCTCCGACAGGGGAGGAGGGGTGTTTTTTGTGTGTGTGGGGGTGTGTGTGTATGTCTGTGCATGCGTGCATACAGGTGTGTGTTGCATGTTGTATGTGTGTGCGTGTTTGTGGGTCTGAGTGCGTGTATGTTGAGTTGTGTGAATGCATGTCTGCGTGTATGTATGGAAGTGTGTGCAGATGTGTGTGTGAATGGATGTCTGCATGCGTGGATGAATGTGGGAATGGGTGTGTGTATGCATGTGTGCGTGTGTGAAGGGAGGGACATGTATCAAGGGGGGTCTGGAGAGGAAGGGGGTGGGGAAACTTGTGGAGTGGGACGGGGGTGGGGAAGACCCCTATCAGTGACAGGAAAGGGATTCCCTGTCACTGATAGTGCCTACTGACATGGTTTTCGTGGCGGTAAGGAAGCCACGAAAACCATGGAGGTAGGCGGGGTCATAATCCCGCAGGCGGTACAGTGTAGGCCGCCAGGCTGGAGATTGATGTCTCCAGCCTGGTGGCTGTTGTGGTACAGTGGTGGTTTGGCTTTAGCCAAACCGCCAATGTCATAATATTGAGGAAAGTACCGCCAGCCTGTTGACAGAACTTTCATCCATATTACTGCTGACCGCCTGGGTCGTAATGACCCCCATAGTCTCTTGCAGGATAAGTTCTCTTATGAGTAGCTTTATGAATTATGAGTCACTAGCAATGAGCCCCAAAATGTCACGTTAAATCCTCTTGTCTACCTAAAATTAAGGTCTTACTCTTACCTACATTTAATTAGTCAACCTCATGTATCATAGGACTTCACAAAATGTTTAAGGAAGTGCTCTAGAAAGCAATACAATATCTGCATATATAGGTTGTAGGGATATATTACATTATCTCAACCAGCATTCAGAGAAAGATATCTTTAAGAAAGTGAGTTATTAATTGTGGTGGATGTGAGTTTCCATATTTTAAACGTGACCTTCCCCTGGTAGATGTAGTAGAGAGCACTCACTCAACTCAGGAAGTATGTGAAGTATTTTGCAGTACCAAACTGTAGCAACTGGGTTATGAACATTCACAATGCCCAGATTGTTTGCCTTTTTAATCACCAAAGTTTGGAATTTTTACTGTGGGTGACTGTCACTACATGTGCCTCACCCACAGTAATCATATGGCAAATGGACTGCAGTTGTTTACTGGCAGTGTCTGTCCTTTAGGATGATTATTGATCAAAATGAATACCCTTTATTAACATTAATTAATGCATTTACACCTGATGAATATGATTGATGATTGCATTTATGTCATTAATATGTGTTTTTTTTTATTGTGAACTTCTAATCAAGGAAGCAGACTTACCATATATGTTGAATGACCCCTGTAGGGCGTCAAAGGTGATTACGTAATGTCATCTGTGGTATTTTTCCATGCATCAATGTAAATGTTTGTAAATTACTGCATTATATTTAGTAGTATGTGTAATAAATGTACTTCTCATTTTTCTAAAGAGTACTTATTAACTGAACAATCCTTTATTTGTTGCTATCAGTTCATGCCAGTGAACAGTGATTACTAGTCCACACCTGAATAGGTCTTGGACTGCTCTGCTTCTTAATATCTACAGTGGGGTGGTTAGGTCCCGGTAGGGAAAAGTGTGGGCCTATTACTTGTGCAGGTCAAACAAATATTAACCCAATTTCCTACACAAACATGTTACAAAGTCAAAACACAACACCATAAAAATCCCCAAAACAGTTCCTCAAATTGAAAACAATGTAACAAAAGAAATTAGACAAAAATGGTTAAAATCCAATCGGGGAACCAGAGATATAAATTCTTAGGGTTTTTAGGTTGGAACATGGCAAGAAACAACTTGGTGTCTATGGGACCAGTAGACTAGGACATAGTCAGCTCTATTACTTAGGCACAGGTCAAGGCATACCACAATGCACCCAAGGTTGGCTAAATCCAGTTTGAGTACCAGATCAAAATTGTAAACCTCTGTCTTTTTTTCTATATGTGGAAAGTCATCTAGCAGGGCAAGGTTGAAGGCTGTATCTGACAAAGTACACTTGAAGTTAGAGAGTGTTTGGACAAGGTCCTGCTGAAACAGTGGGTTTTCTTCTTTCAAGCTCAAATACATCCAGTGGGATGCCGGAGCCAGCAAGTTCATTCCAAAGCAGGATACCTTTAATGCGAGGGTCCGCAGAAGCCTTCTTTCAGGTTGCAAAATCTTTGAGGTGGATCAACCAAATTTTCCTGCCCTCCATATTTACCCCTTGAGCAATGGCCTTGAGTGGTTGGCCTGGTCCTCCAGGGGTTGAAAATGTCGCAATCCTAACTTTTTTTCTTTGTTTTTTTGGAACAGTTCATCTTTGTCACTTCTAAAGCTTTAAGAATCACCAGGACAGTACTTCAGGGTCCCTTCCAGCAAAGGGCACCAAAGCAATCCAGTCAGTGTTCCCCTGAGATTGGCAACTGGTCACCCCAAAAAAATACCCCTTCCAGCTTTTGAAGTCCATGTAGACAGACAAGTAGTCCAACTGTCCCTTAGAACTCATCCACATATCCAGATCAGTTCTGGGCACATGATGGTGAGGCGCCCCTTTGTTCAATTCACTAGCCAGAAGGTGGGATAACCTGTGAACACTTCCTAACCAATGGGCACAAAGTTCCTCTTTCTTTTGTATCACATCCTCTTTGCCTTTCCCACAGAGCAAAGGCATTGTGAAATCCAACACGTCAGAATTTTTCTGCCATTGGAGGAAGATGGTAGCCCTCCCAGGGGTATATCTAGGGAAATGAGCAGTCCTCTCCCCCTCCACTATCTCAAATGAGTTATGGAACCAGGTCCTCCTCCCACTGTGATAGAGCCAGGATGGATAGCCCTAGGATCAAAAGGCCCCTCCCTTTTTCTCAGATCTCACTTCACATATAAATATGAATGGGCAAATCTCACTCTGGTCCCTTTCACGTTCCTGAATCCACCTCAACTTTCCTCCACAAGAAACGATGTGTCACATGCCTCACACCCAGGACTTCCTGCCAAGAGACTCAAGTCATTTTTCTCTGATCTGGGAGCAGTTTTTGCATCTCATCACAGGCAAAGCACTGACCTGGAGGGTAGCTGCAGGGAGACTAGTGTTAATTAGTCTACTGGAGCTCCAGGGAAAAACATATAACTTTATAAAATGTACCTTTCCCACAGTTTCTAGAGTACAGCAACTTCAGTCTAGAAGAAATGGGGGTGACTATGCAAAATGACTCTGGCTCACACTACTCATGCTGTTTACATAGGGATAAACGACGACAAGAGATTGATTTACTAAAAAGTGGTTCAGAGCGGTACTGCGCCAGAATTTGCAGCACCACACTGCATCGCTTTAGAAATGCAGGGATGCACCTTATTTACTAAAATACAGCACCCCTGCGTTACCCCCTGTGTCGGTGTTAAATTTAGCTGCCAATGCAGGCATCCTTGCACCATAGTGCAGAGTTGTTTGCATTGTTTGCATTGATTGTTTATGTGCAGGAAGGTGTCCCTTCCTGCACTTAAACAATCATTCCCGGCCTTTTGATCTTTCTATGTGTGGTGTACAATGCAGCACACATGAAAAAATCAAAAACAAGGAGGAATAAAAGTATTTCTCCTCATTGTGCCATGCTAATGACACTACTGGGGTGGCTTTAGTTTTTGGTGCTGACACAGATTTCAGACTTGATGCAAATCTGGGCAGCATCAAAAGCAATGGGTGTTGAGGTGGAACGCCCACAGCAACACCCATTGCATGCCCTTCTGATGCAGAAAACTGCATTGCAGGGGCCCATATTTAGAAGGTGGTGTTAAGCCACAAAAATGCTGCTCTGGTGGCGTAATGGCCTTGTAAATCTGGCCCAGAGAGTCCATTACAAGGCCCTTCCAAACTTCCCAAGTCACAGTGTCTTTTCAGTTAATCTATCAGTGGCATCACATTTTCCTCTTTGCTTCATATTGTGGCAGGCCATCCTACTTCTACAAGATACAGGTGGGTTCCCAACTTATCAAGGACAGCAATCAGACTACATATGTTACCCTCAGTGAAAGTGAGTCTGAAATCTGTGAATATCAGAAAGATAAGATGTTTTCCATACTAAGGGGCATATTTATACCCCATTTGCTCCTATTTTGTGTCATTTTTTTAACACAAGTTCGGCGCACAACTACCTCCATATTTATATTTTGACGTTAGACCAATCTAACGTCAAAATATTGGAGGTGGCACCATTTTTTAGATGCGTGAACCTACCTTGCATCATTGAGGTGCAAGGTAGGCATTCCCATCTAAAAAATGGTGCTAACCCCATAGCCTCATTTTATCCCCCTGTGCTAAAATGACACACAGGTGGGAGGAGGGGCTAAATAATTATTTAAAGCCTGGGTCAGACCAGGAGTTAAGAGACCTGTGGACACATTTCCATGTTAAACACCATGGAATGGTTCCACAGGTGCCCTCCTCAAGCCAGAGGAACACCCCCACACACACCAGAGGGACACCGGAAGATGGGGGCCCTCATCCTAGGTAAGTAGGGTAAGTATAGGTAAGTAATATTTTTTCAAATGAAGTGCCATTGGGGGCCCAACTTGGGCCCCCCCTGCATGGCACAAGGTGCAATGGCCATGCCCAAGGAAACTGGGTCCCCTGTGCTGGCCATTGGAGTGGTGGGCATGACTCCTGTCTTCTCTAAGACAGGAGTCATGTGGTATGGATGGTTTTGCACCAGAAAATGACGCTAGGCTGGTTAGAGTCATCTTTTTTTACTCTAACCAGCATAATGTCATTTTCTGGTGCAAAACCCACCTTTCCCATACTGCCAGCCCCTCCTGGCTAACATCATTTTTTTAAGCTACCCCACCCTTTGCACTGGCTTGTGCCATTCCATAAATATGTTGCCCAGCTGATGCTCAGGAATGGCACAAGCCGGTGCTAAACATTTTGGTGCAAAACTGCATTAGTGCAGTTTTGCATCAAAAAGTACAAATATGCCCCTAAACATATCTGGCAATTAGAGCAAACAAGTTAATGTATTTGGTAGTTCCTCAGTGTTATTGAAATCCAGCCTCTGCATCAGCAACAAATGTGCCTTTCTTCTATGCTATCATGGATTTTGTGCATGAGAAAACCTCAAACATACAAAATACTACTTATCAGTCATATCAATATTTAATTAGGAAAGTCTGATTTCTTCCCTTTCCAGGTTTAACTCATAAAATGAAGGATACTTTGGTACTTACTCAACCTCATGGGTGTCATTACACATGTTAATGGTGAATGGAATGATCATCTGACAATCATGCATTAGGAAACCTTCCATCATGCAGTCCAAACTGCTGGATGTTCTGTCAAATTTCTGCTGTTCCAATACACAACTAACTAATTTTTTTAAAACAAGAAACTCACCCATAAGCCAGTGGTAAGTTGTAACCAGATGGAACACTTCAGGATACTAACTTGAAAAATCCCTTGTCAAAGGTGTAGTGTGAATTGTGTCAAAAATTTCCTCTTCCCCTTTGTTTTTTCCGCTAAAGAGGAAACTGCATAAGGCCCCATGATCTTTATTCTGCAAGTAATGCTTTTCATGTCTCTGACATGTGGGAACCAGTGAGTCAGAATCTCACAAGATTATTCTACACAAGGGGGATCCCTAAAGATGAGTCATTATTGGGAATTACAACACAGTTTACACAAAATATTGAATATACATTATTATAAGAAGAACTTCGCCAAATTACACTGGCGCTACTTTGTAGATCTGCCCTATACAAGGAAGAAGATTGAAAGGCTGTTGGAATCAACCTATAGTGATGTATTATACATTTAACAAGAAGGAAATCATATATGTCAAAAAACATGATTGATGTATGAATAGATTGTCCAGGTAGAACTTTGTGGAGAAGTGTTGTAACAGAAATAAAGTATCCATCCTATACCGTCAGGTAGTTCTGCAGCAAAAAAATTTATGACAGCCAGTGTTTTTCTTAATTTGAATTCAACACATTTGCAATAATTAATACTGGAACTCCTCTAGAAGGTGATTTTGGAACTCCTCTAGAATAAGAAATGTACCTTCTACTAGAAGAGTTCCAGTAGAAGTTACTGCAAAATCCAAGTTGTTTGACCTTTCGATATTGCCATTTAGGTGCTCAAGACATAGCACCTTGAAAGTGCAAAGAAAAATGTTATAGCTGACCAAATTACATGCAAATGTTATGCTGCATGGCAATCGACCTTTTTCCAACCAAAGACTTTCAATTTAATATATTTTTTAAGGAACGGACGTAAATTAGTTCTACTAAAATAGTTTACTCTTAATTCGAATCCTACTCAATAATATTTTGCAAAACATATATATTGATATTTTAAACTTTGATATACTGGTAATATTCAAGTTAGCAATATTAAATGAATGTTGTATTTATACCTGTCATTTATTGCCTCCTTTATAAAAAAATAAAGAGATACATCCTAACCAATTTTTTCATACCATTTAACTCCCTGGATGTTTGTCCAGATTAACTTCGATTTCAGGAATTGTATCTCTTGAGGGTGGTATATATGCTACTTTCAGACCAATAATGTATTTTCAGAAAGTGGGGAAAGCATCTCAATGACTCATCACTGTTGTGACTGCCGCCTTAGTAACAATACGTTCTAAATCGACTTACAGATAAAGTCCGGGTTGGTGTCTAATGAGTGTATTCCCAACAACACTGCAGTACTGGTTCACCCACTTCTAGTATCTCTAGCCACTTCCAGTGTTTTAGCCACTTCAAGTGTGTAGCTGGCTGTGTCCATATTGTGCATTCAACTTCAGTCCATTACTGTGTTTCAGTCAACCAAACATTAATGTTATTTGTTATGCAAGGTTTCGCTAACAACAGGGCTAAATCAACAAACTTCTATTCAAACGTAATGTTCCTCTATCTAGGCATCAAACCTCATATGCACAATCTTGGATCACAATGTATTTTCTTGCTTATCAGTTTAATATTTTTTTGCCACATCTTTCAAGTGGAGCAGAAGCATTGGGCAGCTTCAAACCATATGACAGAACCCAGCATAATCCTGTTTCTACCTAGGACACTTATCAATGACTCCTGCACATATTTTGCTTGGAGTCAGATAATTTTGATTTAGAAAATGAAAATGACTATTTGTAAAGGAAGCATTTTGGTATACTTCTGCAGTAAAGGCATTCACTTCAGATCAGTCCTCTTTCACAGACTGAAACCCAATATTTCCTAGTTGAAGTTTACATTTGTGATCTCCCTTTTGCTAGATTTAAACAGTGCTTGTCACTATATTAGAACCCATACCGTGTAGTTTTTGTATGTATTGTGTTGCAGCTTTAGCCATTTCCAGAGTCAATGGTTCTTTTTCTACACTCACAAAAGTGGAAACATTGAGCTAGTTGGATCCCACTCTCCTACTATTTGGGAAAGTGAACAGGACATTAGTTTCATATAAATCATTCACTAACATCAGGCTAGGCATCATCGATCCACCACCATCTACATGACGTGCTATTTTACAAAACCTAGGAACCCACCACAAAGAAACCTCTGATACATATGCTGACAATGTTCCAATCCTTTCTGTACAATGTTTGCAGTAGCATTGCACCATCATTATCAACGTCAAGAGTTTACATTTTTTCGCACATCACCACAAACAGCCTCTGCTCTGATATCAGCTGAATCTCATATTGCAAAAGAATGACTTATTAATTGCCTTCCATCAGCAGCCATTTTGACAAACTTTGCAGTTTAGCGGAGGCATAGTGCAACACAAAATAAAATGTCTCCAATACACACTCAGACAGCAGTTTTCTTTAAAGCTACCTAACACCTGCCATTACCTGGTATTAAATCGAATATCTTTGACCATAGTTGTTTAAAGAATACCACTGGGCTAAGCATCAATATGTGCACAAAATAATGTAGCAAGAGGGGTTTTGATCTACTCATAACTGAAAATGGAAGCATACACCTCAACAACAAAGAGTTTCTCAAAAAAGGTACAGCTCACCTCATTTTTTTTTTTTTAAAGATTTTATTACAGTTTTTGAATATAACAATAACATTATCGCAAAGGTGCTTTGATTAACTGTTCCCCCCTCCCTCCCCTCATGCTACAGATTATATAAAAGTTATTCACAGTTGGCAGGTCTCAATAGAGTTAGTTGTTACAGTCCTCGCTCGTAGAGCCTTAGGATTCCTGTGTTGCGTTTGAGTCTGTATCTGAGTCCGTAGTGGTTCTGTTTGCTTCTTCAGAGAATGCATTTAGTGATTTTAGTTTTTCCAGGATTAATTCCCATTGGTATGCGTCGTCTCTTGGTCGGAGTTCGCGTAATGCCTCGCGAAGTAGTGTCGTTCCTTCTGCTTCTGCCCACTTCGCTAAAGAGTTTTGCCATCTGGATATTTGTGGGACCGTTGGTGATTTCCAGTTTGTGGTTATTTCCCTTCTTGCTAGGATTAGAGCAAGGTCTATAAATTTGTTGGAGATTTTAAGGGCTGTCGGGCGTGAAAAGTCCCCCAGTAGCGCCACTGCCGGGGATTTAATTAATGATCTAGGTACATCTCACCTCATGTTTATTTCCGACATGTCTTCTTCGGCATGGTATGTTCACACACTCAAATATTTATGTCCATCTTAGTGGGTCATACCTAGTTGATAGCAGTGTTGCTTCATCATGTGGAAATAAGGATAAACGCAGGATTTCTAGCCTTTTACTTTCAATCTTGGGACAAAAGCTCAACTCATACACTAGAACTGCTCCTTGTTTGGATAGGTGAAATCTGCATTTAGCACAGGTTGAGTTCCAGTAATCTAGGGAATGGCTGAGCAGCTGTGATAAAGATGGTAACATATAACAAAGCTGACAATTTCAGTCTTTTTCCACAGCAAAAAATTGTCAACTTTGCTGTTGCACTGTCAAAATACAGCAAAAAAAAATCCAAAATTGCATGCGTTCAATCATGTACAGGTAATTCTGACTGAAACATACAAGTATGAAGTCTCAACCACAGAAAACCAGTAGATTGGAAAGAACATTCGTAGGTGGAGGTAGAGTGGTTACTGGAAGTGTGTGTAACCTTTTGTAAAAAATTGATTAGTGGTTGAGGAGGATGTGAGTCCTTTTCAAGTAATTAGGCCAATACAGAAGTTAAATAAAATAGACCTGGGCTCAACCTCTGATAGCTATGGCACAGAGCAGAAATGCTTGTCTTAATGAAAACTCTGTAAAGTACTTAGCAGCACCACAAAAATCAAAAAGTAAAAACACACCACAATAACACTCCCACAATTAATTCTTTAAAACTGGACAACATGGTAATTAGAAAAATGGCTTTACAATTATAAAAAATCTGATTAAGGAAACCAGAATTTAGAGTTTTTAAGATTTTATGGCTAAAAGCAAAAGAAAAAAATAAAACACTAACCAGAAGTCCCTATTTGTGGTGGACTAGAACATAGGCACAATTTCCGACTGACCATGATGGAGCAGAAGACATATACACCAGGTGGGTTGTTCTGGTCAAAGGTTTACCATTTGACTTTGGGATGGAAGTCGAATTCCTCCAGATGGGCAGACTTGAAGGCTGTTTCCAATGAAGTCATCTAGAAGTCAGACAGCCATTATGCAAGGTTCTGCTGCAGGCATTGATTTCATAGAGTAAAAATCTGAGCAGGAAACTGTATATTTCGCACCTGCCGGAGTCCTTTCATATGTCAGATACTTTATGTACCTACGCCTGGTCAAGATTTCTATCCTCTGACTTGTCCCCATTTTTGAAGCTCAAAAGCTTTCAACAGGGCAAACTGTATCTGAAGACATCCTCTAAAATTTGGATACCTTTTCTGTAAGGTCCCCCTGAGTCTCCACAAGTTTTAGGAGTCCGGATCTTTTCCAACTTTCTAACTTATATACTTTCTGGAGCAGTTTCTATTGGTCTTTTCTAAAGCTCCCAGTATCTCAGGGGCAGCACTTAAGGGCCAGGACTCATGCCAGCAGAATCCACCAGGAGGACCCGGTAAAGGTCCAGTAGATACAGATCAGCTGATCACTCAAGGAATAAGGCATCTTGAAGCTTGCTGTGTCCCTGTAACCATATTTTAGATCAGCCAATTGACCCTTGGTGTGCAGTTCTCATTCCTGGCTACAAGTAGGTTCAGCCCCTCAGGTCTCTACACAGGTCACAATCACAGACAACAGCCCCATTCCTCTTCTTTTCTTGCACAGGTGCAGAAAGTGTTTTAATAACAGGTGGTAAGGTTCCAAGTTTGTATGACTTACTAGTAAGTAGGTTGAGATGGACAGATAAAAGTTAACAAGGGCCAACCTTCCCATTATTTTCACACTGAATGAAATCTAACATGGTGAACTGCTCTGCCTATGGCTCAGCCTTGTGTTTGGCTAGGGAAATAAGCAGTCTCCCCCTCTTCACCCACATCAATGTGGTTCTGGCCATGAAAATCCAAGGGTATTAGAGCTGTGGTCTGGTCTTGCCCGCAAATGTCTGCCTTCTCCCATCCTGTTTTCTGAAATGTATTTTTCCAGGCATTTTACCGCTGACAAATAGTGCTGAAGTTTCTGTCCCTAAACCATGGTAAAATTGTGTTGCACCTGATTGGCACATTTAATTTACCTAGAAGTCCTTAATATATGCTACTAGATGTACGAAGGCCTGCAAATGAAATGCTTCTAGTGGGCCTTCAATACTCAAGGTGCAATCTACTAAAGTACAAAACATTTGTCTGGTTGCCACTAGAGCCTGTACTGCAATTTTAAACCTGCCAAGTTGCCTTCACAAACTCTACCTTTTCCAGGCATAAATCTCTCCTTTCCATACATATATGTCACCCATATGATAGGCCCTAAACAGCCAACAGGGCAGGGTGCATTGTCTTTAAAAGGTAAATATGTCTTTTAGAGTTGTACATGTCTTGGTAGTGAAAAAATCCCAAATTTGTTTTTCACTACTGTGGGGCCAACCTCTCCCATTGGATAAGATTAGGTTCCCTTATTACATTTAATAAGTGACCACTTTTGATTGGAAACAGGTAGAAATGTCATATATGGTCTCAAATTAACTGTAATTTAAAATCGTCTTTAATGGTGAAATCAGATTTGAAGTCACAATTCTGAAAATTATACTTTCAGAAAGTTGGTCCTGGGTCATATGACTGTGAATAACTTGGCAATTGGCCTTGTGTATTCCTCCCGGACAGTGAGATAGAGGGAGACTAGGTGTTGGTAGGATAGGTGGAGCTGTTCTGTGCCCCACTTAGATTTCAAAGGGGTGCCTCCAGCACACTCACAAAAGAACTAGATACCAGTCCATTGTCACCCTAGACTACTTAAATCCTGGTCAGGGGAAGTAAAGAAATTTCCAGGAACAGATGTGGGGTAGCCAGGATGTCACTGCCCCCAGGTATAGGTATAAATATTGGACCACCTGAACCACCTCTTCAGTATGCTCCAGGACCTATAGAAAATTCAGAAGGACTGCTTACTGCCCTGCTGGGTGAAGGAGGACTAGACCTGCTCCTTGAACCAAATTACTCCAACGGCTATCTGCCTGGCCTCCTTTGTGAGATACAGGGACATAACAAGCTCCAGGGTCCATTAACCCTGCACCTGGCGTCAGTCTGGAGTGAGTCTTAACCACCCAAGTGGTGCCCCAAGGCTCTGGACCGTTGGAAGGGGTGTTGTGCAACTTCTGCCTAATCCTAAATCTTGGGACTTAAAAGAAAATCCTGCAAAATGTGCCAGAAGAACCAACAGAAGACCAAGACCTAAATGCCAGCTGATCTGCCTACGATGCATCACTGGTCTGCCTCACTTCACATTAGTACCCACTACATTATTCTCCTCAGCAACAAATCCTTTACAGTGGGACCTCTCATTGATGAACTTCGGCCTCATGGAGCTCTCATCGGCCACAACCTGCAGCTTCATCCGACTGGAGACTTTCGACTTAAAAAAAAGTGGAAAAGTCTGAATGTAGAAATTTAAGACTCCGTTCAGCGGCTCACCGACAGTGACTCCTCCTCTGACACTACCGGCTGCCTTGTCATGCTGAAAGTTACCTACTCAGGAACGTTGGTCTGAATAGTTTTCTAAGTCCATAGGTAAACCAAGACGGGCCCCAATACACCCAGTGTAGCCAAACTACGCTCCATTGCAGTCAGTCTTAACTGTTGACATTGCCCCAGTTTTTGGTGCTTTAATTCTGTAGGTGTTATTTTATACTTAGAAATTTTAAAAATTAAAAAGTCCAGTTCTACTGATTGGATTTAATTTGTTTGGTGTTATTTTGCTTATTAAAATTTGCTCTAGATTTCTAAATTTATTTGGGATATTTTGTGTGTTATGTTTTCACTTTATTACTGTTTGTGTGGTACCAAAGTACTTTGCAGTATGCATCTAAGTTAAGCCTTATTGCTATTGCGCCAAGCTACCAGAGGGTTAAGTACAGATTACTATAGTGAGTTTTGTGGTTCACCCTGAGAAGGATTGTGGTTGTCGCTTCAGAAGGGTTTTTTGCCCCCCTCAATTAAAAAAACAATTTCTTAAAAGATCCTAATATAGCAACACAGCTCATGGGGTTAATGCACTCTGGGTGTGTACTCAATAGTGGGCTTCAAGACCTAGAGGACATACCCCTCCTTTTAACCAGCCATTAGATTACTGCATGTTTGGGTGGCTCTGACACTTTCAATAACATATTCCAGCAGTCACTTGATATTTTAGCCCTAAAAGATTCTCTTGCCAAAGGAGTGCTGTATACAAATGCTACCACATAGGCCAGGGTCTCTCTCTGGTAGTTGTGAAGTCATAGGTGCCTGACACTGTCTGTTGCTGTATTCTAGCTCTCAATTAATATTATAGCTCAATGTTCAGTACCAGAGGAGAGTTGTATACAAGCAATGGCAAAGCCACACGTTTTTGACTATGCGAGCTAATGGTTTTGCTAATGTGCTTAGCCATGTTGATCAGTAGCAATGCAGAGTAACAGTGATTTATTTAAATTGCTAGCGGGGCCTGGAGGCATCTCAGAGGGAGAGAGAGCATGCAACACAGTGGTGTAGATGTCTCCTGCCCTCTGCAAGCAATAAAAAAACACTTTTATGCAGCTATCGCTGGCTGCATCTTAACATTTTTTTTAAAGATTTGTCAACCATGCTGCACACTGCTGGCAACATGGCTAAAAACACTGACAGACAATAGGTTGTGTAGACAACACCTGATGGCTTTGTCAATGCTTGTTGTTTTTTAGGAGTTTGTTTCTGAAAAACAAAAACATTCAGATCTAAAAAGACATGACATTCTGCCCGGCATTTCAATTCTACTGAGAGAGGTTCCATCACATTTGAAAAGTTCAAGTCAACATGGTGAGGTTGCCTAAATGAAGAAGGCTGGCCTTTCCTGCATCACCACAGTGATTTGACACCAAAGGCTAAATTATGCTGCTAGCTTAAAGTTTAATTAGGAAATGTTACTTAATCCCAGAGAACCTGCTGATTGATGGAAGAAGCAAAGGTGAGGTGACTGACATTTACTGTTGCACACATCAGACACACACCAGCAATTATGTGACCGTCTATGTAGGCTTGTGTTTTAGAGGGACAGTTTAGACAGTAGCAGAGATGGCGTATTTTTGGATGACTGCTGCTCAAACCATAACTTGGGTTATGGAGGACAGATCTTAGGCAGGATTAGAGACTAAAACAGCAGATACTGAGACAGCATCTAAGGGAGAGGACGAAGGAGCAGACTCTGGGAGTGATTTTTCAGTCAGAGGAGTCCCATCCGACAACTCTTCTTCCAGTGATTCTAAGGGAGATGATGAGGACAGTTGTGCTGGGAAAACAGTGGGTTAGCCCAACCAAGAGAGCAGGTGCATGCGGTGACAAACACAGAGAGAGTGCTCTCTTGTCAGTCCCTCAATTTAGTTTAGCCCCAAATTCCACCTTTTACTGGTGACGCCAGATATAAACTAGATACAGCCATGTTTTTGCAATTGTCTACATCCTTCAGCAAATTGTGCAGCAAACAAATTTGCTTGCCAAACAATTTCTGAGGGAGCATGGTGGCACTCTGGGGCACACCAGTGGACTCCCACTTCTCTAGCAAAGCTAAAGATATTTTCAGGCCTTCTGCCCAAAATGGGGTTAGCGCAGAAACCCACCTTGCAGTCCTACTGGACGACTTGCACAGTTTGGGTAACCACCATCTTCGCACAGGGCCGCGACGGGGAAGGGCCTAAATCGAATTGTGGAGACATCAAAACTATCTATCACAAAACAATCAGGTTTCGTAAGGAGGGCACCTGCAATTTTTAGTCCTAGGCTCAGTGGCCATTTAGGAAAACCAACCAAACCCAGCCATTTCTGAAAACTAGACACACGGGGGAGTCTACGGTGGTGTGGCTTGTGTGGATTCCCAAAGTTTTCTTACCCAGAATACCCTACACAGGTGAAATGTTGAATAAAAACTCTATTGTTCCTTGCATTTCTGTCACGCAAACTACAGGAATATGTAGGATCCATAAAATGCCTACGACCCAGCGTTTCCCCACATATCCTGATAAAAATATTACCTACTTGTATGCCTGTGTCAGGAATGGATCACCCCAGAGTCAACAGTAGCCCTCAAGTAAGGACTACCATTGACCATTGTGTGATCCATTCCTGTCACGGGCACTAAGCCCAGGCACGTCAGCAGGGTAGCATTTTTATCAGGACAAGGTGGGAAATGTTCGGTGGTAATCAATTTGTGGATCCCTGCATATTCCTGCAACTTATGTCACAGAAATGCAAGGACATTTTTTGCTTTTATTCAAAGTTTTTCCTTTGCAGGGCATTCTGGGGAAAACAACTTTGGGGAATCCTCACAAGCAATACCTCCCTGGACTACCCTTGATGTCTACTTTTCAGAAATGTCTGGTTTCCCTAAATGGTTCCCGATGCCAGGACTAATCGGTACACTTACCTTAGTTGTCATTATCACCACAATATGTTTTGGGACCTTCCCTGTAAGGGCACTTGGCCTACCCACACAAGTGGGGTAACATTTTTATAAGGAGGCCTGGGGAACTGCTGGGTGGAAGGAAGTTTGTGGCTATCCTAAGATTTCAGAACTTTCCATCACCAAAATGTGGCTAAAAACAGTTTTTTAATCAAATGTTGATATTTGCAAAGGATTCTGGGTGACAGAACCTGGTGAGAGCCCCACAACTCACCCCATTCTGGGTTATCCTAACTGTCCAGTTTTCAAAAATGTATAGGTTTGCTAGGTTTCCCAAGGTGCCCAGCTGAGCTAGAGACCAAAATCCGCAGCTAGGCACTTTGCAAAAAAAGCATCAATTTTCATTGGAAAAATGTGATGTGTCCCTTATGTGTTTTGGGGTATTTCCTGTTGCGGGCACAAGGCCTACCCACACAAGTGAGGTACCATTTTTATCAAGAGACTTGGGGGAATGCTGGGTGGAAGGAAGTTTATGGTTACCCTCAGATTCAAGAACTTTGCATCGCTGAAATGTAAGAAAATTCGCTTTTAAGACAAATTTTGAGGTTTGCAAAGATTTCTGGGTGACAGCACCTGGCGAGAGCCCCACAAGTCACCTTATTCTGGATTATCCGAGGTGTCTAGTTCTCAAAATGTGTAGGTTTGCTAGGTTCCCCTAGGTACCAACTGAGTTAGAGACCAAAATCCACAGCTAGGCACTTTGCAAAAAACACATCTGTTTTCATTGGATAAATGTGATGTGTCCACGTTGTATTTTGAGGTGTTTCCTGTTGTGGGCACTAGGCCTACCCACACAAGTGAGGTACCATTTTTATCGGAAGACTTGGAGGAACACAGAATAGAAGAACAAGTGTTATTACCAATTGTCATTCTCTACATTTGTGCCTTTCAAACGTAAGACAGCGTGTAAGAAAGAAGTCACTTTAAGAAATGCCCTGCAATTCACATGCTAGTATGGGTACCCCTGAATTCACAGATGTGCCAATAACCACTGTTTCTAAACTCCATATCTTGTGCTCATTTCAGAAATACATAGGTTTCCTTGATACCTATTTTTCACTCTTTATATTTTACCAAATTAATTGCTGTATACCCAATATACAATGAAACCCCGTTACACGGTGCAGCTCATTTATTGGCTCTAGCTACCTTGGTGTCTTGATGAACCTACAAGCCCTACATATCCCCACAACCAGAAGGATCCAGCAGACGTAATAGTATATTGCTTTAAAAAATATGCCATAGCTGGAAAAAGTTACAAAAGACAACGTAGACAGAAATGGCACTTTTTTTCAACTCAATTTCAATATTTATTTATTTCAACTATTACTTTCTATAGGAAAACCTTGAAACATCTAAACAAATGTGATTCAAGTCTGCCTGTTCATGAAAGCTTGGAAGATGGTGATTTAGCATGGGAAAAGAAAAGATGCTTTCTTCTGCAGCACCTTTTCCCATTACCCCACCCCCCCAAAACTAATTTTAGCTGTATTTTGGCTAATTTCTCGGTCTCCTCCAGGGGAACCTACAAAGTCTGGGTCCCTTTAGACCCAGTATGTTGGAAAAAAAGGACGCAAATTTGGCAGGGATAGCTTATGTTGACAAAAATGTATTGGAGCCTAAGTGCGAACTTTCCCAACTAGCCAAAAAAGTGCTCAGCACTAGGGGGAAATGTCCAGCAGCTAAGGGGTTAAATCCCATATGGCAGTCAAGGAGTCATTTAGATTAGAGGGAAAAAACAAGGTATAAAAATCTGACTACTTATCATTGGGCTTTCCCAGTCTATTTCAACAGCATATATATATATATATATATATATATATATATATATATATATACATAAAATAACAAATACATGCAATAAGTGGTAAACACATGTATCAGTATACAGACATTTAATCACTGCACATTCTTTCCTTCAGCTCTATTACAAAGGCTCTTTAAATGAGACTGCATTTGTTGTAGGTCAAACTTAAAGCAAGATGTAAATCACCTTTTCACATTTTAATAAATAAACAATGGACATGTCGAGACGTTTAAATTATACTTTTACCAAATATTGCTCTGCATCTTTCGACTTAATGCTTCTAAGCACATATGAATAGAAAAACGTGTCTAATTATCCAGAAAAATTAATACAAAATGGATGTAGCCGATTGTTTCACACACATCCATCTGAGGTGATTCAAAATGCGCCAACTATGCTTACCTGGTCTAATAACTGGTTGTAAAGTTCATGGCAGTTGTCAAAAACATATCTGTAAGTTGCATCTAAACAGGCTCGGACACAGTCCTTTACAACAGTGCTGGCTCTTGGGGGACTCTGTAACTCCAAAACCTGCAAAGCAGTGGTACAAAACATGGCGTTAAACAAAAGAACGTATACAAGTATTTTAGCTATATAACTAAAAATATGTGCTCCCATTTACAAACTAAACATTTTTTAACTCAAGAATGTATCGACGGAACTTCTGCGAAACATGCTCTGCTTTACAGAAACTAATAAAAATACTGAAGAATTATAGGGAGCATACTTTGTACCGGAAAATATTAATATACCGATCTATGATTTGTGAACGTATAGAGGAAGCTTCGTAACAATACGACTAAATAAATGGCTTTATATACCGCGTTATATCACTTTTCTGCAGTCTCTAAGAGCCATAGGTAACAGATGAACTGACCACTCGACCATTGCAGTGGGAGTGCAATTAGGATCTAAGGGATAGTATTATCCTGTAACCCCTACATCATTAGGGTTTCTGACTATTAAAAAGGTACCCAGTACTAACCACTAGGATACAGACCATCTGTTAGACCTTTCAGCCTTAGAGTGGTATTCCCCACAACCTTTTGCCTTCCTCTTCCACTTTTTCTAAACTCGTTTTTGATGGTATTAGGACTCTGCACACTTTACCACTGCTCACCTGTGCTAAGGTGCTTGTGCTCTCTCCCCTACAGATGATAATATTATTTTATCCCCAATTGGCATATTTAATTTACTTATAAGTCCCTAGTAAAGTGCACTACATGCACCCAGGTCCTGTAAATTGAATGCCACTGGTGGGCCTAGTGCTAAAACAACAAATGATGGACTGATTGCACAGCAAATCAAACATTCACCCCCAGTCACAGATCTGGGTTTTAAACTGGGGTGGCATGGTGAGCAAAAGAATTGATAGATTGAACTCAGATCTATGACTAGGGGTGAATGTTTGATTGGTTCCACATTACGTCCATCATTTGTCTTTGTTTGCTTTTGTCACCATAAGTGCGCCGTGTACACCCAGACGTGGGTCCTGGGCACACTATGCCACTGGATTCAAGCTAGTGTGACTGATGAAGGGTGATACCCTGAAACGGGTCCAGGATGCTTGTTTCCAGTCCAGGGAGGACCTGGCCTGGCAGTTCGGGCTGGACTGTTCCCATGGGGAGCAGAGTCAAGACTGATTTGCATATGGCTGGGTTCAAACTGGGTGGCATGGTGAGCAAAAGAATTGATGGATTAAATCCAGATCTATGATTGGGGGTGAATGTTTGATTGGTTCCACATTCCATCCATCATTTGTGTTTGTTTACTGGTGGGCATGGAGCACTGATTGTGCCACCCACTTAAGTAGCCATGTAAACATGTCTCGAGCCTGCCATTTGCAGCCTGTGTGCAGTTTTAAACTGCCATTCCGATCTGGCAAAATGAACCTTTTCCCAGGACCAAACGTTCCTTCTTAATACATATGCCACCCCTAGGGTAGGCCCTTGACAGCATAGAGGACATGGTGCAATGTACCTAAAATGTAGGACATGTAGTTTCGAATGTCCTGGTAGTGAAAAACTCTTACATTTGTTTTTTACCACTGCAAGGCCCATGTATCCTATAGGATAACATTGGAGTTACTTTATTACATTTGATAAGTGTAATTTCCAAACGGAAGGGATAACTCTAAGTCTGGTGTTTGTGGAATCACAGCTTTTCAAGACTGCTGTCTCTGGAATTTAAAATTCAATCTTATGGTCAAATCTGATTTTGAATTGCAGGTCGGAAAATGCAACTTTTAGAGAGTTGGCATTTTCTTGCCTTAGCCATTTGGTGCTTGCAGCCTGTCTCTGGTCGCATGACTGGGTGCAGTTGGCAGTTGAGTATTCCTCCTAGGCATCTGCACACAATGGGACTGTACGTGTGACCTGATGGGCCATCCCGGGCAGGATGGGAGGGAGAAACTGGACAAAGTCTCACTTACACCTGAATTGTCTGAGTCCTGTCCACCCACAAAGTACCTACCGACCCTGTATTGTCACTCGTGCCAGCTTGAATCCAGGGCAGGGGAGGTATGGAACTCCTCACACTTTAAAGCCACTGTCTAGAAGTTTCTCCCATCTTCCAGAACCAGGGCACAAGGGTATAAATACTGGACCACAGACACTTCCACTTCAGTATACCTCTGGACCTGTGGATACTCTGCCAGGAAGAAGGACTGTTGTTTTACTGAAAGACAGCCACTCTGCTGGACTCCTGCTTTGCTGACCTGCTGCTCTATTGCCTGGGTGAGAAGGACAGGACCTGCATCTCTTGAACCCAGAACCCAGTGTGACGTCAATGCCTAGTTGACTGGCCTCATGATTTGAAGCCTCAGGAACATAACAATCTTCCAACAACCTTGCATCTGCACCTGGTCCCTGCCATCTGTGGGCCTGCCTTGCCAAATGGTGCCAACCCAGTCCTGGATCCTTGGAAGTGGGCCTAAGGTGCTCTGCCAACCTGTGGAACCAGCAAAACTGACACATCTCCTCTGCTGCTTAGGGCAAACCCGAGCAGAACTGGCACATCGCTGCACTGTGTGGATTGGACCCGAAAAAGGCTGCCATTTGTGCCACACCCGACATTGCCTTTGAAACTCAAAGGAGGGAGGAGTTATAGAAAAAATACAAAAGACCTATTTCACAAACCTTTTACTGTGAGTATGTATCAATTAGCTAGGCTGAGACTTAACTAACACCTGATTTGTTACTCCTGGAATAAAATCTTTGTACATCAAGCACTATGTTTTTTCCTAAAACAATTTCATTTGTCAAAATGAATTTGATAAAAAGGATAGAGAAAAGTTAGATATGAATATCTGTGGGTCTCTTCCCTCAACATAGAATGCCAGACTGCAGTTTTGCGGGTTGTATTCCTCAAGATCACTGTTAGTCCTGGCATCCTTGGTGAGGTTTCCCCTATTTGCCTCAGACCTCCCGTTTTACTGACCACTTGTTTGCTGGCAGTAGGATTCTGGGAACTTTACCACTGCTAACCAGTGCTAAGTGCATGTGCTCTCTGCTTAAAACATAGCATTGGCTTATCCACAATTGGCATATTTAATTTACTTTAGTAACGAGCACTACCTGTGTCCAAGGCCTGTAAAATAAATGTTACTAGTGGGCCTGCAGCACTAACTGTGCCACCCACTTCAATTGCCCTTTAAACATGCCTCAGGCCTGTCATTGCAGAGCCTGCGTGTGCAGTTTACGCTACCTTCTCGACCTGACAAGTTGACCCTCTCTTAGAAATTAGAGATGTTACTGTGCACTCAAAGATACTCCAATGAATTTCCAGTAAGCAACCTTCCGTGTATGTAAGTGCTGCGTGGGTGTCAGGACCTGCCTATGTCCAGGAAGTACTGTAAAACAACTAGAAAACCAAACAGTTGACTAGAACCAATGAGCACTACTACTGGCCCATAGGCTCAAATGTTACAAACCAGTTTTAAACAATTAAGCAATATTTATCTGCTCTTATGTATCATTTATTTATAACATCAAGAACATGAAGAATAGTAGCCAATGTTCAGCTAGTTAACACTGAAAGTTCGGTACAAAATATTATCTTACATATATTTGACACCAATATGCAGCAAAGCATAAAATGTTAGCAATGCAGTTCCATTGAAGAAGCCTGTTTTTGAGGTTGGAGAAAGGTTATTTCTCATGGAAGTATTTAGACTCTAGATAGCAGCACATCCAATGTCTTGTTTCTGTTATATCAGGAATGTCTGTCTTCATGTTTAACTTTTGTAATATATCATTGGTTGAAACTTTGCATTATCTGTTTGTTTCAGTTACCCTTGAAGAAGAGAGACATCACTCCAAATTCACTGGGTTTCTTCAACAGAGCTGCGTTGCTACTCCTACTCCTATTCAAAACAATATGCCCCACTCACATCTATCCCACCCCAACCTACCCCACTCCAATCCTAAACAATCTGCCCCACTCAAATCCAAAACAATCTGCCTCAATCCCCACTGCAATCTGATGCACCCTAATCCAAGCAAATCTGCCCCACTGCAATCCAAAACAACTTGCCCCACTCTAATCCAAAAAACTCTCCCCCACTTCAATCTACCTCACTTCAATCTGCCTCACTTTATTCCAAAACCATTAGCCCCACTCCAATCCACCCTACTCCAATCTGACCCACTACACTCAAAAACATTCTGTCCCACTCAAATCTGCCCCACTCCAATCTGCTCTACTACAATCTACCTCACTTCAATCTACCTCACTTTATTCCAAAACCATTAGCCCCTGTCAACACCAGGGCAGTGCGCGCTCTATTGGTGACTAGAATGCAAAAACCCAGCACCCTCAAAACAACATAATTTATGCATTGTGCTGATATGTTGTTGTTTAACCTTTTGCATTGCAGAGTTCAATTCTGAAGACTTATTTTTAATGTGCTTACAAATGCTGTTCATTTGCAATGTATTGCTGCAGGCTTTCAGAGTGTGTTAGGGTGTGGTCCCTTTCCAATGCTTTCTAGAGACTTTCCCTCCAACATGCCTGGGTGTGGTTGTGGGCTGGGCCAAGACTCTATAAAAAGGAGCCAGCCCAGCTCCAAGTGCTCACTATTCAGAGGTCCCAGTGCAGATCAGCAGCTACTTCCTGAGCTCCTGTCCCGGTGGCCTATTTGATCTTCCAGACATCTGACTTTCATTCTTCATTTGGAGATCTTTGTTCTGGGTGGTAAGACGGTGGTTGGGCTGGCCTCCCGACGCCGTTATCGAGAACTCTCATGTTCTTGGGCCTAATTCGTTTATGATTTGGCAGAGTACATTGCTCGTGTGAAATATGCGCTTGAGTGTTTGTGACATTTGCAGGGTGACTTGCGAATCGGCAAGACGCGCGATTCATTTCATGATAATTTAATCTTGTTATTCATTGCACGCTACCATTTCTTGACAGTTGCATGGTGGCTTAAGAACCGGCAAGACGCGCGATTCGTTTTATGGTGTCTTAACTTTGTTATTCGTTGCGCGCTACCGTTTCTTGACATTTATATGGTGGCTTAAGAATCGGCAAGACGCATGATTCGTTTTATGGTGTTTTAACTTTGTTGTTCATTGCGTGCTACCATTTCTTGACATTTACATAGTGGCTTAAGAATCCGCAAAAGACGCGCAATTTGTTTCATTGTACTTTGATCTTGTTATATATTGTGAGCTGTTATTTCTTGGCATTTACATCGTGGTTTACAAATCGGCAAGACGAGCGATTCGTTTAATGATGATTTGACTTTGATATTCATTGCTTACTACCATTTCTTGGCTTTTTACATGGTGACACTCGAATCGGCAAGATGCACGATTCTCTCCTCGATTTTAATTCATGTTGTTTATTGTATGCCACTATTCTAAGATATTTATCATGTAATATTCGAGTTGACAAGTTATGTGATTTGTTTTTCCTGAATCCGCATTGTGTTATTCATGGTGCACAATCCTTTTATGGTGTTTACTATATATATATATAGATAAATCTACAATATGCACAATTTGTGTTGAAACATTTTAAGAGTACACAGAAGATCAGAGTTTCTAGATGCGTTATTGTATGGTCCGAGTATGCATTCTCAAAAAAGGATTTATATGACTGGTTTAAAATTTAGTCAGATGTTTTTCTGATTCTCATGTAAAGTAAAGTACTTGAATAAGAAAGTTTTCATTTAATCCATCTTGATTCCCTTACAGGTATTCGGCCATCTTGAAACTTAGTCATTTTAAACTTAATTCTTAGATTGTTCATGTTTTCAGAATGACTATGCTTAGAATCATAGTCTAGTATTGATTTCAGGGGATATAATTTTCATATTGTGTGTTCTAACCTTTTTCTTACTACAGGTCTCCTTCCCAGCTGTTTCCCTTCCTAATCCCCTCTTCCCCTTTTAAACTCTCTTAGCCTCTGTGATTTATCTATCAGAGTCTTGGAGCTGTTCAGTGGTGGACATGTTGGGAACGTGCGCAGACCCCGAGGATCTGGTGACTCTGACAGCCCCACCGCAATCCACCCCACTCCAATCTCCCCCACTCCACTTCAAAACATTCTGTTCCACTCAAGTCTGCCCCACTCCAATCTGCTCCACTCCAATTTGCCTCACTCCAATCCAAAACAATCTGTCCCACTCCAAACTGCCCCACTCCAATCTGACCCACTCCAATCCAAAAAAATATGTCCCACTCCAATCTAATTCATCTCACAATAAATCAATCCACCCAACTCCATCCCAATTCACCTCACTCCAATCCAGCCCCCTCTATCCAATCCACCCCACCCCACACCAACCATATCCACCCCTTCCCCCTCCAATCTGCCCCACTCTAATCCACCCTAATTTGATCAGACCCACTCCAATCTGCCCCACGCAATCCAAAACAAATTATCCCACTAAAACCCACCCACTCCAATCCAAACAATCTATCCCACTCCAATCTGCCCAACTCTAATCCAAAATAATCTGCCCCATTCCAATCTGCCTCACTCAAATCTGCCCCACTCCGATTCAAAACAATATGCCCCACTCCAATCCGGTCCACTTCAATTCAAAACAACCGGCTCCACTTCAATCCATTTCAATGAGCCCCACGCCAATGTGCCCCACGTTAATCCAGAACAATCTGCCTCATGCCAAACTGCACCACTCCACCCTGCCCCACTCCAACCACAAACAATCCACTCCAATTCACCCCACACCAATTCAATCCACCTCACCTCAATACCCATTCTAACAATCACATACAAACTAAACATTTGTCTTTTAACCCCAACCAGTAATGGATCACATGAAAATTAAAACAGAAGCCAGTTCAAGCAGTCGCCACTCTATATCATTTTTTGGATACTAATACCTGTAACAATAATTAAATGTTGATATGGATGTCTGTCTCTCACGGAGTACAAAATGACACTATTTAACATTAGCACGTAATAGCAGGGGCGGCTCCTCCATAAGGGAGGATTAGCGTTGCCCTTCTGCCAGGAGCGGCAGCTGCAAACCTTTTCCCCAAAAACTATCATAAACTCAGTTTTTTTGGAAAAGGGGTGGGGCCACGGGTGATGTGCACTGAGGGGGCGTGCACTGCGCATGTATGTTTATCCGGACGATCTGGGCTGGCCAAACACACAGGCGCACAGGGCTATCTCCAGCCCAGCAACACAGTTCTGAGCAGCGTCAGGATTGGCCGCAGGTGTTTTTTTTATTTTTTATTATTTTTTATTTAATCTATTTCTTTACCCCCGCACATGCCGACCCGCCCCTGCTGCTTAGCGCGAGCCGTTACTGCGTAATAGTGAAAGTAAATCACGATTTACAATAACTTGCATACTTTATACCATAGGCATACTTTCTAAGCGTGTACACAACATCACAAAATCCATCATCTTTTTCACAGGGAGATATTTAGACGAATACTTGGCTTGGCAACCTTTTTTTAAGTCAAAAAAGATAAACATAGACATACCTGTCTAAGCATTATAATGCAACTTTCATAGAGGTTTGAGAAGTTTTCTCTTATGTTAAAGATATTTTCAGTGAATGTTAAGAAGTCTTAACTACTTACACACATTTGTAGCAAGAGAGTGAAATGCAAACAACGACAAGCACTACTATTTGCAAATTTAACTAAAATAAAAATTCCCAGTTTTATTTATTAGTTTGTCATTATTGCAACAACTATTAAAATAGATTATCCGTGGACAATTTTAAGTAGCACCAAAACGCCAAGCAATTCAAATGTGTTTAGTTTTTCAACAATGAGAATTATTTAATGCAACCATATGAGAAAACTACCATGCTTCCAGGTGACCACTCTTTCAAATTCTTTCTTTGTAAGACAAATATATCTTAGAGCACGCAATATGTTATATGATCATGGAATTAATACAAAACCTACGTACTAAGTCCTGCATTCAGGGAACAGAGGAGAACCAAAACGAGGTGTGCCATAGTGACCTGTTTTTGAATGACTATTAGAAAAAAGTTTGTGTGTGATAGAATATTTTATAATGCTTTAGCGCAGTGGTTCCCAACCTGTGGTCCGGGGACCCCTGGGGGTCTGCGAAGCCTTCTCAGGGGGTCTGCGAGAGCCTAGAAAATTAAAAAATATTAACACATATTGACAAATTAGGTCCCCCGCTTCCAGTAATGACTCATGCGGGGGTCCCCAGATTCCCATGATGATTCAGTGGGGGTCCCTGGGTTCCATTAATGTTAAAATGGGGGTCCACAGTAATCAAAAGGTTGGGAACCACTGCTTTAGCGGCAAACACAGCTACCAATACAGTATTAGATGCTGTGATCATTGCTGAATGAAATGAAAGTTGAAATAAAATAACGGCGTCAAAGACACAATAGTGAGATGATATATTCTTAACTTTGCTCTAAAGAAGAAATGAAAGTGTACGCTTTTGATGATGTCAGCTCTTATTTATTTGTAAATATATCAAGTTATTACAATGGGCTAATATTATATTAAATGTTGAACCCACCAAAGGCCATATAATGTAGATATTTCGCGTCACTTCTAATATGAAAACCCACTTGGGCCCACTGCAACTTTTCTCTTGCACATGTTTTAACCCAAATTGAGGAATTTAATTTCCATATCATACACGTCACCACGTTCAACTGATCTGATCACAACGTGCTGAATGCTACAGCATTTCTTTTGATACTACTGGTGTAGACGAAACGTGAACATTTTACCTTCATGCGGAAGAAAGTGATGCTTGTTAGTAAGTCCACTGTTGATTTTAAGTCCTGAAGCCTTTCTGGATTGCTGGCTGGAAAGTTTTCCTGTTTTGGATGAAATCATGAAAAATCATAGATTCATATGTACAGTCATATTTGTATTGCTGCATATAATAAATGTAATGCCTGCCTTCTACATGGTTATTGAAATGAAATATTACTTTTATTTCTTTACGCATTTCATCATTCTTCTCTGTATATTCATACTGAAGAATAACATTTGGTTGAGGCTCTTTGAATGACCTTTTGTCATGCTTGTATTGCACAGAAAATAGGTCTTCACTGTGAATTGTCTAGTTTAATTCACAGTGCTGACGTGATTTGCAGGAACGTTTGCATGTATAAATGGTTAACACAGCATTTTGTGTTCTTTCAATGATGTTAACAAAATGCTTTCACAATAACTGTGTTGTTCACAGAGCTTTAGGCAAAACCTGACAAGCTCAGCCTTGCAAGATGATCCTTGGTGTAAGCATCCGTGAATGAGTTTTCCCCGATGTGAGAAAATAAACATTGAAAGCACACAACACAACCAAAAGTTAAATTAACTTTCTCAGACTGGACTTTATTTCACCATGTCCAGTCTTGTTAAAGCTAATGTATAATGTTAATATTCTACAAATTAAAAAGCACATTTTAGAATGCATGTTGCAATACTGCTTTACATTGGAAATTTAACTTATAATACACAATGTTGCAAGGAAACACATTTTTGATTTTCACACATCAAAAGAAGCATACGTTTCTAAAACACTGACAGAGCAATCTGTAGTCTCAGGCAAACATTGAGCACTAAAAAATAAAACAGAGGATGATTCTTCAATGCTCGAAATATTTCTAAATCTTTCTAAAGAAAAGTACTAAAATCAAGGAATGAATCATATAATATAAAAAAAACTATAACGAGTCACATGGATAGTGTGGTTCCGTATTGCCAATTGTTAGGTAAGCTACCCATACATTGCAGACCAGCCATGCAATGCTCATGACCCCATATATGACATCATTGATGTGTTGTTAAATTACATAACTGATGACTTTTGATGGTTCATGATTGTTCATTAGTTCACTTACCCTATATTTTGATAGGTCAATCCTCAGTGAGTTGTGTAACTGATCCAGCAACTTGATGAATTTTTCTCTCTAAAGACAAATCATGCATGTGAGATAAATATGAGATAAATCTGATGTTTATTAATTAGTATTAATCAAACATGATAATTTTAAAGCACAGTAAGTTTATATATATATATATTTTTATATATATATATATATATATATATATATATATATATATATATATATATATATATATATATATATATATGTTCAGCTTACTGGTCTGCTCATTACAGTCATTAACCTCACTTATGACATGATATATTCTGTGGTACAATGCACAGAGTCTGATGTGTGAATAAATATCTAGGTCAAAATAATTTGCAATGAAGCTGTCCATGTGTATAGATCTATTATATGCTTAATTGGCTTCACCCGTAAAGTAGCTCCACCTCTTCCTTGCACACTACTCCACAACCTTGTTTAGCAATTCTACATAGCTGTCACGTTTTTCATCTTCCATGTCATTTTCACAGCAGTGTATTGTTAGAAATGGGGTATTTGGTTGGCAGTCAGGTTACCCCCTGTCCAAGCAAGGACCCTCACTCTAGTCAGGGCCCTCAACTAACCCCTGCCTACCCCCTTGGTAGCTTGGCACGAGCAGAAGGCTTCACTTCAGAGTGCTAGGTGTAAAGTATTTTTACCGACACACACAGTAATCTAATGAAAATACTACAAAATGACACAACACCGTTTAAAAAAAATAGAGAATATTTATCTAAACAAAACAAGACAAAAACGACAAGAATTCCCAATACACAAGTCATCACTAAAAATGCAAAAAGGGTCTTCAAGTAATTTTAAACACACACTAACACTGTTAGCGTGAAAATGTACCTTGGGTGAGTCAAAAATAACTCCGCACGGGCGATTGTACGTCAAAAAGGGCTTGCGATGCATCGATTTCAATCACGAGCGAGACCTTGCGTCGTTTCATCTTTCATTCAATCGGGGCGCTTTGCTTCTTCTCTCTGCAGGAGCGCCATGCATCGATCTGGTCAGCACTCTCGGGTCCGGGCAGGCCTTGCGTTGTTTTTACAAGCCCAGCAGTACTTACATCGGAAACCCAGACGCACGATGATCTGAAAACCACGCAGCGCGGGTTGCGATCTCCCAGCCTCCGTCAGCGACGATGCGTGTCGTTTCTCCAGCTCCGTGTGCCGATTCTTCGGTCCCGTCGCAGGCGTGCATCGATTTTCAGCAGCGAAGCAGGTGGCGCATCAATTTTTCAGCTGCAGATCTGAGCTGCGTCGATCTTTTCCCTGCACGGCATTCTGTACGTTGATTTCTTCCTCTTAGGCTTCCAGCTTCTCCTTTCAGGGTCCCAGGAACTGGATGGATACCACAGGGCAGAGTAGGAGTCTCTCCAGAGACTCCAGATGCTGACAGAGAGAAGTCTTTACTGTCCCTGAGACTTCAAACAACAGGAGGCAAGCTCTAAATCAAGCCCTTGGAGATCTTCACAAGATGGAAGGCACACAAAGTCCAGTCCAGTCCTGGCCCTCTCACTCTGGCAGAAGCAGCAACTGCAGGATAGCTCCACAAAGCACATTCACAAGCAGGGCAGCTTTTCTTCCTCAGCTCTTCAGCTCTTCTCCAGGGAGAGTTTCCTCTTGGTTTCCAGAAGTGTTCTAAAGTCTGTGGTTTTGGATGCCCTTCTTATACACAATTTCTCCTTTGAAGCAGGCCTACTTCAAAGAAAAGTCTATTTGAATGCGAAATCCAGCCTTGCCAAGGCCAGGCCCCAGACACTCACCAGGGGGTTGGAGACTGCATTGTGTGAGGGCAGACACAGCCCTTTCAGGTGTGAGTGACCACTCCTCACCTCCCTCCTAGCATAGATGGCTCATCAGGAAATGCAGGCTACACCCCAGCTCCCTTTACGTCACTGTCTAGTGTGTGGTACAACCGGCCCAACTGTCAAACTGACCCAGACAGGGAATCCACAAACAGACAGATTCACTGAAATGGTATAAGCAAGACAATGCTCACTTTCTAAAAGTGGCATTTTCAAACACACAATCTTAAAATCAACTTTACTAAAAGATGTATTTTTAAATTGTTAGCTCAGAGACCCCAAACTCCACATGTCCATCCCCTCCCAAGGGGAATCTACACTTTAATCAGATGTAAAGGTAGCCCCCATGTTAACCTATGAGAGGGACAGGCCTTGCAACAGTGAAAAACGAATTTAGCAACATTTCACTGTCAGGACATATAAAACACATTACTATATGTCCTACCTTAACCATACACCGCACCCTGCCCTTGGAGCTACCTAGGGCCTACCTTAGGGGTGCCTGACATGTAAGAAAAGGGAAGGTTTAGGCCTGGCAAGTGGGTACACTTGCCAAGTCGAATTTACAGTTAAAACTGAAATGGCAGGTCTTAGACGTGATTGCAGAGCTCCTTTTGTGGGTGGCACAACCAGTGCTGCAGGCCCACTAGTAGCATTTGATTTACAGGCCCTGGGCACCTCTAGTGCACTGTACTAGGGACGTACTAATAAATCAAATATGCCAATCATGGATAAGCCAATTACATGCACATTTTGTAAAGGAGCACTTGTACTTTAGCACTGGTTAGCAAAATCAGAGTCCAGCACAGATCAACAACCTGGGAAACAGAGGCAAAAAGTTCAGGGGGACCACGCCAAAAATGAAAAGTCTAACACGTGTCCCCCCAGCTGAAAGTGGGGAGCAACTACCCAACCTCATGGGAGTTCTCATCACTAAGGAAAGCGACGTCACGGGGAGGGAGTTGCAGGATGGCGCTTTTTTTTAACCATCATTCAGGCCAGTGGTGTTCTGATTGCTCAGATGGTAGAGGGGGTAGGAGGGGCTGGGGGGGGGTTGGGGTTGGGGGTGGGCTGGTATGGAGGGGAGGGCAATGGGTGGGAGACGGGGTTTTGAGAAAGGGGGTTTGGAATACGTGGTGGGGCACAGGGTTCGAGAAAAAATGAAAAAGAAAGGAGTAATGTGTTGTTCATGATTAACAGAGCAGAAAGAGAGAAGAAAGGAGCTCAAGATACGATAAAAGCAGAGAGAGGATATCCAAAAGAAAAAAAGAGAAAAAGTGAGTATATTAGTAGAGAAGTGCTAAGGGCTAAATGACGAGACTTCAAATTGCATCAGTCAATATCTGTGGATTAAACGACCCCCGAAATATTAATACCAGTAAATTATCAGATGAAGATTACTCGAATTTGGAGAAAGTTATGAATTAGAGATGGCAATGAGTGATATCTCCACTGGGAAAGCTACTGGTCCCGATGCAATACATCTTGAATTTTACAAGTGTTTCAAAACACTCTTGTTACCTCTGATGATGGAATTATTTATTCAGGTGCAAAATGGCAGCAAAACTCCCCCATCTTGGGACTTGGCCAATATAGTGGTTTTTTTTAAGAAGGGGAAGACCCCGCAGAACCCGGGCTCATACCAATCAATCACATTGATCAATAGCGATGTAACATTTTTTGCTGCTCAACTCTCTATGGTTATCGAGAAATTAGTAGTATCAAATCAACATGGGTTCAACCCCGGGAGAGATACCACTGAACATATTAGGAGACGCTTTTTGATGCTGCAAAGGTGGCAGAAGAACCTATGGCTGCCGTGCTGTTAGATGCTGAGAAGGCGTTTGATAGGGTGAATTGGAATTATTTGTGACAGGTATTGGAAATGTATGGTTTTGGGAAAAAAAAATCATTTTGGCAATAACTGCCATTTATAGATCACCTGGTGTGCGGATTCAGCTGATGGGAGGGCAACCTGAGTGCATTTGAGTAGAATGGGGTACCCAACAGGTATGCCCATGCTCTCCACTGCTATTTGCAATTTATATAGACCCTTTGCTTAGACAGCTAAGGGGGAATTCTACTTTCCAGCCAGTTTGCAGGTTTGCCTGGGATACGAAAGTTTTGGCATATGTGGATGATATAGCCATTATAACTAGCCCAGATGTATCACTGAGAGAAATAGAATAGGTGACAAGTAAATTTGGAATATTCTCTGGGTATCTATTAAATAGAGTGAAAACCCAGTTGTTGGTTAATAGACATGTGAGTACACAGGACACTCGGAGGGTAGATAATGCAGTGTATCTCGGTATTGATATCACCCCAAGGGTAGGAGAGATTGTTAATTTGAATCTGGACCCGATATTAGTAAAAGCAAAACAGGATCTGAATAGATGGAATAATTTACATATGTCTATAATGGGAAGATGCAATATGGTTAAAATGATCCTTCTCCCTTAGCTGCTGTATATCTTTCGGGCAATTCCATTGAGTTTTCCCAACTCCTGGTTTAAAGAGATGGATCGGTTATTAATGAGATTTATATTGGCATATGGTAAATGCAGAAGGGCAGGCAAATTTATGTCTCCACCTCGGGAAAAGGGAGGGTGGTCTCTTCCAAATTTGAAACTATATCAGCTTGCAGCAGCTTTTCAGTATATGCGCCCATTGTTGGGGTGGAAACAAGGCAAGATGGGGATAGAATATTGCCCACACATTTACGAGTTGCTGACAGGACCAATAGCTAATGGAAGCTTGCTGACTTTTCACGAACCTGGGTATTACAATAAAGTACGATTCAAGGTACTTGAGGCCGCCTATAGATGTTGGCGGCCATGGCGGAAAAAGATTGGGCTTCGAAGATTTAATTACTATACCTTAATAAATAACAACCCATCCCTGCCTGTAATATTTAAGGATCACTATGCTGCAAAATAGGCCCTTTTAGGTATACGAAGGTTAGGAGATTTTTATGATGGTCTCAGAGTGAAGTCATTCGAGGATCTTCAAGAGCAGTTTGGACTTGAGCGGAGAGATTTTTTTAAATATTTACAGATAAGAGATTTCTTAAGTGAAAAGGTTGGGGGGTACATGGGTTCGTAAATACTTATTTTCTGGAGGATATAATTGAAAAACCTAATATAACAATAAGATCAATTTACTCAATGCTTATGTTAGAACAGCCTATTGACTTAGAGAAATATAGCGAGAAGTGGAAGGGTAAATTTGAAAATGGTGGTACTAACTTTTTTAAATCACTAGAGCTTGGGTGTACTATGTTATTATCCTCAGCGCTACAAGCGCAGCATTATAAGACGTTGTATGATCTATATTATACCCCAGCTCATTTAGCTAAATGGGGAGGACAGGAAGGGATACATTGTCCGAGGTGTAGGATGCTTGGGGCAGATATCACCCATATGTTTGCCACCTGTGGGAAATTGACGGCATTATATGACGTTGTATGATCTATATTATACCCCAGCTCATTTAGCTAAATGGGGTGGACAGGAAGGGATACATTGTCTGAGGTGTAGGATGCTTGGGGCAGATATCACCCATATGTTTGCCACCTGTGGGAAATTAACGGCGTTGAAAGACGGGGTCCAGCTACTGTTAAAAGGGTTAGTGGGATATGAAGTCAAGCTTACCACTGAGATTATGGTCTTGGGTATCATGGAGAAAGTGGGGGAAATGGACAGAGCTTTTACATTTATGGCCATGGCAGTCTATCGATTGTGTATTGCATCTGCATGGTTGGATCTATTGCCCCATTCTCGTCAACAATAGCTGGGCAAATTGCTGTCTGTGTATCATCTTGAAGCTGCCCTGTACGAACGGAAGGGGAGACGGGCTAGGAGAAAAGGGCAGGTGATATGGGGGCGGTTTCAAGATTGGACTCGGTCCCGTTAATGGTCATTGGGGGGTCGCTCCAAGCTTTGTTTACTGATATTTGAACCGTTTTTCTCTTTTCTTTTTTTAACCTGATTGTGACTGTCATGTATTCTTGATCTTTTTTTTTTCTATGGACTAAATTTCTTGCTGGATTAATTAATGTACTGAATTTTCTTTCTTTTCCGAATAAAAAAAAAATGTAAAGGAGCACTTGCACTTTAGCACTGGTTAGCAGTGGTAAAGTGCCCAGAGTAACAAAAACAGCAAAATCAGAGCCCAACACACATCAACAACCTGGGAAACAGAGGCAAAAAGTTAAGGGAGTCCAGGCCAAGGATAAAAAGTCTAACATATATATTTTACAACCAATGTTTATTACAGTTCCTCTTAGTCATAACCCCACTGTACACTACCTTCATATGCGTGTATTGAGCATAAAGCACTTGGAGTGTCCCCACCTCATACTGCAGCTGCACTCTATACTTTCTTTGAGCACCTGCATCACCCTCTTGGAATTAGGTGCAGACTCATACCTCACGGCCCCCAATCAACTATAGGTGACCATTGGCCATTAACTGTGAGCACTGGGTGCACGATTGAGCAGCCAACTATGGCTCACACTTAACACTCATGTCCACAACCACAATTTGTAAATCTTTCAGCTATGTGAATTGTCTCCAGTGTGTGGCCTTTGGCTACAACCTGTGCTCAGTCCTCATACACCTGTCCCCACTGTTCATGACCTTCAGCTATAGATATAGGCCAGTAGGTGCCAATAGTGGCAACAAACCAACTACAGGCACTTAGCACAAGGTATAGCATTCTGCCACCACCTGTGCCTTCTGCTACAATTCAGTACCTTTTTGGAATCGCAGTCTTTTCTTAATACAAAATTGTTATTCTTCAATAACAATGCAGGTTCCACAACCATCACCATTATAAGATGATCATGATCACCTTAAACTGACATTGATTCTCCAACCAGTTTTAGAACAGCTGCCAATTTAGGATGGCAGCAATAATGTTAAAGTGGTGCCATGGACAGGAGTGCTGTTTGATATTTTTCAGTTTTTTGAAGTGCTCCCAGCCTCTTTATTGCTTTTTCATTCTTTTTTAAATGTCTCTGTCACACGTTTAATCTTTTCTCTTTCCTCATAAGAAAGCCATAGTCATAATTAGTACAGCCCCGATAGTCCCATCTGAACTTGTGATTTGAGACAGGAATCTGAAATTCAACACCTAATCCCACCAGTAAATCCCCAATTTCCATGCTATGCGAACCTGACAAGATCACCAACTTTTGGCTGGTGAAATGTCTGGAGTGGGACTATTGGGAATGTGCTATTCCTTTGTTCTTTACAATTGCCATTTTCAGTAGGAAACTCTGTTTCGGGTAGAATAAGGACCTAAAGTAAGGATATTAATAGCAATCTAGTAATTTCTTACCTTCGTGCTGTTCTCAAAATGTTAGATGTGTACTGGAAATTGTGTTTCAAAGTTACTTATGAATCAATTAACAAATACAAATTCTGAAGTAACATAAATGGTTCCATGCAAATATAGTCCATGAAAACTAGACTTTTGCTTTGCTACTATCTTAAAGCGTGAATTGAATAGAAGGGCTCACCAAAACCAGTGGGGGAAGCGGCTATGAGGTCTTTGGGCAAGAAAGTCCATATTTGTTGAAATCAACTATATTTATGACTGTGCACGGGACAATGATGTCTTTATAAACACAAATACGCATGTATTGGTGTTGGTGTTCTGGTAAACACTAACCTGTCCAAGTTTTCAGGATTAAATAGAGTCAACCATATCCTTAGGTGAGCCTCACTGTTTCAGGTCCATCTATTGTCATCAAAGTCTTTCTTAAATAACCAGGTCTTTACAGAACATTAACACCACAGTAAGGATCTGATGAATTCTGAGCAATGACTACACATTCTTACTCAATGCTTCGGTGTGTTCCGAGAATAACAGGCCACAGGCAAGAACGAAAGAAGTACTAGATATGGTCTAACTGATGTGGACATTTGAGACCACCAGAGTGAAAACAGAAAGGTTGCCTCATTAGGAACCACTTGTCCTTATTGGATACTTTGAAAGAATGTGAGGTAGACCTTCACCTGTAGATCATTCACTATCCTGATCGAAGGTGCAGTCAGCAGGAAATTGGCTTGCCAGGTTAGAAACATGAGACTGAAATAGGGCCGTATGCTTTAACAGTTTCGCCATCTGGCTCGCCTGAATGAAATTAATGCAGATGCTGTTGGCAGAAATCTGACAGAAGACAACAAGCATGCAGTACTAAAGAAATCTACGAGCACTGAGCTTATCTCCCAGACCCGCTTAGTATTCAAAAGGAAAACCTTATACTTTCTGTGCACAAACTTTGCCTTCTCTCCTTTCCATAGCGTTGCGAAATTGTTTAACATTAAGCGTTTCCTGATCCTTAATAGCACTTCATCACAGTTACTGAAATGCAAACATGGCAACAGTAACCCCAGAAAGAGCTGTCATCAGTTTAGTTCCAGGTTAAAATAAATGTTTTTTTTATTTTATCTCATGGATAGACCTGAAAGCAAAATAAATCATCGTGCAGTTAGTTTATTCTACAAGAAATGTGCAACTGGTAAAAGAAAACATATCAAGTAAAAAAAAACTATTTATAGTGAATTCCCCTGCAGGAAAGGCAACGAAGATAGGTTCTGCTTTTAATGTGGAAAAGGAAGGAGAGAGTTTTTCACTGTGCTGGTGAGGTGCTCCTTTAAGAGGTAGCGCTTATGTTCCTGTTTGAATTCCACTAGGTATGAGCAAGCATTGAGTGGCAGATAATGGTGTGAAGATCTTCGCTGCATAACATGAGAAGGCTTGACTTTTGGTCCCATATTACAGAACGGTAACGCGAGGTAAATCAATTAATACCTTTTTGTTTCTTGTGAAATAAGAAAAGGAGAAAACACACACTCCAAATTAGAGAAACATAATGGGGCATGATTAGACATTGTTTATGCTTAATACTTACAGAACATAATGCTTCTCTACCTTTTCAATGTGGAAAATGGGACTAGGTCTTAGGGAAGTGAGTTCTATTTGATCTTAGCGAGGGCTAGCCCACAATCAGTTTGTTCTATTTATTACTGGTTTTGCATATAGAAGGCTTTCCTTCTGGTTCTCCCCACTACACATGTAAAATGTTTTACTAGGTAAAAAATCGTGATATATATCTTTAGCGATGGTTCCTGTACGGAACCAGATTCTTAAACTATGGCGGAGCCACAACACTACCAAAGCAATTTAATGTTCCTAAGTAAAATGAGGTGTCTTTAAACAACTTCGAGCGCAACGTTAGTAGCTTTGTACGATGGACTTATGCAGAGAAAAATGAACTTGGTTCATATACAACAACTAGAAAACAATATTCCGGCTATGAAACAGTCATGTTACAATCCTCAAAATAGTTCTGTGAAACAGAGTCAAGAGAATAAATACAAAGGCATCAAGTTGTCAATAAAAGAAAGAACGAATCAGAAGTTATACACATTTTAAAAGCATCCTTCGAAAAACCGAAATATAAACATCCTGCGTTATCCCATAAGGTGCAGCTGACTCAGTCCTCTCCCTTTGTGGCCCGCGATGAACTTTCTACGTCGGACGTGCAATGGAACAAGGTGAGGTATAACCTAGCACTTTCCTACATTCAAGACTTTCACCTTCATACTTAACTCCCTTTTATCGAAGTAAAAATCCACAAGAACAGTAAAGTGGAAAGACGAGGCTGAGCTGGGCTTCAAAGGGTGAGATATTGCTCTGCTGTCCAAAGCTATAAATAAGTGTCAGAATATGGGTTATTGTTTGAAAGGGATGGAAGTCCCTCTAAGGCAACAACCACAATCCGTGTCAGAGTGAATCACAAAAGTAACTAAATCAACCTCTGCTTAACCCTCTCGCAGCATGGCACTAAAGCCGTCATGCTTAACTTAGAGGCAGTGTTTCAAATATTTATGCAGTATATAAACAGTAAAGTGAAAACACAAACAAGAAAAAATTCAAGCCAATTTAGAAAAAATAGAGTAAATTGTAATAATAACATTATCGCAGAACGCCAACAATCCAATCAGTATAACCAAAGATGCAATTTTAAAGATTTTAGTGAAAATAGCACCTAAAAGAATAAAGTGCCACACACGCTCATCTGGTCGCTCTAGGTCGGGCCTCGCAGTGGAGGAGGCTGAGCATACTGGACAGTCGCTGATGTAATGCAAACAGCTGGTCAGGCAACATGGACAGTCGTTTCTGTAGCTCAGTGTTGCTGGTCGTCGCGGCCTGTCATTGCTCTTATGTGAAGTGCAGATCTCACATTTTTGGTCTTCGCTGCCAATGGGAAGAGCAGGTTTCACTGGAACTTCTCATTGGCGTTGTTGGGGGCAGTAGGGTCTTGGTGTGATTAACCCAAACTTCAGGATTTCCACCTTGTCTTTAGGAGTGGGACTCACTGATGCCAGCCAAGGGTCCAGGATCTGAGGAGGCACCACTAGGGGATCAGGACCACTCCAGCAGAGGCTAGCATGGCTCTGGTAGGTTCAATTGCAGGTCGAGTTGCAGCACAATTCTGAAAAGGCCAATTTTAGAATGTTTGCATTTTCTTGTCCTAAACATTTGGTCTCTGCAACCTGTTCCTGGATCACCTGACTAGGTGTAGTTGGTCTTTGTGTATTCTTCTCGGACAACCACACAATAGGGGGAGTGGGTGTCGGCAGGCTGGATGGGCGGACAGATCTGTGCCGAGACTCAAATTGCATTGCAAAGTCTCTTCATCAGCCCACACACAAAGAACCTCACACTTGCCTTTTGTATCCCCAGACATCCTTGGACAAGAGCAGGGAGGTAGGAAATACCAGACAGTTCGGTGGGGGAACGGAGGGGACTTCAGAAGTTTCTTTCACTTCAAAGCTGGTACCAGGTATCAAATTAGTACTCTTCAGGTCTCTTCTTGACCTGTGAGGACTCTCAGATGACTGCTCTGCTGCCTGAAGCCTACCTTGTGCCCTGAGAGGTCTACCCGCTGCTTCAGATCTGCTTTACTGCCTCAACATAGGATTTCCAGAATCACTTCTGCGGCAAGTTGGCTGGCCTCCTAATCAGAGCCTCAGGGACAGAAAAGGCTCAAACCATCTTGAACCCACACCTAGAAGTAGTTAGAGTGGGACCTGACCCTCCACGTTTTGCTTCTCCACTCCTAGCCTCTAGGAAGTGGTGCCAAAGGCTCCCAGATAGCCCAAATTGCCTGCCAAAACGTGCTCTCAGAAGCAAGAGGAGACCGGAACCTACCTGCTTGCTGATCTGCCCAAGATGCATCGATAGTCAGTCTGACTTTGTAGTACCTCCCGCTGCATTCTTCTCCACAGCAGCATATCCTGTTAAGTAGCTCCTACCTCAAGGAGCACCCAGCCTATTAGCGCCCTCATCGGCTACAGCTTGCAGCTTTGCCCTGCTGGAGATTGTCGACATCCATAAATAAGATTAAGTTCAAATGTAGAAATCTTCACCACAATTTTGTCCAGTGGCTCCCCAACAATGAGTCCTCCTCTTAGGCATTGCCGGTTTCTGTGTCCCACTGAACTTCACCTTCTCAAACATTTTTCTTCAACAAATCTTTTCAATTTGAAGGTAAGCAGAGACTGGGCTCAATCCACTTTGTGCATTTGTACCACACTCCATCTGTCCCAGACTCAAGCAACTAGATGTAGAGGATTGGCGCTTTGATATTTGAGGCACTGTTTTTCACTATAATTTCTAATGATGGGATTTTTGTTGTTTTTGTGTCAAATAATTCATTCAATTTTACTTTATTTTTGTAAGTTGCTGTAGGATTTTTCTTGTTCTTTGTTTTCACTTTATTACTGTTTTACGTGCTGCATAAATATATTATACATTGTCTCCAAGTTAAGCTTGGCTGCTTTTGTGCCAAGCAATAAGAGTATTAGGCACAGGTTCATTTAGTGACGTTTTGTGATTCACCCTGACCTGGATGGTGCCTGCTCCATTGAAAGGGCTCCAAATCACCCCCCGCCAACCAACAAACCAATTTATCTAAACTGAATCTTTCTAAATAAGGGGCTGGAAAATATGAAGGAAAAAATCTGTGCCCTCTATTGAATAGAATTAAATAATATACAGAGAGATAGCCAGCTTTTAATTAATCTCTGTAGGGTAAAGCTCAAGAGATGAAAATTAACATTCCACCCTGCCTTAACTATGTCTTGTGTTGCCCTTGAGAGTCCTAAAGACAAAGTTAATTGAGGGAATTTGTTTGGCATGCTGAAATTATTTGGCTGGGAGAGGAACAAGCTCACGCTGAAACGGATAAACAACATGTTCCATAGCATGCAGAGGGTTATGTCTGCCACTTTTTGAATCCTATTGGCACTCCTTCTGGCTGGTGTCAATCTGATACTTTATACACAGCACTTTAGATGGAGATACCAAGATGGATGAAGCTGGAGAATGCACTCCTAGGAGGAAGTTGTGGCCTATGAATAATTTACACAAAGCATAGAAGTGATTAGCTAGAAACTCACACCTAGTCTTTCATGTTTTGTCTTATGCCTGACATAAGCAGACAGCTTGACATACTAAGGGACATCATTATGAGTTAATGGCAGGTTTTGGCTTGGAGTCAATGAACCAATTTGGTTTCATTTTCTCAATAAGTGGATCCTACCTGTAGTTCAACATTAGCTTGAGGACAGAGTAAAGACATTCAAAGAGGCACAAATAAACTTTGACCAAAACTAGTCTCATCATTCGTGATACCAACAGTTGTAACACTGCTGTGGCAAGGCTTTAGGGAAAAGACCACATACTCTTGAAATCCAATTTGATGACCTACTTGAAAACATGAGTGTTGGAAAATGGCCTTCTCTGAAGGGTCACTGTAAACCTTTTGCCTTCCTCCTCCTCTTTTTCTGACATTGTTTTTGTTGCCTTTAGGACTCTGGGCACTTTACCTCTGCTGACCAGTGCAAAAGTGCATGTGCACTCTTCCTAAAACATGGTAACATTAGTTTATACCCAATTGGCATATTTAATTTACCTATAAGTCCCTAGTAAAGTGTACTAGATGTGCCTAGGGCCTGTATATTAAATGCTATTAGTGGACCTGCAGCACGGATTGTGCCACCCACACGAGTAGCCCCTTAACCATATCTCAGGTCTGCCAATGTGAGACCTGTGTGTGCAGGTTCACTGCCGCTTTGACTTAGCATTCGAAAATACTTCTTACAAATAGGTCACCCGTAAGGTAGGCCCTAATTAACCCAAGGGGCAGGATGCAATGTAAATAAACAACAAGACATGAACTTATAGATTTTACATGTCCTGGTAGTGAAAAACCCTCAAATCTATTTTTCACTAATGTCAAGGCTGCTCCTCTCATAGGGCAGCATTAGAAATTTCCTTATATGCGATTAAGTGGTAATTTCTCATCTGAGAGGAAAAGACTGGTCATGTTTGGTATGGTTGGAATGATAGTGAGAAATCCTACTTACTGGTGAAGTTGGCTTCTTTATTAGTATTTTAGAAATGCTACTTTTAGAAATGTAGGACTTTCTCTACACTTACTGCCATCTGTGCCTCACAGTATGTCTCCAATCCATGTCTGGTCTGTGCTGGTTGACACCTCTCCTTGTGCATTCCACCCAGACAGCCATAAACCCAGGACACTCAGCTGCATCTGCATTCATCTACATACCGATGGGTCTTCCTGGGCAGAAAGGATGTAGGGGCTCTCTCTTACACTTTAAGGGCCAGTGGTGTGCCCTCACACAAAAGACTGATAACCCTCCACAGGACTTCTGGCAGACAGGAGAGGGTTCAAAGGGGAACTTGTGCAGTTCAAAAGCACTCTGAAGTTTACTCAACTTCAAAGGCTCTTTGTGGTGTATATATAGTATGTCTGTGACTACACCAAATCAGACACTTCTGGACCTACAACTGGATTCTGTCAGAGGGGCTGCCGGGCTGCCCAAAGACTCATCTGGACTACTTTGCTGGAAGGGTTGCTGGCCTGCTTGTTGCCCTGCTGCCCCCTGACTCTGCTGGAAGAACTCTGACTTCCTCCTCAAGTGATCTTCAAGGGCTTTGATTGAGCTTGCCTCCTGTTCTGAGGTCTCAGGGCTATCAAAGACTTCACCAAAGAGAAGCAAATCCAGTGCATTGGAAAATATACGCAACACCAGCAAAATCTGAGGCAAGATCTGCTGGACTGATCTAGCGCCTGCCTCGAGGCTAAAAAATCACTGCATCACCTGCCGGATCGATGCAGCACTTGTTGCCTCTGCTGAACATGTTTTGTTTTTTCCTCGCATCGTCCCTGGGTGTCAAAATATCCCAGTATCACAGTGAACAACCAAGTCAGCCCTCCTGGAAACTGACGCAATGCCTGACAGCGTGTAAAGAAACACCACATTGCCTTTGCCATGCCAAGAAAATCGACGGATGGCTTTACTTTTTGATGCACCTTCTCCTCTGTGGCCCCTCTGTGGCCCCTCTGCATCATTATTTTTGACACATCCAAGGTACTGTGTGTTGAAAGGATACACCCACTGATTCTTAAGGAATGAGAATCATTTAAATCTTTATAAAGTGATATCTTGACCTGTGCATATTGGATTTTTGTCGTTTTGGTCTTATTGCTTTCAGATAAATATTATCTATCTTCCTTAACTGGAATACTTTTTGTGCTGTTTTCAATGTGTTTCTGTATGAGTTATTGCAAAAATATTATACATATTGCCTTCTAAATTAAGCCTGCCTGCTTTGTGCCAAGCTTTATGCCAACCTACCGGAGGAGGAGCACAGGATAATTTAGGTTGTGCTGTGACTTACCCTGACTAGGATTGTGGTCCCTAGTTGGACAGGGTGCATACCTCTGTCAACTAGAGACCAAGGCCCTCATTACGAGTGTGACGGTCTTACCGCCGCATTGCGAGTCCGGCCGAAGCCAAACCACCACAATGCCGCCAGCCGGTCGGACCACAACAGCCGGCTGTGAGCTCCTGGCCTTAGACTGCCAGCCGTATTAGGAGGCACCAAACTGCCAGGCTTTTTGCGACAGTTGCCCCACCACAAAAACACTGGCAGTAACGCACCCTGCTACAGGAATCCCCATTCCTGTCACCGTCACGTGCACTCCTACCCCTCCACACACTTGCAAACACCCATCCACACACTTGCAAACACCTGTCCACACACTTGCAAACACCCCTAACAACCACACACTTGCAGACAAATACCCCTACCTGACAGCACGCATACAGGCAAACACCTCCACTCGCTCTCACACTGTCATACACGCACCACCACTCGCTCTCACACTAACATACACACATCCCCACTTGCTCTAAGACATACATGCACCAACACTCATCAGCACTGACATACACCCGCACTCGCTTGCACACACCCATACAAACCCCCTACTCGCATGCATCCCAATATACACACCTACTCACTTGCATCCCAAAACCCCCTCCCCTCTGCTTCAGTTCAGATGCAGACACCCTCCATGCACACATACAAACACACACACTGACGCACACCCATACCGCTACACATACACATACATGCACACAACACATCCTCTTCTCTCCCTCCCTTTTGGACGGTTCACCTACCTGTCTGGGCGAGGTGGTCGTCCGGGAGGGGATGAGTGTCGGCATTTCCACCGCCAGCATCACACCTCTGTGCAGCAACCTCCGTGCCATATTACATCTTGTAATACGGCGGGCAGAGTAATTTTGGCGTGGCGGTTCTGCTGGTGGAACTGGCTCTCACCCGCCATCGGTCAGGCCGACGGTGTCGTATTTCTACCCTTAAATAGGCGAAAATCCTTGGGTGAGTCCAAATATGGCCGTCTTCAGACCACCAACACTGGCAGTCTTTGGGCGCCCGTGACTTTGGCAGTCTTTCGAAAAGACCACCAAAGTCGTAATGAGGGCTCCAGTCTCTAACAATGGGAAAATTAGAAAGGAGTGGTTTCAGGTCTGTACAAGGTTCTTACGATGGAATCTTCTCTTACCCAGTGTGGTTCCAACTTAAGGAGTGGTGGCCACATAGGCTACAGATAGATTGTACTGATGAAGATTGGCCCAATCTCTTACAGATGCATTAATAATGTTTGCAAAAGGATAGGCTGAAAATGGGGACAATGGCATTGGTCCCCACTGAGATTAGAGACAGCAAAAGGTATGTACTCCAAGGTATGTACTCACTCTGAATGCTGAATGTGTAGCCAACCAAGCTCTGACATTGTACATCTGATATGGAAATTTTAAAGGCAGCAAACCTACTGGACAGGTATTTGGAGGTTGATGATGAATGTCTCAGGTACCTCTGGTGAGATATGTGGCTCCATGGCAAAGTTTCATGATACCTCAGCATTCCTAGAGATCATACCACTTTATATGTGTTGACTTGCATGGCAAAGGGTGTAGCCAAGCTTAGTGTTATATGACTATGGAAGATCCTGTCCTTTCCAGTGTTAATGCCATGGCTACAATAATTGTTCCATATTATCTTGTATGAAAAAATATGTACCAACTGAATGCCTAAATGACAAAATATGAAATGATTTGGGAGAGGCTTCTTGCATGTGAGGATATGATTTACTGGTTTAACCAATATGTGACTGGTGTTTGATAGGGAAGGGGGCCACCTGAAAGATGACTTGCTGGTGGCCTGTAATTCATGGATGGGATGTAGGATGGGGGGCTGACGGTCCACCCTTGACATGCATTATTACACTATGTTAGGTTATTTTATTGCAGACATTCTATTAGTTAAAGAACTGTGCAGAATATTGGTGGAATGGGGATAACTGTTCGGGAGGGAAGGAAGATAGGAGAAGACAGTAAATCAGAAAAGGGAAAATTGATTAAATTGGCATCATGGTGGGGTGGACAAAATATTCCATCCTGCCGACAGAACTGTTGGATTTTTGGTGAAAGTTCAGGTCAAATTCCACCAATCAATGTGTGGCAAAATGTTTTCTCACACACTCTTCAGTGCAGTAATTTGGTGAGCATGATTGAGATTTGGGGGCCCGAGTGCGATTTCCAATGGCTAGCAGGACATCCAACGAGATTTTTCTAACATGGTTGGTTGTGACTGTTCATGGTCAGAAAGCTGCCACTCGAATAGAAAATCTACTCGAGTGGCAGCAACATCAACTTAAGTAGCTGCACCCTCTAGCAAACCTTGTGGTGCTCTTCATGTTGATGTTTCAGTGTGGAATGTGCTCCCAGTGCTAAATCACAGTGCGAGCAGCACAACGTCCCTATTTCAGTCCATTGGCAGAACTCCACAGAATCTCACATAATTTTCATGTAACTCTGCAAATTTCTGTGGACACAAATTCTGAGAGTTCCGTCCGTTATTAGTGCAAGGCAGACTTTGTTGGGTAACCAGACTAGTTCCTTTACGCAACAAAGCATTGTTAAACCCAATAAAGGCAAAAAATATCACAGGTTGGAGTGATGAAGCACAGTATAGCTCAATTATATGTTAGAAACAAAGGAGAAACATTGGTGTTTTAACAGAGTAATCCAGTAGAATAGATGTCTAGTGGCTTTGTCTTTTGTGACTAGCACCATTGGCCAGTCCTGGCTTTATAGACAAGGGCTTTTTGCATTTTGGGACATGCTGTTCCACCTCCCTAGGGCAGCCTGGGCACTACCTTTATTGGCCTAATGGCCATTTCACCTGCTATGTTAAAGACTTTAGAGCAAGATGGCTTACTCCTGTTTCATTGTATTCTCCTAAGTAACACAACTCATGCTGATGGCGTGACAAACAAAATAGCACAATACATTCCCTCAGACGTCCATTGATTAATGATGAATTCATTTTCAAACGCAAGAAAATTATTCTTGAGCTTTTTTCATCAATATACTTTGATTGTTTTTAAGCACACCCTTGCTGTTTGATTGTATGTATTAAATACACTTTATTCATTTTCCTTTTCTGTTTTGTTGATCCGCTACCAAATGTTACCCAAGATACATATAAGAAACACACAATTAAAATATTTAACAAGAAAATCTAGAATTTTGGCTCCTGACAATTTTAAGAGAATATAACTTCTCTACTTCTGGTGTCTCCTTTGTAATCGTATAATCCAGTCTGGCCATATAATGCTATCCTTATGAGGGATAAAGACCATCACTTGGTATCGAGGAATTAAGTTCTGTTCATAAGAAGTCAGTGAAGATGCTCCTTCTTGGTAAATTATCCATATTACCTAACCTTGCTGACCAATTTCGACTTCGTGTGAGGACAGTAACCTTTAAGGTGTATATAACCAGCAGACCATTTTCCCAAGGGATATATCATACTATTACTGAAAGAAAAAAATGGAAAAACCTTCGCTTTTTCAGAGTAAAAAGATGTTTATATTGTGCACAGACCACTAGTGCCAACTCAGTAACCTCACCCTCTGTCATTATTATAAGGATAATAATTTTTGGTCTGTGAAGCAACATCTCAATTACTAATGCTGCACTGTGTATTCAATATATATTACTAAAGGAGCCTGGTTTTATATGTTCCAATCTTGTCTCCATAATAATGCTTTGATCATTGACTCCATTCGGGAACGAGATTTACCATGTTCTTTTTTCCAACATGTGAGGCGTGCACAATTACCCGCCCTCAGGGTTAATTTTTGTCAAATTTCCGTGGGCTGCTCCATTTGTTTTATTTCAGACGCCCAGCTGTGTGTTCACATGGATCTCTTCTTCTGGCCTTCTTTCTGTGTGCCATTGTATCTCATTCGCTCATTAATCTGTGCCATCAGGTGTCTGCTTCTTGTGCAGACGTCGAACATAGGAGAGATCTCTTGTGTCTTTCCTGCATGTCAACACCCCTCCTCGGTCCGCATTTTTTCATCATCATTTGCACATCAGGTGCCTTGTTCTAAGTGTCATATTATTCGTAACTAGAAGTGATAATTTGCTCAGATTTGTAGTTTATAGGGTATGCACTATTTGTTGTTTTCATAATGTTACTGGTAAGTGATCCCACTTTAATCTTTTTGTCAACATCCTAAATATTGCAAACATTTTAATATTTAGAGTGGCTCACTCAAATGGGTATATGTTGTGTTTTAAAATGTGCTATTGTAATTCGTTGTTGGGTGTGGGCAGTGTACCTTTATGGAAGGCTGGGTGCGTGGAGTTCTGATGACTTCATCGGCTCCCGAGTCAGTTGCTGTACTTGGAGCTGTGAGGACGTTGGTGTTGATGTGGAAATAAACTTTGTGTTCAGGAATATTCCTTCTCCGTTATTCCCTTCTTTTGGATACAACATAAATTGGCGACGAGCTTCTATCAACACCATCCGGACCCACGTAACTGTTATGATATTTATTTCTTGTCCTCACACTCGTTTACTTCATTGTTATATTAAGCGGAAATCTTTCAGCTGACAGAGTATGCTGGTGTTTTAAAATCTATTTTGAAGCAGATTACAATCTGTTTGTGTTCCTCATCCTTCTTCGTTCAGGTATTTTGTTAAGGGCCTTTGCCTGCTTGCGCCCGGCAAAGTCCTCTGGTTTCAGTTCCTGTTGCCTAGTTACGCCTGATCAACAAACATTCTACTCAGAGGAACCGGTTTAACTCTTCTTTGTTGCTGTAGTTAATGTGACATTGGGTTAAGACATGCAAGAATATTGTCTTTACAGAGATTGAAATCTACATATTTTTAAACAACGTGGAGCAAATTCTGGTTCCTGTAGTTTATGTTCCGGGCACGTTCTAGGTTTTGGTTTACAAACAGTGATATATAAATCCGCAAATCGACAGAGGAATTCTGTGTGCCTCTACTGTGTCTATTCACACAAACAAAGAAAACCTGTGCTGGAATTTCTGCACCAGAAAATAAGAATCCACTATCACGCGGACAGGTGCACAGTAATTCGCGCACTCTTCATTTTAAGTGCACCATGCGGATTCGTACATATTCTGGTATTTATTTCACTGTTGCTATTGAATGGAGGATATTTCTACGCAATTGCGGATCTTTTCAGTGATTCGCACACTTCTATTCTGACTGCGAGAAAATAAGAATCCACTGTCACGCGGACAGGTGCACAGTAATTCGCGCACTCTTCATTTTAAGTGCACCTTGCGGATTCGTACATATTCTGGTATTTATTTCACTGTTGCTATTGAATGGAGGATATTTCTACGCAATTCTGGATCTTTTCAGTGATTCGCACACTTCTATTCTGACTGCAAATTTACAGTGAAAGTACAAATTGTATGGACATGTGGACCTAAAATGTTATGCGCACAGTGATTCGTACATTCATCTGCTTTTCTGGATCTGCAGACCTGTGAATCTGTTTGCAATATTTCACGCACGTATCACGACTACTCTACATTGAAGGCGGTTGCAGATTTGTACAGTGATTCGCACACTTATTCAATTTTTATCTTTAGTGGTGTCTTATTAGTCATATACACGTTCATACAGGGTCTATTCCTCGGTATGCAAACAGCAAATTTGGCATTTTTGCCTAAACCCGGTATTCCCACGATAAAATGGCAACACTGGTTCAAGTCTTTTGAAAGTTACTTAGTGGCGATAGATGGGGTAAATTTATCTGCGGTTCGAAAGAAGGCGATTTGTATAATTGCCTTGGTACAGAAGGCCAGAGAATTTTTGATCATCAACCCCAAGTGCAACCTTCATCCAGTGATGGTTGGGATGTTTTTACTGAAGCTGTAAAGAGGTTAGAAAATCACTTTAAGGATTACCTTAGTATAATAGTTGAAAGACACAAATTTTTTACTCGAAAACAATTCCAACACGAATCAATTGATAATTTTGTAGCTGAGCTTAGGGTATTAGCAGCCACTTGTGAATTTTTAGGACCCCTCGATCAGTACCTAAGAGATCAGTTATTGGTGAATTGTTATGATTTTAGAATCCAAGAAAAAAAATTATGTTGTAGAAATCCAACTTTGTGTGAAACACTAGAAATTGCTAGAGGCATCGAGCGTTCAGTAACAGCTTCCAGAGAGTTAAGCAAAATGAAAGTAAGTCAGGCAGAAAATGTGAACATAGTTTTACAGAAGTCTAAGACCGTTATGTCGGGCACTCCAGATTTAAAAAAAAAATAATACTAAAAGTTCACTATGCTTCAGATGTGGTTCTAAGTCACATGTTGCCAATTCCTCAAATTGTCCTGCACTGGGAAAAGTGTGCATGAAATGCAGGAAGTCTGGTCATTTTGCTCGTGTATGCAAGCAATCGCAAAAAGTAATGTTAGTTGAGCATCAGCAAGCCATTGACAAGCTGACAGATGGAGGGGAGATGGACTTTTCAAAAAGATGTGTTTTGATTGTTGATGATATTAATTCTGATTGCAAATTTTCTAAGGATCCAGTATGTGAAGTTAAAATTGGGGAAGTCAAGCTAAGTGTCACTGTGGATTCAGGCTCACCTATATCAATTGTATCTGATACAAATTATCATTCACATTGGAGTAACCTTCCCTTGTCAGCTCCTGACATAAAAACAGTAGCTTTTGATGGTCAAGAAATTGATATGATGGGGTATTTCTTAGAAAGGATTTTTTATCAGCAGAAGACTATTAGTACAAAAATATATGTAGCCAAGAGAGGGTACAATATTCTGGGGTGGAAAGATCAAGGACAATTTGGGATGGTTCTGAGACCGGGTACTGAACAACCTATCACCCTGATTGAGAAAGTGGACATAAAACTTGATACTCTTAAAGATGTCCTAGACAAGCATACTGTGATTTTCAGGGATAAGCTAGGCTCTGTAAAAGGTTATGAGCATAAAATAATTCTCAAACCTGATGCGATACCTGTGGTACACAAGGTGCGTAATGTGCCTTTGAGCATCAGAGGGAAGTTAAAGGAGCACCTACGTGAGCTATGTGCTGATGGAGTCATTGAATCGACTAATTCGTCTCAATGGGTTCCTCTGATTGTGGTTGCAATTAAGAAAACGGGGGATTTGCGATTATGTGTGGACTTGAGGTCTTTGAACAAAAATATTCTAGTTGATTGTTTCCCGTTGCCCAAAATACAGGAGTTATTGGCACGATTGGGGGGTAAGAAAGTGTTCTCCACGATTGACCTCAAGTCCGCCTAACATCAAGTTGAGTTGAGTAGGGAGTCTCGTTCTCTTACAACATTTGTCACTCCATTTGGGGCTTACAGATATTTGCGGATGCCTTTCGGTTTAGCTTCCGAAGCATCTGTGTTTCAGAAGCTAATGTATCAACTGTTTGGGGAAGTACACTTTGTGTTGGCATAGCAGGACGATATTCTGATAGGCTCAGAGTCTATTCAGGAACACATACACAAACTTGATAAAGTCCTAGAAATTCTGGAAGATCACGGGATTACGGTGAGAAAAGAGAAATGTAAATTCATGGTTGAGACGGTTGAATATTTAGGTCACACAATTTGTGCCCAGGGAATCCTACCCAAGAAGGACTTATTAGGGGCTATTGGAAATGCTCCATCTCCTAATGATAAAGACCAGTTGAGATCCTTTTTGGGTCTTTGTGAGTACTACTCGCGATTTGTTCACAATTTTGCGTATCTGACAGAGCCATTAAGGAAGTTGTTGAGGAAGGGTGAGAAATTTCAGTGGCAGGATGAGCAGGCTCAAGCCTTCTTAACTCTTAAGACTCTCATAATTGAGGCTCCTGCTTTTCATCCTTTCAATGAAGACATACCTTCTGTCATTACTGTGGATGCGAGTGGGATTGGCCTAGGAGCTGTTTTAAGTCAAATGATAGGAGGCAAGGAATTTACCATTGCTATTGCATCCAGACGACTTTCTGAGGCCGAGGTGAATTATAGCACAATCGAGAGGGAGTCACTAGCTTGTGTTTGGGGTGTCAACCATTTTTCAATGTATGTTTGGGGGAGAGAATTTACTTTGGTAACAGATCACAAGCCATTGGTTTATCTATGGAATGACAACATTTTCAATAAGACTAGTCCTAGATTGACCAGGTTGTTGGCTAAACTGTATGAGTTTAATATGAAAATGAAACATATTCCTGGGGAGAACAATGGTAGAGCAGATTTTCTTTCCAGGTGTTCGCTTCACAATCCAATTGAGGGGAAGCAAATGGAGGATGAGGATGTCTTGGTGGGAATGATAGATGGAGTGTTTGTTTCTGGGGAAGTCATTTCCAGGCAGGTTTGGGCGGAAGCTATGAACAAGGACAATTCTCTATTGCTTCTTAAAAAAAATATTTGTGAGGGTTGGCCAGCAGGGAATGGTGTTTTAGAAGTAATAAAACCTTTTTGTAAGGTTAGAGAGGAATTAAACGTGGAGGACGACCTTGTCATGAGGGGGGAACGTTTGGTACCTCCTAATAAATTAAGGCAAATGGTGGAATAAGAGGAATGTGGCGAAAGTGACAGATGTAGCCCCTGGGGTAAAACATTCAGGTGTTTGGGCTGATGTTGAGTTGAAAGATAGTGGTTATGATGGCGGTGCCTTAGGTAGAGGGTCAGGTGAGAATGTGGGGTGTGGTAATTCTCCACATGAAAGAGGATGTGTGTTTTTTGGGCAATTTAGTGATCTAGGAAGAGGGTCAGGAGAAGACATACGGGAAAATAACATGCATGACGGTCGTGGAAATTTTGGCATAGGAAATACTGCGGGGGTGATGGGTGAGAGTGAAGTTGAAAGGTTGGAGGAAGGTGTTAATCTGGAGGGTGTGATGGGTAGGCCCAAAAGAAATGCTGTTAGACCCAAATATTTAAATCAGTTTGTGACGTATTAGGTATTTAGGGAGGCAGTGGGATATTGCCTTTATTGCTTATGTACAACTTGCCGTTATTGCCTATGTATAACTTGTTTTTCATTTCTTAGTCTATGTATGGAATGTTTAGAATGTTTATTGGGGTGTATCTTTTGTATATTTTATTGTAGCATAGTAGGGAATGTGTAACATATGTGTTTGTATTTGTTCTGTTTGTTAAGGGGGAAGATGTGTTGTGTTTTAAAATGTGCTATTGTAATTCATTGTTGGGTGTGGGCAGTGTAACTTTATGGAAGGCTGGGTGCGTGGAGTTCTGATGACTTCATCGGCTCCCGAGTCAGTTGCTGTACTTGGAGCTGTGAGGACGTTGGTGTTGATGTGGAAATAAACTTCGTGTTCAGGAATATTCCTTCTCCGTTTTTCCCTTCTTTTGGATACAACATTATACACATTAAAGACTTAAATCACACAAATTGGAGAGGGGGAAGTAAACGACCTCCCTACACTAGATCCTTCAACACAAAAAGGTACGGTTTAGGGAGATTGTTTGAGCCCTTGTCCTCAGTGACCAACTCAGTGAGTTTTTAAATTCTATCTGGGATTCAACATTAAAGGTTTTACGCCTAGGTACCCAAAGGTAGTTTTAATTTATATGGGTCCTGTCATTTGTCCAGTCAAGTTTTATTTAACAACTTCTTCTTTCTCTCTAATCCCCAAGAGGTTGAGTCCGCCCTAATGGCACTGCCCTATGAGGATGGGGAGGTGTTGCCGATGATAAAGCATGACACCATTGTGTGAGGATTCCTCTTTCAGAAGGAATGGCCTTCTCTCATGACCTGACAGGATTACTTTTATGTCCAAATAGGATCTGACTTGTATCTCCAAATAGGGGTAGTAGTCTTTGTTTCTCTTATGCCACCATGCCTTTTTCTGTTGACACAAAAACCACCTCTAGCTTGTCCCATAATTATGTGGTTGAATAATTGGAATAATTCAGATGAATGCATAAAATCAAACTTGAGTGTGACAGAGCAGAGCAATAAAAATAACAAAAGTAAATAAATAAAAAGCAGCACTAGAAAAATGTCCAAGTGTTTAACTAATCATTAAACAATAGCAACTGAGTGAACATAATTTGCAATTTTGTAGTGTAGATCTCACCTTCAGGAGCCTTAGAAGAATCCTCCCCATAATTGAAATGGCACCACGCAGAAGTCCACAAGATCCATATTGCCAGGCTTCTTGAGGAACACATGCCCACTTCTGCGTTTTCCTGATTAGGAGTTGATTACAAGTAAGGGCAACTTGGCTGGATTATTCTACCCACACATCAAATTTACTAATAACGGGGCTGTTAAATTTGCAGAGTGGAAAACCTGCTTGATTAAGAATTGAACCATGAGGATCCACTTAAAAATGGGGATTTACCTGGAAATCTGGCCTGCTATACATAGCTTCTACAGCAATTCCTCTTTTCTCCCAGGAGTTTCACACAGGGATTTCACTTGATTTTAGGCAAATAAAATCCTCAGGTGAAACAAAGATCCACAGATTAAATGCAGACCTTGCAATTCCTATGGGCCTGGTAACATTCATTACCGATATTGCGTAACTTGTTCTTCTGATGGATTCTTCTAACTTCAGACCTTTTCACTTTTAATACATACCAGAGCAGTACCTTCTAAGTTGGAGGGTCTATGGAGTGGGCGTAGACCAAAACCTCTTGCAGGACTGAACTGCCAAGATGCCCTCCCTGTTGGAATTGGCGATCAAAACAGTAGTGCTAAGCAGCTTCACATATGGCCAAGACAGGCATTCTGTGAGCCAACAGATTGTAATGCAGAGGACTATTCACTTTTTACAGAGTTCTTTTCTGCACCACTGTGCCTTTCATTACCCTAGAGAAGCTCAAAAATAGCTAATCAACCACCCAATGGTCATTGGTGTGATTGACAAAAAACTTTAAAACCTTTTGGATCCAGCTGATGGAGTATCTCCTCCTCTTTCAAGAGTTGAGAGGGAGCAAAGAACACCAAAAGAGTAATACACTGTCCAACATGGTAAAGTATCACAACTTCTGGTAGGAAGACCACCAGGGTCATCAGCTTGTCTGGAAAAAAAAAGTTGGTGTTTGGTGGTTGGACTGAAAGGACCAGGAGTTCAAAGACGCTACAAGCATCCATGCATTGTCTCAAAGGGAGTGCACAGGAGGAACATCAGGACCAAGTTAAGGTCCCACGGTGGTATCATGAACAATGTGTCAACCCTTTCATAAACTGCATCAAAGCAAGAGATTTTAACTAGGATATTTGGTCTAGCAAATGCAGAAATGGCTGCCAAGTAACATTTAATAGGGCCCACTACAAGACCTTGCAATAAAACACTCAACACTTTGGCTTTTAAGGGTTCTGTGTTGCGGACTCCATGCCCTCCCACAAACTTTGTCCCAAAGCTCTGCTTAAATGAACTTTGTAGAGGGTTGCCCAGCACCAAGTAGGACATGCACATACTTGGATAGTAGATCAAACGCAGTCAACTGACACTTCTCTATCTCCATGCATGGATGTGTAGACTGCACAGGTTTGTATAACGAAGCCTGCCCTGCCACTAAGACAGAAGATCCTCTCGAAGCTGTAGCCTGATTGGAGAAAAGGTGCTCATGCTACAAGGGTTACAGTACTACACCCTCTTGACCCAATCCATAGACACTAGGTTATCTGGGCTTGGTCATTTATGATCTTCTTCAGCATTTAAAGCAAAAAAGACAGATGTGGAAAGGTGTACAGGAGTGATGTGGTCCACTCTAGAAGAAAGTACCCTCTTCTTGTCATAGTTACCCCCCACTTTTTGCTGCTATCAGTGTGCTTAGACTATTTTCACCAGGATCCTGCTAACCTGTACCCCAGTGATTGTGTTTTCTCACTCCACATTTCGTTACCTAGGACCTTTGTGCACTCCACCATTGGCATACTGACCCAGGGCATTGGGACACCAGAGGTCCCCCATGGGCTGCAGCATGTATTATGCCACCCATGGGAGCCCAAGCAAAATGTGCCTGCAGGCCTGCCATTGCAGCCTGCATGAAAAGGTGCCTGAACCCTTTCACCACAGGTCACCACACCAGGTCACTGTAAGTCACCGCTATGGTAGGCCCTTCCAGTCCAAACGGCAGGTCCCTGTGTATGAGGGTACCTCCGCATGAGCAGAGGTGCCCCGATGAACTTCAGTTCCTTTGCACTAGACTTTGTTAGTGCTGGGAAGCCATTTTACTTGAGTACTGGACAAAGGTCACTACCTGTGTCCAGCTACATAATGGTAACTCCAAACCTGGGCAGGTTTGGTAACAGCATTGGTTGCATGATTCCATGCAGAATCAGGCAGCACCCGCAGAGGTACTGGAACAGGCACTTAGAAGATCTGAGGACAGCAGTCGACTCAGAGTCACAAAGGAGGGTCCCACGACGTCGGAGTCCGACTCAGCGAGTTGGGCAATGCAGGACGGAGTGCTGGGGACCTGGGCTAGGCTGTTCACAAAGGAAGTCTTGGAAAAGTGCACAAAAGATCGAGCAGCTGCAGATCACACAATACACAGGATCACTGTCTGGCGTGGGGAGGCAAGGACTTACCTCCACCAAATTTGGACTGAAGGGCCACTGGACTGTGGGAGACAGTTGGACCCAGCTCCTGTGTTCCAGGGACCATGCTCGTCAGGATGAGAGGGGACCCAGAGGACTGGTGATGCAGAAGTTTGGTGCCTGCGTTAACAGGGGGAAGATTCCGTCGACCCACAAGAGATTTCTTCTTGGCTTCCAGTGCATGGTGAAGGCAGACAGCCCTCAGAGCATGCACCACCAGGAAACAGTCGAAAAAGCCGGCAGGATGAGGCGCTACAATGTTGCTGGCAGTCGTCTTGCTACTTTGTTGCGGTTTTGCAGGTGTCCTGGAGCCGTCAGCAGTAGAAGAGGGAAGTGCAGAGGAACTCTGGTGAGCTCTTGCATTTGTTATCTGAGGAATAGCCCAGAGGAGAGACCCTAAATAGCCCTCAGAGGAGGATTGGCTACTGAGAAAGGTAAGCACCTATCAGGAGGGGTCTCTGACGTCACCTGCTGGCACTGGCCACTCAGAGCTGTCCATTGTGCCACAACACCTCTGCATTGAAGATGGCAGAGGTCTGGGACACACTGGAAGAGCTCTGGGCACCTCCCCTGGGAGGTGCTGGTCAGGGGAGTGGTCACTCCCATTTCCTTTGTCCAGTTTTGCTCCAGACCAGGGCTGGGGGATCGATGAACTGGTGTAGATTATGCAGAGATGGCACCATCTGTGCCCATCAAAGCATTTCCAGAGGCTGGGGGAGGCTACTCCTCCCCAGCCCTTCACACCTGTTTCCAAAGGGAGAGGGTGTAACACCCTCTCTCAGAGGAAATTCTTTGTTCTGCCTTCCTGGGACCGGGCTGCCCAGGCCCCGGGGGGGGGGGCAGAAACCTGTCTGAGGGGTTGGCAGCAGCAGTAGCAGTGGAGACCCTAGAAGGCAAGTTTGGCAGTACCCGGGTTCTGTGCTAGAGACCCGGGATGCATGGAATTGTCCCCCCAACACCAAAATGGTATTGGGGTGACAATTCCATGATCCTAGACATGTTACATGGCCATGTTCGGAGTTACCATGGTGACGCTACATATAGGTACTGACCTATATGTAGTGCACGCGTGTAATGGTGTCCCCGCACTCACAAAGTCCGGGGAATTTGCCCTGAACAATGTGGGGGGCACCTTGGCTAGTGCCAGGGTGCTCACACACTAAGTAACTTGGCACCCAACCTTTACCAAGTGAGGGTTAGACATATAGGTGACTTATAAGTTACATATATGCAGTGGTAAATGGCTGTGAAATAACGTGGACGTTATTTCACTCAGGCTGCAGTGGCAGTCCTGTGTAAGAATTGTCTGAGCTCGCTATGGGTGGCAAAGGAAATGCTGCAGTCCATAGGGATCTCCTGGAACCCCAATACCCTGGGTACCTAGGTACCATATACAAGGGAATTATAAGGGTGTTCCAGTGTGCCAATGAGAATTGGTAAAATTAGTCACTAGCCTGTAGTGACAATTTTAAAAGCAATTTTAAAAGTAGAGAGAGCATAAACACTGAGGTTCTGGTTAGCAGAGCCTCAGTGATACAGTTAGGCACCACACAGGGAACACATACAGGGCATGCATTATGAGCACTGGGGTCCTGACTAGCAGGATCCCAGTGACATATAGGCAAAAACAAACATACATACAGTAAAAATGGGGGTAACATGCCAGGCAAGATGGTACTTTCCCACAGTTACTGTATGACTATTGTGTTATTGTATAAGCTTTGCATGTCTCCTAGATAAATCTTGGCTGCTTATCACCAACTACCTCTAGAGAGCCCTGGCTGCCTAGACACTGTCTTCATTCACTAATAGGGGATGCCTGGACCTGGTATAAGGTGCCAACACCATAGGTGTCCACCACACACCAGGCCAGCTTCCTACACACTCTAGCTGGAAAGAATTTTCCAGAGAGATTTTATTGGGAATTCCAGCATGCCAAAGTTTTAACACAGTGGGGGTCATTCTGACTTTGGCGGGCGGCCCGCCGTCAGAATACCGCTGCGCGGTCAAAAGACCGCCGCGGTAATTCTGAGTTTCCCGCTGGGCTGGAAACCCCCTTCCATGAGGATGCCGGCTCCGAATGGAGCCGGCGGAGTGGAAGGGGTGCGACGGGTGCAGTTGCACCCGTCGCGATTTTCAGTGTCTGCTTGGCAGACACTGAAAATCTTGGTGGGGCCCTGTTAGGGGGCCCCACGACACCCGTTACCGCCAGCCAGGTTCTGGCGGTCAAAACCACCAGAGCCAGGCTGGCGGTAAGGGGGTCGGAATCCCCATGGCGGCGCTGCCTGCAGCGCCACCATGGAGGATTCCCTAGGGCGGCGGGAAACCGGCGGGACACCGCCGGTTTCCCGTTTCTGACCGCGGCTGTACCGCCGCGGTCAGAATGTCCAAGGATGCACCGCCAGCCTGTTGGCGGTGCATCCGCGGTCCCCGGCCCTGGCGGTTTTTACCGCCAGGGTCGGAAGGACCCCCAGTGTGTTCTAAACAGTGACAAAGAGACCCATCAAGTATTCTCCTTTCTGTTAGAAGATTCCCTATGCCACATGTAAGTACAACGACCATTCATGGACCACAAGGTGCTTTCAACTAGGTTCATCTATCCTGGCATTTAAAGATCCCACCAGATGTGTCGTGAGCAGGAAGATGTCTTGACTCTCCAGAAATTCCAGATGTGCTGAGCATCTAAGCAGAGGACCCCACTCCACCCTGGTTGTTGCTATAACACATGGCAACCTGCACCAGCCTTCCTTCGATGGACAACAGGAAGTCCATCAGCACCAGGCTAATGACAAGCAATTACAGCATATTGATATGGAGCCTGATTTCCACAAGAGACCAGAGTCCTGAGATCACTGTCTCCCCAGCAGTGAAGTATCCATCATCACTGTCAGCTCTGGGTGCAACAGGGAGAGGGTTCGGCCACTGATTAATTTTCAGTCATGCAACCACCACTGCAGATCTCTTGCAGCCTCATTAAAAACCTGGAAATCCAACAAGCTTCCTTGATGCATATGCCAGATGGCATTGTCAAAGAGCAGGAAACTGGAGGGTTATATGCCACATTACCTCTTTCACCAAGTTAGAATGGTAGAAGGGAGGTGAACAACCATATGGTTTGGGGGAAGAGTGAGAACATAAGAGCAGGCTCAATTGAGGAAAGCCAAGCAAAAGAATACGAGAGAAGGGAAAGCAGAGGGTAGGAAGAAGAAGAAGGGACAATGTGTGTGGCAGGAGTAGGAAGGTGGAGGCAGGAGTAAGGCGGAAACCAGACTTGATAGGAACTCAAATAAATGGCAGGAAGAGACAGCTTTTCTCCTTATAATCACACAAAAATTAATGTCACTGTACTCCTATCGTAATCTGTAGTACACCCAGGTATCCATTATTAAGAACTCCCAACAGCTCTTCCAGTGCACCTCAGTGCTAATACTCACAGCTCTACCAATACACGCCAGTCTTGCCCAGCAGGTACTCTTGTTATTTCAACATTGTGCCATTAATCCAGTATTCTGACCTAGAACACATAATCCTCTCTAGTATTAAATGCCTAAATCCCTTCTCAGCCCTCCTAATGAACGTCAGTTCTACACTTTAAAGCAACTCAAGTAGTCCAGCAGTAAGAGACTTGCGCAGCTTGGCTGATTCACCTCAGTCCTGATCTGACGCCATTCCGCTATTCCAATAGAGACATCCCCTCTTAGCCTCCAGTGCATTTCATGCATGCAGCTCCCTTGCTCATCCCCTAAGTGAAACCACACACAGCTAATTTAATTTGTCAGAAATGTTCTCAAGGTCCTACAGCATGAATGCTAAGGCAAAGACATGAATCTGAATTTTGGTTGACTGTGTCCAAGACTGTGTGAGACTCACGACCCCACAACATCCCCACAGATAACAACTCACTCACCCATATGCAAGAAATCTATATGAAATGAGCTAGTCAGATGGTGCCAGTATGTGGCCACAGCAGGATGCATCTAGCATGGGGCAGCTATATTTTAGTTAAATGTGCCTGCCTCATGAGAACTGTGCATTTACCCACCGAAACCTCTACCCTCAAGTACTTTCATGTTGTGCTCAGTCTCAGCCCTAATTTTAAAACTAAACGTCTTACATATTGTTATTTAGAAAGGATACAAATGAGAATGATAGTGCATTTTAAAGCCCGTAAACCCCTCTAGTTGTTTTATATCAAAGATGGAATGTTTATCCTTGTGATGTATGAAAACACACAAAGGTCAGTCAACCTTTTGTCTTTTCATCAGAAACTGTAACTGGTGGTTGGCCGTTGTGCCAGCAGTACCACCCTGTGGAAGAATAATGCAAGAAGTAAAAATGTACATTGAGCAAACGAAAGGGCTCAGAAAGTAAGACTGGGGACACAGAGATGAAAATAGAAGATAGGTATTGCGGAGAATGAGACACATTTCATTGAAGGGATAGAGCCACATTTCAGACATTAGCTTCCTTTTTAATACTAAGTAGCTTTTGTCCGAACACTGCATCTACAATTCTTCTGAAGTATATATAGTCACCGATCATAATTTTTCTTAAAGAATCATCATAGAAACGTTTCTATCGCCTCATTAAATTAAAAACATTACTTTTAGAGCCAACACTTTAGTTTATTAAAGTTGGATGTTATGGCCAGTTCATTAAAACCATCTTTTAAGCCCCACCACTAACATCCATTAAACACAGCAAATAAAGTTTGGTACTCCTAGGCCACCTACTATGAAACTGGTATTTTATCTCAAAAAGGCTGGTTTTACACGGAAGCAATGACCTGCACCAGTAAAGCGAAGACCTAGCATTCAAGTCACTGCGTTTTCCTAATGGATATATATATATATATATATATATATATATATATATATATATATATATATATATATATATATATTCTTTGTTTTTAAAATGTCACCATACTACATCGGGAAACTTTCTCTGCAGTGCTCTGCTAGGTGGTACTCTGCAGGTTCACATTGACTTCATTCTGTCTGACAGAGTGCAGCTTCACTTCAGTGCCACTCCTGTGCACTGACATCATTTTCTTTCTTTCCATGCCTGACGGCAGGGATCCAGAGCTCCGCTCCCTCTTTTATCGGTTTGAGAACATTTTCTCAAAATTGAGTTCCAGTGAGTGCAAGGGAATGATGTCCCCACCTAAAACTACAGTATTCCAAATGGTGTGATGCTTGAGATAGATTGCAGTAATGGACTAACACTAGGTGTTCATTTGGTGTGTGGACTAGGGCATGACTCCCAATAATGTGAGAAATGTACCCTCATGCCCCCCCCCCCAAGGAGACCCAGGAACAAGAAGCAATGCTGTATGTCACTGAACATTAAAAGAACTCACAGACCTTGTATAAGTTCTGCTCCAAGTCGAGGGAGCGAACTGTTCATGCTCTTGAGGGTGAGCCATCAACAGATCCATTCTCTAAAACGTTCGTGTCCACTGCAATTTCGTTCTATATTAGAGTGGCACTCAGGAGCAACTTTCCATCTTGCTTCAAGAAGTGCAGGCTCTACTTTCCAAAGAGGTATCAAGAGGGTGCTTGCCTTGGAGATAGGAATGGGATGTTACTCCCACTATTATGCTTGTTCAACTTCTTCTGACCCATTGTTGAGCATCCTCTTTTTCTGTTTACCCCTTCTTCCTCTCTTCCTTGTATCTCCTCTCATGACCTTTCTTTATCCTCTGTGTAGCATATTCCTCTGCCCCTCCTCCCTCATCAAATTCTCTTATTTTCTTTCCTGTTACACTTTGCTCCTCACATTTACCTTTTTTTGCATCCACATCAGCAAAGACCCTTTGCCCCATGCATTAACTTTACCATTCTTGGAGCAGGATGACTCACATTGCCAGTAGAGTAGCAAGGATGCTATGGGTCCTGATGAAAGCAATGAAAATGACCCCCTTGGACTGCTGCTGGGCAGCAATTGCAAGGCTCCAATGGGCCCCTCTACCACTACACTCGCTGCACCAATGATAACTAGGTTCTTGTGCATTACAGGGCCCTTTGCCCCAGCCATCCGATGCATGACTTTGCCTGACTCAAACAGCAGCATTCGGCAGCAGGAGCACTAAGGCACTAACTGGACTGCAGTTCGAAGTTTTTAATTTGATTAATTTAAGGGGGGCATGTATTTTTATGGTGCGTAGGCCCACCTGTGACTAGGTAAAACAGCTACGTAGTACAGGTTCCCCATACATGGGCAAAGCAGGAACTTCATTATTTCTAAAGGCATCAGATTTAATTGGAATTTAATTTGCCAAAGCTTACACAGCAGTAAAAATGCACATATGCTTCTAGTGAAGATTTTTTCAAGCTCTTGCAGATATCATGGAGGGCTCAAGGACAATTTAATTGAGGTGATGTGAATGTTCTTACAAAAGAGCTTCATGTATACCGTAAAATCTAGCTAACTGTAACTCAGAATCACACCAACTGATAGTGCAGATATCTTTGTCTGTATCTGTAGCTATGGACTGGTTACATGGGACATACATTCCTCCGGCCAAGGCAGCAGATTTCCAGCTTGTATGAGAACTTTCAAATGTGCTCATGTTCTAGAGGTAAGGGTCCAACGGTTTGGGGCAGCACTGACTGATGTAATGATGGATGCAGAGTGATTGATTGTCTTGCTTCTAATGAAAGCATTAGGAGCATTGCAAATCCAGCCTTTTCTGGCTGCAACCAGAGTGAGTAAATTTTTACTGAATTATTATTTTTATGCTATTATGCTATTTGACAAGTAAGCTTTCTTTTAACACACACTCTGGCCAAATTCACGCACACACAGCATCCACATCCTCTGCTACACTGACAACACGCAACTCATTCTCTCCTTCTCATATAAGACCCCAACACAAAAAAGTTAACCAACTGCATGACCTAAGTCGCTAACTTGATGAAAGCCAACTGAATCAAGCTCAGCACTGACAAGACCGAAGTAGTGATGGTCAGCAAGAACATCTCACCGTGGGACTCCAACTGCTCCCCTGTCGTACACACACAGCATCCATGCCAGGAGCCTCGGAATAACAATCTAGAGCAAACAGGAAATGACAGCACAAGTCAACACCGTCACTGTATCTTGATTCATCAATGTGAAGATTCTCAAATGTCTTAGAAAAAACAGTAAAGAAAATGTCATTCATGCCCTAGTCACTAGAAAGTTGGACTATGGGGACACCTTCTATGCTGGGATTTCAAAGCAACTCACTAGAAGACTACAAACCATTCAGGACTCCACACCCAGACTCATCCCCAACCTTCCATGCAAAACTAAAATAACACCACGTCTTCAGGAGTTTCACTGCCTCCTAATACACAAATTCACTCAGTTCAAACACCATACACAGTCAAGTCACAGCTCAAGCATCTCCTTCCACCAACCACCCAGACATCTCTGCTGTGCACGACTCCTACTTGCACACCTCCCACCCATACACGGACCCAGATCAGGAGGATGAGCTGTCTCTTACATCGCTCCTAAAGCATAGAACAACCTCCCACTTCACATCAAATGCTCCTCCTCTCTTCTTGAATTCCACAAGAAGCTGAAGGCCGGCTTTTAAACAAACTACCATAGGCAGGGCTAAACCCACACCT